>NC_064924.1:165060147-165428897 GCF_023897955.1 Schistocerca gregaria | reverse complement strand
AAAGACTGCGATAGAGCTCCGTATGCCACGGCAAACTGGCTGACACTGACGGCGACGGTGCACAAATGCTGCGCAGCTAGCGCCATTCGACGGCCAACGGCCAACACCGCGGTTCCTGGTGTGTCCGCTGTGCCGTGCGTGTGATCATTGCTTTTACAGCCCTCTCGCAGTGTCCGGAGCAAGTATGGTGGGTCTGACACACCGGTGTCAATGTGTTCTTTTTTCCATTTCCAGGAGTGTATTTTTAGGCAGCTTTATGTGTCTTATCACTTACCCAGCTCCTCTCACAACCATCAGCAGCTATTTTGTGTATTTCTGAATCATTCCCCTACCTTGATTATCTATTATCATGTCTGAAATGAGGTTCATCCTACCCATGATACTTCGCACCCATGCTAAAGTGGTGTTCTGTCACCCACGCAACCTCCACATCATCCTAGTCCATCCCTCTGCCACTCCCAATCCAAACCCCTTGCCACAAGGATCATATCCCTGTGGAAAAGCCATGTGCTTAACCTGCCCAATCTACTCACGCAGCACTGCCTATTCCAGTCTTGTCACAGGTTTATCCTACCCTATCAGGGGATGGGCCACTTGTGAAAGCAGCCATATCATTTAGCAGCTCTGCTGTAATCATTGCACAGCTTTTTATATTGGCATGACTACTAACCAGCTGTCCACCAGGATCAGCCGCCACCATCAAACTGTGGCAAAGAGCAAAGTCACCCTGTGGCACAACATCCAGCTGAATATTAACACCCTTGGTTTCAATGGCAGCTTCACCATCCAAGCCACCTGGTTCCTTCCCTCCACCACCAGCTTTTCTGAACTGCACAGATGGGAGTTGTTCTTGCAACACATTCTCAGCTCCTGCAATTATCCCTGCCCCAAATGACGGTAACATACTGTCCCCACACCCTCCACCAAACAGTTTCCACTCCCTCTGTCCATCATCTCCTCGCCATTCTCATCTCCCACACTGTTAATTTGCAGACCTCTACCAATGTATCTGCCTGTCTTTCCCCACTCCTTTTCATGCATCTCAGTGTTTATGACTGCATATCTCTGTTGAAGTACATTTCATACAACTATACAATTTGTAGGTACATTCAGCAGCATATGTGGATACTATTTGAAAAATGTATTGCAAATAGGCTGAGGTCAGAACTGTGTTGATGGGGGTAGGTAGATGGGAAAGAGGTGGGCAGCAGGAAGATGAATTCAGTATGTGTAACTATCATCACAGAGGAAGGCTAGGAATTTGGGTTGGGGGTGGGGTGGGGGTTGGGTAGGGAATGTGGTGGCAAGTCACAGGCTAGGCATTTGATACATGGGTACTGCAGCTAGTGAGGTGCAGCTCTCTATGAAATTGATATGGAAGCATTTATGGGCAGGGGGTGACTGGACAGAGGAAGGGGAAACTATTGGATAGTGTGTGGGCAGTGAGTTAATTGAGATAGAATCTAGGAGGATTGTGGGAGTGAGGGACGTTTCTCAAGTGTAACTCCCATCTACATAGCTCATAAAATCCTGTGCTTAGGTGGGAGGGGGTGGGGTGGGGGTAGGATTCAGATGCTACATATAGTGTGAAGCAGCCATTGAACTCTAGTATGTTGCACCACTGGGTGATCTGCTTTGTTTAGTGGTGACCATTCATTCTACTGGACAGGTTATTGATCATCATAGGGACATAAAAAGCTGATCAGTGGTTGTAACAGAATTGGTATGTGACATGGCTGCTTTCACTGGTGACCCTGCCTCTAATGGGGTAGAATAATCCTGTGATAGGATTGTAGTAGGAAGTGCCAACCCCTTGACCTCTGTGTCAAGGGGTTGGAAGTGGGTTTACTGTTGGAGGTGGGATTGGCATAGGGGTGGACCAGGATGTTGTGTAGGTTGCTTGGGTGACAAAATACCCCTTTTGGATGAGTGGGAAAGATCTTAGGTAGGATGTTTCTGATTTTGGGACATGACTACGTAATCAGACCTCAGTGAAGGATATGGTTCAGTTACTCCAGTACAGGGTGATATCGGGTGACAAGAGAGCTGATTCTTGGGGATGGTGGAACATTAGAAGTGTGTGAGTCTATGGCAAGAGAAATCTGCTTGAAGACTAGGTTTGGAGTCTAGTGTCTGAGAAGGCTTCTGAATGAGGCGCAGGATGTAGCCAACTGTAATGTAACTCCATTGATCGTCGATAGCAAGGGGCGAATGATTGACTTCAAAAACACTCCCTATGTTCTAAAATATTTATTACTCAATATCAGAATCTCTTACACAAAACTTGAATACAGAATTAATTGAAAATGTATGTAATATAGTATATTCATCAAATCGCTGTTTCATAGTCTTTGTAGCAGCCAATGGCCGAGGCAGAAGGCCAAGAATCAATTTCCAATTCCTAAATGAATCACACATTTTCATATCATCATAAGCATAGGGCATAGTTGCTATCTTAAGGAACTTGGACATTTGCATATATTTCCTAGGCCGGTGTAAATTACATATTTCTTAACTACACTTGGGTAACATTTCATGTGTGCTCAGTGAATTACCACTAGGTGAACCATGCCACGGACCGAAATAAATTAGCATTGACCAAGAATACCTGGTCAGATTATTGTCCCTCAAAAACAAATAATCATAAACTCCCAGTGCTATATCAGACAACTTAGCATTCGAATAAACACTTATCACCCTGTGTCTTTTTATGTTCTGAACTCCATGATGTAATATATTGGACTGCTGCTTCTGACACTTTAATTTTGTTAGTATTCTTGGCCTTCTGCTATTTACAAAGTACAGCGTACTGGGCAAGGAAGTTATCAGCACTTCAAGTATGCTGTCCAGGGATGAACAGGTCACATAAGAATGAGTTTTTTTGGTGTGGAACGAGAGAGAAATATTAAAATTCAGGTACTGTTGGTGGTTGGTGGATTTAATGCAGATGAAATGTGGATGGAGCCATCACAGAGGTGGAAGTCAAAAGTCCAGGAAAGTGGCACATTGGTTTGAGGAGAACCAGGTAAAGCAGATGGAAGAAAATGGGTTGAGGTTTTGGAGGAATGAACATAGCATGTCCTGACTGTTTAGTAAAGTTCATGAAGGTATTGCCAGTGAACCTGAACCAGATGAGGTTTAGGTTTTGAGAGGTTAAGAATGTTTTCTCTAGATGGCCCATAAAAAATATGTACAGGAGGGAACTATGTGGGTGTGTCCATGCCTGTGCCACAGGTTTATGTACATACTTTCCTCTCAAAGGAAAAGTAATTGTGTGTGAGGATGTAGGAGAGCATGCTGAAAAGTTATGCCACCAAATTTTTTATGTGAAAACTCTCAAAGCTTTTTAAATAAACTCGCTCTACTAACATTCTACAGCTTTATTCCTCCTTTCGGTATATTTATTTCTCAACATAGTCACACTGGAGATGAACACATTTCTCCGAATGAGAGATCAGTTTGTCGATACTGTCACTGTAAAATGTTAGTCTGTGTTGATGGAGCCACAGCCTCACCTCTGCTTGCAGCACTTCATCACTATCAAAGTGATGTCCTCAAATCTGTTATTTAAGTCTTGGAAACAGGTGAAAATTTGATGGGGCCAAGTTAGAATTGCATGGAAGATGCTTGATGACAGTGAACCCTACATGTCAGATTGTTGTAGGTGTTGCAGTGCTTGTGCGTGGTCTGGCGTTGTTGTGCTGAATGAGAGGGTGCTCCATATGTGGAGAACTCCTTGAATTCTTGCTTTCAGTTGTCTGAGGGTCCCACAATATCTGGTGCATTTAGGCGTGAATTCCTAATGCACCACACCTTGAACATCCAAGAATGCTGCAAGAATGAATTTTTCTGTGGATGTCATGGTCTTGGAAATTTTTTTGGTATCGGTGATCCTTTGTGGTGGAACTCCATTGATCATCTCTTGATTCTGGGGTCAAAATGGGGAACCCAGCTTTTACCACCAGTTGCAGTATTATTAAGGAACCCATTGCCCTCAGTCAAAATGCAAAAGAAATTGTTGACAGATGTCGAATCCCCTCTGTTTCATGTCAGGAGTGAGCATTCGAGGCACCCACTGTGCACATAATTTTCTGCACCGCAGTTCTGCATTGATAACCTGCACATGCTCTTGTGATATGCCACACTGACCTGGGGGCTGTGTATGTGTTATCTGACAATTTTCTCTGATGAGTTCATTAGCTCGATACCAATGAGTCTTGTTAGTTTCCGTATGCAGTTGTCCACTTCAAGCTCTGTCACCCTAATTGAGGTTAGGACCGCCATTTCTTTCATTGCAAGCATGAACAACCCAGTGTTGCATATTACTGATGTTGGTACAGTCATCACTGCACACAGCTTTCATCCTTCTATGGATTTTGATTGTACACAGGTTTTCTGTGATAAGAAAGTCAATTATAGCATGATGTTTCTCACACACCAACATAGTTACGTTACACACTGCCATGCCGCACGCTACAGTTCGTAGCCATCTGGTGGCATAGGATTGCAACTTGCATCAACAGAGTGGGAAAGTTGACCAAGTAGTATGCATGGCACATGAACCTCAACAAGTATTTAGAACAACCAGTATTTAGAAGAGAAAGAGAAATTTGGAGGCATATCTTTCCAGAACACCCTTATAGTTGGGGAGGTGTATGAGGAATGAGGTGGTGGGTTTGGAGTTGGAAGTATGTTGCTAACAAGTTACTGATTACTGTAAGACAATCTTGCATGCCACATTGAACATACACAAAACCCTGTGCACAGAAAGAACCATTGGAATTGCACAAACCTCTGAATAAGAATGCAAGATACAATGAACAAGACTGCTGAACATGTGTGCCATAACCATTGACACCTGATACACAAGAATAGAAAAAAGCACATAATATCAGTTTCACAAGAACTTCCAAAAGTTCATTGCAATGTGTGTGAATATACTGAACTAAACAACTGAACAGCACAAGAAAATGACCCCGAAAAAACAAGCACCCCGTGTCTGCATAGGGGAGTAGCAGCTGGCCACTGTGTGTGATGGAGAAAGCCTGTCATAGGGAGAGTTTGCAGGGAAATTTCGATGAAGGCGCAACCAAAGGTCTGGAAGAATGCTTGGCAGGGCTGGCGGTGCCAGCGAGGATGATGAGATCCACAGTGGGGTCGGCAGTAATGTTCAGAGTGGCTGCTGGTGCAGCCTAAGTGGTGCCATCGGGGACGATCAGACCAGTCACAGTAGTCATTGTCAAGAAGCCTGGCCTTGAAAGGGCTGCTGTTGATCATATTGACAAGCGAGCTGGCATCACTGTCGACAGTGGTATCAGTGACAGGAGGGATGGCCACCACAGGGCCAGTAACAACTGGACTGATGAGAAGTCTGATAGTGTTCTCGACAGGGATGACAAAGACAGGAGGGCTGACCATGACAGGGTCAGCAACAACTGGACTGACGAAAAGGCTGGCACCATCATCAAAAGGGCAGGCAAAAGCAGAAGTGCCAGCATGACATCAAAAGGGTTCAGACAAGAGGATAGGCATCTTATGGCATCATGTGCAAGGGCTGGGTGAATAGCAGAGACACTTCCACGAGAGAATTGTGGGAACAAGAAACAGAGTGCCACATGTCATGGCAACATTGCAAACAACCTGACCAGAGGTGGTCCACACACAACTCTTGGACACCCAATCTGGACACTAATCACGATCATGCTCACTTAAGCACTGTGAGGAAGACGGTCCTTCACTAATCAGGAAACTGGTACATGCTTGGCATGACTGGAGGCAACTGTTACTACGAAAATGCGCATCTGACTGTTTCACTAGTAAGTCATAGTCTGTGTCCTCTGCATAAGAGTTTCGGAAAAACTAACAAAATAAAAAAAGCACCCGCATGTGCAATAAAATTAGCACTGCACTGTGTATGTTGTGTGCTGGATGCCATGAAATGCATCTCCAGTTGTTGATGGTATATGGCCCAGTCCAACTTCTGGTTGTCGAACTTCGGTACATGTGAGAGTAGCTTGCCAAGACACTGCCACCGAAGTTAGCACCTAACTGAGCTGAGTTACACTCTGCAGCAGTTTCGGAATTTGTTGCCACTGTAACTAAATTATTTGGGTCAAAGACACCTCTGACTGCCACTGTTGTTGAATTATTTGAGTCAAAAACAGCTCTGACGATTGGACAGACATGATAATTGCGAAAGACCTCAGACTACTGCAGTGAAATTGAATCAGAACGTCACGAAGTATGAAAAATTCTCCAAAGAAACACTGAAAACAATGCAGACCAACAGCATCAGTTAAAAATTTCACATTTCAGCAACACATGAGCAGGCCACCTGAACTGTGCAGAGAAGAGAATTACTACAAGAAACAAGTTTCACAGACTTGCAGCTTCTGACAAGCTTGGACATTATTTGCAAAACGAATGCCTATAAATCTGGAGACAACCAAATTGACACTCGACTACAGAACTGAAGGAAAGAACAGTCCTCACGTGGTACTTGTTTGCACAGATCGTGACTATCAACATCGAATATTGACCATCACAACACAATAAGCATCCATATAAAAACAAAAATCCATAACTTTGAAAACAAAACCACTCTCTAGCAAAATGAACTAATACACAGTTCGAAACACTAAAACACAGGGGAAGCCAATTCTCCTCATCGCCAGCTGAAGTATCCAATAGCCAATCAGTGAACCATGATAGTGATTGATATGCACATGAAAAAACAACTGTTTGCTTATTAACCAAAAACTAAACTCAGTACAGCATCTGAGGACGAATGTCCACTTAGCTTAATTACAACTGAAATGTCGATCTTTGATGATGCCCAACAGTTTCTCATTATGACGAATTCCATGACTGTAACAGTGGTGGGGGGGTGTTGCCGTAGAGAAGTAATGACATAGTTCCACAAGGCTAGAAGCTCAGAGACAGTTGACTGATGAGTGGCTAGGTGCCATAATTACATGGGCCTATGAGACTGTGAGCCCGTGGGCAGTCAGAATGCCAGATCTATAAAGCAGTGCTCTTGGGTTTGGCAAACGGAAGTCCAAAGCCATGTGGTACTCACAACAAGGGCAAAAAGGCTCTATCTGCAGCAGGCATAGGGTCCATAGTAGAAAGTTGAGGCGGCTGATGGTCAGCTTGGAGCCCAGAGGATAGCTGGCTGTCAAGGGGCTGAACTGTGCAAAAGAATACAGGTGCGGTGTCAGACGTACATGTGAATGCGAATAGGTGTATTGCAGTAAATGACTTGGCAACTCTTCTGTTGACAAACAACCTCCAAGGTGCAGCAGGGGCTGTATCTGGCCCGTGGAGGATATATGTAAGTGTGGTGACGAATATACAGGGTTGCAGCCTTGCATACACCACAAACCCAATTTTCCAGTTTCCTGGATGTTGACCTACACCTCTTTGATGACACCTTCTCCACCTCTGTCCATATTAAACCCACAAAACACCAGCAGTACCTTCATTTTGATACCTGTCACCCCTTCCACACCAGACAGTCACTTCCATACAACCTGACCACCCATGGGCTGTGTATTTGGATAGACAAGAATTCTTTTGCCCAGTATGTTGAAGGTCTCACAAGTGCCTTCACATTCAAGCACTAACCCCCAAACCTCGTTCTCAAACAGTTTTCCAGTGCCATGTGATCACACATCTCTAATCCTCCAACCACCTAATATAAAGCCTGGATTGGAGAAACTGAATCTCATTCTTTGCCCAGAAATGGAGAAAATTCTACCCAAGTTCATTCCACCCCTCCAAAAGTGGCATTACATTGCCCACCTAACTTACACAACATCCTCGTCCGTCCCTACACCACTCACACCCCCCAACCCCTTTGCTACACATGTCATATTATTGTGAAAGACTCAACTGCAAGACCTGCCCAATTCACCACTCGGCACTTCCTTTTTATACCACATAGATGTAAGTTACCTTTGTAACATATCTTTCACACTGTTATCCTCCTGTGCTCAATCCCCACTAACCCACTGTCCACACATCCTCTACTGAATGATACTCCCTTCCTCTGTCATGTCACCCCACCCCCTCACCCCAATCCACACCACCTCCTCACTTCACTGGCTTCAGTACTCTGTATGACATGCCCAGTCCATGCATCTGCCACCCTTCCCTCCCACATTCCTAGCTATCACACCTACTGCTGCCCTTTGAGTCACCAGCTGCCCAAGTCCTACCATTCTTCATGTCTATTTCTCCCTCTGTCAGCCCTGCCCGACACAATCCACTGGCCACCATAGTCCATTTCCTTAATTCTTAACTCCAGCATTGTGTGTTTATTTGAGACAGTGTAGCAAGACTTACCTTTGTGTGTGTGTGTGTGTGTGTGTGTGTGTGTGTGTGTGTGTGTGTGTGTGTGCAGCTTGTTGGAGGACTGCTTCCAAACACTAGCAAGCTTTCATTCTCATTTGTGTGTTACTTATTGGCGATTAACACTTCTGCTGCTCGTTGCATGATCTCCTGTAACTCCTAAATTATTTACTAATCATAGTGTCTCGGTTTTGCTGATTTTGATACCTGTCCGTGTAAGTATTTTATCCAGCAATCTTGTTTAACTTGTACTACCACTTCACACTCATTCCATATTATTATATCATCAGTGAAGACTAACTGATTTCAGACAGATACAAAACACATAGTCTCATCATACAATTAGTCATTGTATTTCTTCACAGAAAATTAGGTCTTTGTTTATTCAGTGATCAAATGTGGATGTGTGTTTACTTTTGTGTATTATTGTCACAGTTTTATGTATCATATACTGTTACTTTCTTATCAACCATTATCAGTATGTAGAGATTACAAGGATTCTGCTCCCGGGATTGGAATGACTCCTTACCCTCTCCCTTAAAACCCACATCCTTTCGTCTTTCCCTCTCCTTCCCTCTTTCCTGAAGAAGCAACCGTTGGTTGCGAAAGCTTGAACTTTGTGTGTATCTTTGTGTTTGTTTGTGTATCTATCGACCTGCTAGCGCTTTTGTTTGGTAAGTCACATCAATTTTGTTTTTAGAAATATTAAGTAATATTAATTAAATATAAATATTAAATACAGTCAGTATTTACATACTGCTTTTTGTTCAATTTTAAGGCATATTTTGAAGAAGAGCATGGAAATGAGTATATATATAAGGAGCCAAAACTGACGTCTCTTTCTGAAATATCTGAAAGGCTTAAAAAGTTGTACAGTGACAAATTTGGCCATGAAGTTGTCAAAATTATAATGGATTCTGCTCCGGTAAGTGTTGATCTTGAAGACAAATTAAAAAATTTTATAACTTGCAAAACAAGAAAAATTACCTTGAATATAATTAAAAAACTGAGACCCTGTGTTGCTTTAGAGCAGGATCCCAGAATAACACATTAAAGGAGACCAGTGGAATACATCTACATCTAAATTCTGAGTCACTTTAAAGTGTGTGGTGGAGGATACTTTTTGTACCATTATCACTTTCCTCTTGTCCTGTTTGGGTCATTAATATGTTGTTTGAGTCATTAGTGGGTCACAGGGAGAATGATTGTTGGTAAGCCTCCATGTGAGTTCAGATCTCTCTAATTTTACATTCACATTTTTTTCACAAGACATACCTGTACATAGGAAGAATAAGTATATTGGTTGACCCTTCTAGAAATGTACACTCACGGAATTTTAGCAGTAAACCACACCCTGGTACAGGACACCTTTCTTGCAGCTTCTGCCACTGGAGTCACCTGAGATTCTTCATTACACTTTCACACTTGCTAAATGGACCTTAATGAAATGTGTAACCCTTCCTTAGATATTCTCAATCGTGTCCATTGATCGTATGTGATACAAGATATCAGACTGATGAGCAATATTCAAGTATTGGTTGAACAAGGATTTCAGAAGCTACCACCTTTCTTGGTGGATTGCATTTCCTAATGATTCTTCCAATGAACTTCAGTTTGTCATCTGCCGTACCTGCAGTTGATTTTATGTATTTGTTTCACTTTAAAAAACCCTGTATGCATACTCCTAGGTATTTTATAGATGTTCAGTTTCAAATCCATACACTCAGTTGCTCTTAGATATTTAATGAATGTGACTAGTTCCTGTGATAGTTCTGCAGTGACGTAATCATACAGTAGGAACAAAGCATTAATCCCCTGCAGGTCTTCAGTACCTCTTTCAAGCACTTGGATTTCTCTATAAATAATAGTATAATCCGCAAAAAGCCTCATGTAGTTTCCAACGTTGTCCACTTGGTCATTTATATACAGGGTGATCAAAAAGCCAGTATAAATTTGAAAACTTAATAAACCACAGAATAATGTAGATAGCCTCCCCCCATGAACCATGGACCTTGCCGTTGGTGGGGAGGCTTGCATGCCTCAGCGATACAGATAGCCGTACCGTAGGTACAACCACAACGGAGGGGTATCTGTTGAGAGGCCAGACAAACGTGTGGTTCCTGAAGAGGGGCAGCAGCCCTTTCAGTAGTTGCAAGGGCAACAGTCTGGATGATTGACTGATCTGGCCTTGTAGCAATAACCAAAATGGCCTTGCTGTGCTGGTACTGTGAACGGCTGAAAGCAAGGGGGAACTATGGCCGTAATTTTTCCCGAGGGCATGCAGCTTTACTGTATGATTAAATGATGATTGCATCCTCTTGGGTAAAATATTCCGGAGGTAAAATAGTCCCCCATTCGGATCTCCGGGCGGGGACTACTCAAGAGGATGTCGTTATCAGCAGAAAGAAAACTGGCGTTCTACGGATTGGAGCGTGGAATGTCAGATCCCTTAATCAGGCAGGTAGGTTAGAAAATTTAAAAAGGGAAATGGATAGGTTAAAGTTAGATATAGTGGGAATTAGTGAAGTTCGGTGGCAAGAGGAACAAGACTTCTGGTCAGGTGACTACAGGGTTATAAACACAAAATCAAATAGGGGTAATGCAGGAGTAGGTTTAATAATGAATAGGAAAATAGGAATGCGGGTAAGCTACTACAAACAGCATAGTGAACGCATTATTGTGGCCAAGATAGATACGAAGCCCATACCTACTACAGTAGTACAAGTTTATATGCCAACAAGCTCTGCAGATGACGAAGAAATTGAAGAAATGTATGATGAAATAAAAGAAATTATTCAGATAGTGAAGGGTGATGAAAATTTAATAGTCATGCGTGACTGGAATTCGGCAGTAGGAAAAGGGAGAGAAGGAAACGTAGTAGGTGAATATGGATTGGGGCTAAGAAATGAGAGAGGAACCTGCCTGGTAGAATTTTGCACAGAGCACAACTTAATCATAGCTAATACTTGGTTTAAGAATCATGAAAGAAAGTTGTATACATGGAGGAACCCTGGAGATACTAAAAGGTATCAGATAGATTATATAATGGTAAGGCAGAGATTTAGGAACCAGGTTTTAAATTGTAAGACATTCCCAGGGGCAGATGTGGACTCTGATCACAATCTATTGGTTATGACCTGTAGATTAAAACTGGAGAAACTGCAAAAAGGTGGGAATTTAAGAAGATGGCACCTGGATAAACTAAAAAAACCAGAGGTTGTACAGAGTTTCAGGGAGAGCAAAAGGGAAAAATTGACAGGAATGGGGGAGAGAAATACAGTAGAAGAAGAATGGGTAGCTCTGAGGGATGAAGTAGTGAAGGCAGCAGAGGATAAAGTAGGTAAAAACACAAGGACTAGTAGAAATCCTTGGGTAACAGAAGAAATATTGAATTTAATTGATGAAAGGAGAAAATATAAAAATGCCGTAAATGAAGCAGACAAAAAGGAATACAGATGTCTCAAAAATGAGATCGGCAGGAAGTGCAAAATGGCTAAGCAGGGATGGCTAGAGGACAAATGTAAGGATGTAGAGGCTTATCTCACTAGGGTTAAGATAGATACTGCCTACAGGAAAATTAAAGAGACCTTTGCAGTAAGAGAACCAATTGTATGAACATCAAGAGCTCTGATGGAAACCCAGTTCTAAGCAAAGAAGGGAAAGCAGAAAGGTGGAAGGAGTATGTAGAGGGTCTATACAAGGGCGATGTACTTGAGGTCAATATTATGGAAATGGAAGAGGATGTAGATGAAGATGAAATGGGAGATGCGATACTGTGTGAAGAGTTTGACAGAGCACTGAAAGACCTGAGTCAAAACAAGGCCCCCGGAGTAGACAACATTCCATTGGAACTACTGACGGCCTTGGGAGAGCCAGTCCTGACAAAACTCTACCATCTGCTGAATAAGATGTATGAAACAGGCGAAATACCCGCAGACATCAAGAAGAATATAATAATTCCAATCCCAAAGAAAGCAGGTGTTGACAGATGTGAAAATTACCGAACAATCAGTTTAATAAGCTACAGCTACAAAATACTAACACAAATTCTTTACAGACGAATGGAAAAACTAATAGAAGCCGACCTCGGGGAAGATCAGTTTGGATTCCGTAGAAACACTGGAACACGTGAGGCAATACTGACCTTACGACTTACCTTAGAAGAAAGATTAAGGAAAGGCAAACCTACATTTCTAGCATTCGTAGACTTAGAGAAAGCTTTTGACAATGTTGACTGGAATACTCTCTTTCAAATTCTAAAGGTGGCAGGGGTAAAATACAGGGAGCGAAACGCTATTTACAATTTGTACAGAAACCAGATGGCAGTTATAAGAGTCGATGGACATGAAAGGGAAGCAGTTGTTGGGAAGGGAGTAAGACAGGGTGTAGCCTCTCGCCGATGTTATTCAATATGTATATTGAGCAAGCAGTAAAGGAAACAAAAGAAAAATTCGTGGTAGGGATTAAAATCCATGGAGAAGAAATAAAAACTTTGAGGTTCGCCGATGACATTGTAATGCTGTCAGAGACAGCAAAGGACTTGGAAGAGCAGTTGAATGGAATGGATAGTGTCTTGAAAGGAGGATATAAGATGAACATCAACAAAAGCAAAACGAGGATAATGGAATGTAGTCAAATTAAGTTGGGTGCTGCTGAGGGAATTAGATTAGGAAATGAGACACTTAAAGCAGTAAAGGAGTTTTGCTATTTGGGGAGCAAAATAACTGATGATGGTCGAAGCAGAGAGGATATAAAATGTAGACTGGCAATGGGAAGGAAAGTGTTTCTGAAGAAGAGAAATTTGTTAACATTGAGTATAGATTTAACTGTCAGGAAGTCATTTCTGAAAGTATTTGTATGGAGTGTAGCCATGTATGGAAGTGAAACATGGACAATAAATAGTTTGGAGAAGAAGAGAATAGAAGCTTTCGAAATGTGGTGCTACAGAAGAATGCTGAAGATTAGATGGGTAGATCACATAACTAATGAGGAAGTATTGAATAGGATTGGGGAGAAGAGAAGTTTGTGGCACAACTTGACCAGAAGAAGGGATCGGTTGGTAGGACATGTTCTGAAGCATCAAGGGATCACCAATTTCGTATTGGAGGGCAGTGTGGAGGGTAAAAATCGTAGAGGGAGACCAAGACATGAATACACTAAGCAGATTCAGAAGGATGTAGGTTGCAGTAGGTACTGGGAGATGAAGAAGCTTGCACAGGATAGGGTAGCATGGAGAGCTGCATCAAACCAGTCTCAGGACTGAAGACCACAACAACAATGTAGATAGAGAGACACACATGCTTGGAATGACATGGGGTTTTATTTGGGGGGGGGAGGGGGGTTCACAAAATGTCTGACAGATAGCGGGTGAAAGATCTCTCGCGTGCGTCATTTGATGCTGATCGTGTGCTCAGCTGCCACTTTCGTCATGCTTGGCCTCCCAGGTCCCCAGACCTCAGTCCGTGTGATTATTGGCTTTGGGGTTACCTGAAGTCGCAAGTGTACCGTGATCAACTGACATCTCTAGGGATGCTGAAAGATGACATCTGAGCCAATGCCTCACCATAACTCCGGACATGCTTTACAGTGCTGTGTACAACATTATTCCTCGACTAAAGCTATTGTTGAGGAATGATGGTGGACATATTGAGCATTTCCTGTAAAGAACATCATCTTTGCTTTGTCTTACTTTGTTATGCTAATTATTGCTATTCTGATCAGGTGAAGTGCCATCTGTTGGACATTTTTTGAACTGATGTATTTTTTTGGTTCTAATAAAACCCCATGTCATTCCAAGTATGTATGTCAATTTGTACCCCTCTATCTACATTATTCTGTGATATATTCAGCTTTCAAATTTATACTGACTTTTTGATCACCCAGTTTTATTATGGAAATTAATGGACCTATAAGACCTAAAGTTATTTCCATGTCTGAAAATTTCTGACTATTGAAAAGTATATGCTGTGTTCTATTTGTGAGAAAGTCTTCAGCCCAGTCACACAGCTGTTCTGATTTTCCATAACAATCTTACTTTATTCATTAGGTGGCATATAAGAAGGATGGGCAGGAGGATCATGAAATATTTGTACAAAATAACTTCAACCACCAGAAACAGCAGATATCAGAGTGAAAAATCCATAGCCAACAATTGTGAAATTGTTGCTGAAATATGTTAATTACGCATTCTGAATATGTGAACCACATGCAATTTTTTATATATGGGGCATTCAAAAAGAAATGAGCCGGAGGCATAATTACAGAAACCACTACCTGTATGTAAGAAGTATTGGCCTTGGCTGTTGAGACACTTGTCCCACTGTGACACAAGGCAGAGAATGGCTGTGTCATAAAATTCCCGGGGCTACGATGCTAACCATTTCAGCAGATAAAGCTGGATGTCATCGTCTGAGGTGGATCATTTGTCTCTCAGAGCTTTTTTAAGGGGACCAAAAATGGCATAATCACAGGGAGAGAGGTCCGGACTGTGTAGAGGGTGGCTGAGAACCTCCCATTTGAATTTCTGCAAGAGTGCTGCGACTGCATTGGCCATATGACACTTTGCATTGTCGTGGAGCAGAATGACCCCAAGGGTGAGATTGCCTCGTCATTTTGATTTGATTGGTTGGTGAAGGGCGATCAAGGTTTGCGAATAACACTGGGCATTCACTGTTGTCCCGTGCTGCAGGAAGTGAATCGGAGGGGGACCATCTTTTGGTCCCCTTGAGAAGGCACCGAGGGACAATTGTTTCACCTTGTATGGCGACATCCAGCTGTACGTGCTGAACTGATTAATATCGCAGCCCCAGGAATTTTATGAGACAGCCATTCACCGCCTTGTGTTACAGTGGGATAAGTGTCTCAACAGCTCGGGTCAATACTTCTAACATACAGGTAGTCGTTTCTATAATTATGCCTCTGGCTTGTTTCTTTTTTAATGTCCCTTATTAAACCATACCAGCCAAGGTATGGCTCATCGTTTACAACTTCTGTAACAGAGCAAGGGTACTCATTCTTCAGTCATTGATTAACCATATGCAGTCCATCATTATGTATGGAGCTCCAAGTACAGATCCTTTAGTATCATCCCACAGTGTCTAAACAAGTAATTACAGTATTATGAAAAGGATAGATAGCTACTTACCATACATCAGAGACTCTTGTGTTGCAGATAGGTGTAACAAAAAGACTACTAAACAAGTAAGCTTTCAGCCAGAAGGCCTTCTTCTTATTAGACCACATAAGCACACACACACACACACACACACACACACACACACACACACACACACACACACACACACACATTGGCTGCCAAGGTAAGACTGTGAGCCAATTGCACATGATTGGAGGATCAACCTGGCTGATGGGAGTAAGCAGTAGGGAGGGGGAGAGGCAGAGCAGGACACTGGTGGGAGAAGCTAAAGTGCTGTTTGTGGGAGCGTACAGGGGTGAAGTGGAAGGAGGGTGGTTGCTTGCAGTCTGGCCTCAGCAGCGAGAAACAGTGATCATGTGTGTGAGCTGCATTTGCATGAATGTGTGTGTATGTTATCTAATTCAGATGAAGGCTTTTGGCTGAAAGCTTACTCATTTAGTAGTCTTTCTGTTGTGTATGTCTGTGACTCTACATTTCTGCTGTATGATATGTGACAATCTAGCCTTTTCATGATATTGTAATTATTCCAGCCTTTATTTTCCATTGTTTAAAACAAGTAATTAATTGGTTCATAAATAGTGTCACTTTCTTATACAATTCATAGGATTGAGGAATTGTCTGGGTGTGGTAGTCTGTGTTGAGATGTCGATGCAGCAAAGGGAGTAAAGTCACTGTGCCCACTGCTATGTTGTGTCCTTCCCCTTACAAAAGATGATACCACCCCAAACCTTGAGACACTCTTTTTGTTTGGATCACTAGTGTTAATAATGCATCCTGCTGTCAGTAATGCCAGATCATGATGATGTGATGATCATATGCATTATCAGAAAGAACAGAAGATTAACATTCCAGTATCTATCTGTGACAGTCCTTATAGCATTTGTAAATATTTCTTTATTCAGCAATATGTAATCTAGTTTCAAGCAACAGGTCTTTTGTGTCCTCTTGAATCTTTCATGGCAGCATTACTGGATAAAATGTTTTCTGCTTTTAAATTCCTTCAAGTGAGATAAAATTCTTGATTTCATGACAGCATTCATTGCCATTCATACTCAGAATTAAAGGATGCCAGCTGTGTGCAGTAGTCCCTATGAATGGGGCAGTATTTATGGAGGACAAACCATCCACATTGTCACTGAATGTTGTGCTGAACGCAAGTGTGCTATAAAATAAAGCAACATGGACATTTCAGCCAATGCAGAACATTATCTAGAGAATAATTGTAGAATAATATTTGGGGAGACAATGATATTGGCCAGAAGAATGCATATTGGGAGTCAACTATAAAAGATGCTGCTATTTGATTGTATTGCTGTAATGTTAACAGAGCATGAAGGTCCACACCTAATAGGGCATGGGAATCTTGGACACTAAACAGAAACAGAGGAAAACAATAGAGAATTACTGGTTGGCAAGAATGGCGTTTTTGAATTTTGAATGTGTCACTGGCCCTACTTGCCTGTTGACATTATTGTGCCTCGGCAAGCCAGCCCTGTGGCAGGCTATTTAACACACCATTCTGTGCCTTCATCAATTTGGCCCACCTCTAGGACACAGGTTGCTTACCAGGACATTCAAAAATTTTTAGTTCTGATGATGATAGAGAAGAATTTTTTTGAAAGCTTGAGAATTTTATCTCAATTGCAACAGTTATTCCACTATGAGAGAATTGGAAGACACATAACATTACTCTAAAGAGAGGATATAATGCATAGTGTGTGTGTGTGTGTGTGTGTGTGTGTGTGTGTGTGTGTGTGTGTGTGTTAGAAAAATGGTGCAGCAGGCATTCACGTATGCTCAGTTCTGTAGCATTTTTACAGTGCTGCTGGGACAAGAGTGCTTTATCACAAATTTAAGTGAAGTCAAAACCTAGCTCTCAAACAAAAGCTGAATGAAGTGAAAATGAGCATAAGGACAGCAGTGAGGAAGTCATTTAATGAATTTGATAATAAAATTTTACCAACTAATCTGATTAAAAATGTTAACTAGTTTTGCTCTAATGGAAAATCAGGAACTTGATCAAAATCGTCCATTCAGTTGCTAAGTGGCCATACCGGCACAGAAATGGAAAACAACAGACAGTAGACTCAATTACTGAGTTTGGTCTTCCGAAACTGTTTCCCTCTCCCCCCCCTGATGAAGGAACATTTATTCCGAAAGCTAGGAACTTAAATTTTCGGTTGTTTTTTGTGTTTCTATCAGCTGTACTGAGCTGAGGTAAGTACTGGCCAGCCCCTCTATCTCTTTGTTAGTAATTGTTTCACCACAAAAGATCCCATATGGTCCCTTATTTCAGTCATTGCATGAACATCGAAATGGCAGGCATTGAGATAAATGGTTGCAGAATAGAAAATCAACTACAGTCACCTAATACAAACAGACCCAAACTATTTGAATCAGTTAATGCAGAACAGGGAATCAGCGATCATAAAGCGGTTACTGCATCGATGATTTCAGCCGTAAATAGAAATATTAAAAAATGTAGGAAGATTTTTCTGTTTAGCAAAAGTGACAAAAAGCAGATTTCAGAGTACTTGGTGGCTCAACACAGAAGTTTTGTCTCAAGTACAGACAGTGTTGAGGATCAGTGGACAAAGTTCAAAACCATGGTACAATATGCGTTAGATGAGTATGTGCCAAGCAAGATCGTAAGAGATGGGAAAGAGCCACCGTGGTACAACAACCGAGTTAGAAAACTGCTGCGGAAGCAAAGGGAACTTCACAGCAAACATAAACATAGCCAAAGCCTTGCAGACAAACAAAAATTACGCGAAGCGAAATGCAGTGTGAGGAGGGCTATGCGAGAGGCTTTCAATGAATTCGAAAGTAAAGTTCTTTGTACTGACTTGGCAGAAAATCCTAAGAAATTTTGGTCCTATGTCAAAGTGGTAGGTGGATCAAAACAAAATGTCCAGACACTCTGTGACCAAAATGGTACTGAAACAGAGGATGACAGACTAAAGGCCGAATTACTAAATGTCTTCTTCCAAAGCTGTTTCACAGAGGAAGACTGCACTGTGCATCCTTCTCTAGATTGTCACACAGTTGACAAAATGGTAGATATCGAAGTAGACGACAGAGGGATAGAGAAACAATTAAAATCGCTAAAAAGAGGAAAGGCCGCTGGTCCTGATGGAATACCAGTTCGATTTTACACAGAGTACGCGAAGGAACTTGACCCCCTTCTTGCAGCGGTGTACCGTAGGTCTCTAGAAGAGCGAAGCGTTCCAAAGGATTGGAAAAGGGCACAGGTCATCCCCGTTTTCAAGAAGGGACGTCGAACAGATGTGCAGAACTATAGACCTATATCTCTAACGTCGATCAGTTGTAGAATTTTGGAACACGTATTATGTTCGAGTATAATGACTTTTCTGGAGACTAGAAATCTACTCTGTAGGAATCAGCATGGATTTAGAAAAAGACGGTCGTGTGAAACCCAGCTCGCGCTATTCGTCCACGAGACTCAGAGGGCCTTAGACACGGGTTCACAGGTAGATGCCGTGTTTCTTGACTTCCGCAAGGCGTTTGACACAGTTCCCCACAGTCGTTTAATGAACAAAGTAAGAGCATACGGACTATCAGATCAATTGTGTGATTGGATTGAGGAGTTCCTAGATAACAGAACGCAGCATGTCATTCTCAATGGAGAGAAGTCTTCCGAAGTAAGAGTGATTTCAGGTGTGCCGCAGGGGAGTGTCATAGGACCGTTGCTATTCACAATATACATAAATGACCTGGTGGATGACATCGGAAGTTCACTGAGGCTTTTTGCAGATGATGCTGTGGTGTATCGAGAGGTTGCAACAATGGAAAATTGTACTGAAATGCAGGAGGATCTGCAGCGAATTGACGCATGGTGCACGGAATGGCAATTGAATCTCAATGTAGACAAGTGTAATGTGATGCGAATACATAGAAAGATAGATCCCTTATCATTTAGCTACGAAATAGCAGGTCAGCAACTGG
This sequence comes from Schistocerca gregaria, assembly GCF_023897955.1. Taxonomy (NCBI): domain Eukaryota; kingdom Metazoa; phylum Arthropoda; class Insecta; order Orthoptera; family Acrididae; genus Schistocerca; species Schistocerca gregaria. The sequence goes on along the minus strand of NC_064924.1, from coordinate 165,409,423 downwards.
AGTACTCATTAGGAGTGATTTAAAATGAAATGATCATATAAAGTTGATCGTCGGTAAATCAGATGCCAGACTGAGATTCATTGGAAGAATCCTAAGGAAATGCAATCCGACAACAAAGGAAGTAGGTTACAGTACGCTTGTTCGCCCAATGCTTGAATACTGCTCAGCAGTGTGGGATCCGCACCAGGTAGGGTTGATAGAAGAGATAGAGAAGATCCAACGGAGAGCAGCGCGCTTTGTTACAGGATCATTTAGTAATCGCGAAAGCGTTACGGAGATGATAGATAAACTCCAGTGGAAGACTCTGCAGGAGAGACGCTCAGTAGCTCGGTACGGGCTTTTGTTAAAGTTTCGAGAACATACCTTCACCGAAGAGTCAAGCAGTATATTGCTCCCTCCTACGTATATCTCGCGAAGAGACCATGAGGATAAAATCAGAGAGATTAGAGCCCACACAGAAGCATACCGACAATCCTTCTTTCCACGTACAATACGAGACTGGAATAGAAGGGAGAACCGATAGAGGTACTCAGGGTACCCTCCGCCACACACCGTCAGGTGGCTTGCGGAGTATGGATGTAGATGTAGATGTAAATACTGGAAAGGCATCTGAAACAAACAAAATGCTTGCAAGATTTTATAGGAATTATGCTGCAGAACTCCCCTTGTGGCAGAAATTTATCGTAGCTTGCTAGAGCAGTGAAGTGTTCATAGTGACTGGGAAAAGAACAGGTCATTCTCATTTTCTAATGGGGTCACCAGACAGATGCACCTAATTATGAGCATATATCCCTAACATCATTCTGTTGTATAATTATGGAACATGTTCTATGATCACTTATTATGACATTTTTGGAGAACAAGGATCTCCTCTATAAAAATCAAATTGGTTTCTACAAGCAGAGCTCTTAACAAAACTCTGCTCTGTTCATCTGTGTAATTCAGATCACCATAAACATCGGTGATGCCATGTTCCTTGACTTCAGGAAGACATTGGATACAGTTCTACACTGTTGGTTTGTGGAAAAAGTACAATCTTGCCAAATATTGGACCAGATTTGTGACTGGATTCAGGAATTCCTTGCAGATAGAGATGTTTACAGAATAAAATTGACAGTTGTAAGCGTAATATCACTAGTGCCCCAGGCAAGTGTAATAGGACCGTTACTGTGTACAATGTATGTAAAGATGTAGTGAGTAATGTTGGAAGCTCTCTGAATCTGTTTGTAGATGGTGCTGTTTCCTAAAAGAAGATAGCGAACTGCAATAAGACCTGCAAAGGATTGATGAATAGTGTATGGACTGTCAGTTGAGTCTGAAAATTAATAAATGTGACATGTTGGACATGCATAAGAGTAGTAGTCCACTACTGTACAATTACACTATTGGTGACGAATCACTGGAAACAGTAATTACTGTAAAATACCTAAGAGTGGCCATCTGGAGCAACCTAAAGTGGAATGACTACAGCAAGCTCATGTGTCATGCTGTGATTTATGGGAAGGGCCTTACGGAAATATAATTCATCCATCAAAGCAATGGCTTACATAACACATGTTTGACAAATTCTTGAATATTGCTCACCAATCTGGGGGCCCTTTCCAGGTTGGAGTAATAGAAGAGATAGAAAAGATCCAACAGTGAGTGGCAAATTTCCTCATGGGCTCATTTACTCAGCACAAGAGTGGTACAGAGATGAACATCAAACTCTAGTGACAGATGCTACAAGAGAGATGTTGTGCATCACAGAGAGTATTATATTGAAATTCTGGGAGAGTATGTTCCAGGAAGAGTCAGGCACATTTTATATGTGTGCCTGCGAAATGACCACACCTGAGAAATGAGTTCTAATGTAGAGGTTTACTGACAATCATTCTTCCCACACATATTTTCTGAATGGAAAGGAGTAGGAGGGATTGAATAGTAATACCAGTAGTACCTTCTGCAGCACACCATATGGTGGCTTGTGGAGTATAGATGTAGTAGTAGAGGCAGAGGATGTTATACTGACTTTTAGCCTTTTTCTAGGAAATGCTAAACCATCAAAATCTAACATTAGCTCAGAGGAAAAATGAAGTTGGTGTCTTCTGTGAGAAATCAAGGACTTGTTTGCCTTGTGAGCTGACAAAGGAATTGTTATGGCAGCACATAATACCGAAAATCACCAGTACAAATTGTCACTGCTATTGGATGATGAGATGTACTAGTGTTTGAGTCATGGTATCCTAGTCAGAGTGTTGTGTGAAAGATGGGGAGTGTCTTAAAGGAGTTTGATGTTCCAGTTGAAGTAGTTAAGAAATTAATGTCATGTGCTGTCTGACTGCCCACACTGTTTAGACTGTTCAAGATTAATACGGAAGGGGTTCCTCTTAGAGGATGTAACATGTTGTTTTAGATGAACAGTCATTGAGAGATGCAGGAGGAATTATAGGCATGCACCAGATATGTGTTGGGACTCTTGCTGTTTATGTTGTATGGTAAAGACCTCACAAACACTGTTAATAATAACATCAGACATTTTATATTAGATGCAGTTGTGTGTTGTAAAGTATAGTTTCTCAAATATTCAGTTAGAACTTAATAAGATTCCAAAGTGGTGAAATTTGTTTAAAAAGTTCTGTAATCTAAAATTTTTCACTTCAAAAACTTGCATTGGTGAATCACAGCTCCACTTGGTCAACTCATCCGATACCTAGGTATAACAATTTGTGGGAATATGAAATGGTATGATTACGTAAAATCTCAGCCTTAGTAAAACTGTTTGGAGATTTTGGTTCAGCAGTAGAAAACAAGGAAAGAGTCTGCAGAGGAGATTACATATAAAACACATGTGCATCCCACCTTCAAATATTTCTTAAATGTGTGGAAGCCATACTAAATAGAACTAACAAATGATATTGAACATAAAAAGTCATAAATTACCTCAGGTTTATGTATATATGTGGTATCTGTTCTTTTGGACATGTCTATAAGAACAGATACCATTTTTATCTTGTAATCACCATGAATCAAGATACAAAGGAGTTAAAGACATTAGCTGCCAGTGGGTATTGTTTTATATCAATGGGGCAAGTTGAGAAATTTGTGTCAGACCAGGATTCAAACCTGGGTCTCCTGCTTACTAGGCATATGCTCTGACTCCTATGTCATCTGGACACAGTGGTCACCACAACCACATGGACTACCCTAACATGCCTCTCATCAGACCCAAATTCACAAGGTATACCACACACTACTGATAGTGCATCTGCTCATTAGCCTCATTACTCGCAACATCTCACTGATACCCGGAAGATGGGTGTTGCCCTGGGGATCAGCGCTGGGGCCACTCCTGTTTCTTATTTATATAAATGATATGCCTTCTAGTTTTACAAGAAATTCTAAAATATTTCTGTTTGCTGATGACACTAGCCTGGTAGTAAAGGATGTTGTATACAACATTGGCACTGTTTCAAATTGTCCACTTCATGGCATACGTTCATGGCTTGTAGAAAATAAACTAACGGTACATCACAGTAAGACACAGTTTTTACAGTTTCAAACACACAATTCAACAAAACCCAACATTTTAATTTCACAGAATGGGCATATTAGTGAAGCTGTACAGTTCAAATTCTGGGTGTTCAACTAGATAGTAAATTGTTGTGGAAAGCCCACGTTCAGGGTCTTGTTCAAAGACTTGATGCTGCCATTTTTATTATTCAAATGGTATCTGAAATGAGTGCTAGTTTGATACGTATGATGTATGGTGTTATATTTTGGGGTAACTCTCCCCATCCTCAAAGGATATTTTTGGCTCAGAAATGGGCGGTTCAAGCAATAAGTGGTGTAAGTTTGCGAACCTCTTGTCAACCCCTGTTCATTAGTCTGGGGTATTCTGACATTGGCCTCTCTCGGGAAACATTCCATGTTCGACAAATGTATCTTAAAACAAAGATGCTGTAACTTACCAAATGAAAGCGTTGGTATTTTGATAGTGGCAATAACAAACACAAACACACACACACAAATTTCAGGTTTTCGCAAACCACGCTTGCTTGTCAAGAATTAAAAAAAACTGAAATTTGTGTGTGTGTTTGTGTTTGTTATTGTCTCTATCAACATACCAACGCATCAGATACATATATACATTCTTTACTGTCATTTCTTGTTAACAGTATCAGTTTGTTCTCAAGAATAAGTAGCTTTCACTCAGTTAATACCAGGCAGAAATCCAATCTGCATTGGGTTGCATTTCCTTAACTCGTAAGCAGAAAGGTGTGCAGTGTACTGCTGCATGCATTTTCAATAAGCTACCACAAGAATTTAAAAAAACTTAGCAACAATTCATGTGATTTCAAATCGAAACTGAAGAGTTTCCTCATGGGTTACTCATTCTATTATGTCGATGAGTTCCTTGGAAAATTAAGCCAATTCCTCTGTGATGTTACTGATTGCATTTAACTAAACTTACGGCTTGTCTTTTTTTGGGTTAATAAACATTTTACTTTATCAGTTGTTACCTTTATGTTGTAATTTCATGAATTGATATGTTTCATGACCTTGAAGATTTGCTGCTCAATTTGGTCCTATGGAACTAGATGTGTAAAATAAAAAATAGAAGTTCAAGCTTGGTGTGTATCTGCACTGAATGGACCATTGGCTGTCATACCTTAATTAAACATGTGGTGTCTGTTCTTTCGGACCTGTCCGCCTTAATTAGATGTCAAAAATGGAAAATCCAGGATGGACTGTAACAATTATTGAGAAGGAAAACTGCTTCTCACCAAATAGCGGAGATGCAGAGTTGCATCTCTACTATATAGTGGGTAGCAACTTTCCTTCTCATAATTGTTAATTACATATGTGCTGTCTTTTCTTTTGAACATGTCTGAAAGAACATACTATATATAATTAAGGCAACAGTCAATGATCCCTTCAATGTAGATACACGCCAAGTTCAAACTCTTTGGGAATTGGCAACTTGTAGTAGGTAACGAGGCTAATGAACAGAGGCACTACATCAGTAGTGTGTGTTATGAGTTGAGAACTCGGTCTGCTGGGAGACACGTTAGGGTACTCCATGCAGTTGTAGTGATCACTGTGTCCAGATGCTGCATTTAGCAGCATATATGGATACTGTTCGCAAAAATTATTGCGAATAGAGTTAGTAGTGTGGAACCAGTTTAAACGTCATACTTGATGCAGCAGTTTTTCTTGCATCTAATTGTTTATGATATGATATATCTCCTGAACTATGATAGGTAGGTGGTTTGTACCCTGAGAGTGATTGTTGTGTGACAGTAAGGGATGAATGTACTAAGTTTGGTTGAAATTGGCACACACACACACACACACACACACACACACAGAGAGAGAGAGAGAGAGAGAGAGAGAGAGAGAGAGAGAGAGAGAGAGATAGATAGAGAGAGAGAGAGAGAGATTTATAGTATGTGTGTATTGCATTTTTTTATCTGTGCTGCAAATGTTTCAGATAAATGCCAGTGCCCTTGATTCAAAATATGCTTACATTCAAGTGACTCATGTGACTCCCTATTTTGAAAAGTCTGAATTGGAAGAGCGGCAGACAGAATTTGAGCAATCACATGACATAAACACATTTATGTTTGAGACACCATTCACGAAGGATGGAAGAGTTCGTGGCAGCCCTGAAGAACAATGGAAAAGAAGAACAATACTCACAAGTAAGCTTATAGATTTTTAATAGATTTTCCAGTAATTTATTAAATTAAGAATATTTTGCAGAAATCTGCCCATCTCGCACGAGTCCTTAATTTGGTTTCTGAGTGACCTGCCCCTGCCTCCCCCCCCCCCCCCCCCCCCCCCCCCCCCCCCCCCCCCAAGAAAAGAACAGCTAGTGGGAGTGTCACTGAACTATTTACTTATTTCTCCCCTGAATAAGGAATCTGCGATTCCAAAATGTAAGAGTACTTACTATCATTTGTTATTATATTTACTGGGATTTGTACCATCTGAAGGCAAGTTATGGTCAGCTCATCGGTCTCTTTGCGGATTAAACAAATTTTTGAATAGAATTTCCTTTTTTGTACAGTAAAAAAATTAGCTAGCAGTCACACAATCTTAAATTAAATAAATTTGTTGCTCCACCTTGCTACATTGTCCATAAGGTATAACTCAGATGAGCCAAGTACACTGAAGTGCCAAAGAAACTGGTATATACAGAGATATGTAAACAGGCAGGATATGTCACTGCAGTTGGCAATGCCTATATGAGACAACAATTGTCCAGTGCAGTTGTTAGATCGGTTACTGCTGCTACAATCACAGGTTATCAAGATTTAAGTAAGTTTGAACATGGTGTTATAGTTGGCACACGAGAGATGGACTACAACATCTTCGAGATAGTTATGAAGGGGGGATTTTCCCGTGCTACCTTTTCATGAGTGGACCGTGAATATCAGGACTCTGGTAAAACCTCAAATCTCCGACATCATTGTGATCGGAAAAAGATACTGCAAGAACAGGACCAACAGCTACTGAAGAGAATCGTTCAACATGACAGAAGTGCAACCCTTCCGCAGATTGCTCCAGTTTTCAGTGCTTGGCTATCAACAAGTGTCAGTTTGCGAATCATTCAATGAAACATCATCAATATGGGCTTTCGGAGTTGAAGGCCCACTCGTGTACCCTTGATGACTGCACGACACAAAGCTTTACACCTCCCCTGGGCCTATCAGCACCAACTTTGAACCGTTGAAGACTGGAAACACATTGCCTGGTCAAACGAGCCTCTTTTCCAATCGTATTGTGTGGATGGACATGTATGGGTATGGATACAACGTCATGAATCCTTGGACCCTGCAGGTCTGCAGGGGACTGTTCAAGCTGGCGGAGGCTCTGTGTTGATGTGGGGCATGTGCAGTTGGAGTGATATGGGACTCCTGATACATCTTGAAATGACTCTGGCAGGTGACATGTACGTAAGCATCCTGTTCGATCACCTGCATCCATTCATGTTCATTGTGCATTCCAATGGACGTGGGCAATTCCAGCAGGACATTGCGACACCCCACATGTCCAGAATTGCTAAGGAGTGGCTTGGAACACTCTTCTGAGTTTAAGCACTTCTGTTGGCCACCAAACTCCCCAGATATGAACATTATTGAGCATATCTGGGATGCCTTGTAACATGCTGTTAGGAAGAGATCTTCACGCTCTCATACTCGTACGGACTTGTGGACAGCCCTGCAGGATTAATGGTGTCAGTTTCCTCCAGCACTACATCAGACATTAGTCGAGTCCATGCCATGTCGTTTTGTGGCACTGCGTGCTCACGAGGGCCCTACACAATATTAGGCAGGTGTACCAGTTTCTCTGGCTCTTCAGTGTATATTTTCAGTGCCTTTTCTTTTTTAATTGTACACACAGTAAATTCCTTCATGTATTTAATTAAGTTCTTGACTTGTATCATCTCCACTTGATGTTCTGGAAAGATGTAATGTTCATTTACCGTGTCTTATTGTATTGGTGTAGATGTGATTGTTAGTGTTCATCTCTATATTATTTTATTTTCCTTTTATACAGCTCTAAATACCTTTACATTTTTTCTTTGTCCACATTTTGTAGTTTAATTTTGGAATAGTTTTTCATAGGCGACACAGACATGAGTAGCTTTCTGTTGTTCTCCTTGTACAGTGTCACCAGAACAATAGAACTCCATCTCTGCATTTATTGTAGTTGAGTATTCTATGCATAATCCTGTGATTGGGTATGTTGACTTGCAAACTAGTTCCTCTTGGACTGGGCTAAGGATTTGCCATTGAAACTGAAGACAACAGACAGAAAGCCGAAATATTAAATACTACATTTAAAAGCATATTTTCAAATGAGGATACTACTGTAGCAATGTTTGACATCTGCACAGGCTCACAAATGAGATGTACTGATATTAGCACCCCCATTATTGGAACCAGTTAAGACTACTTAAAATGGGCAAGGCACCAGGTCCTGAATGTATTCCACTTAGATTTTAGATTGAATAAGATGTGGAATTTGTTCCTTTCCTAGCTCAGATTAACTGAGAATTTCTTGTGCAGCAAATAATTCCACAAGAGTGAAAAAGAGTGCAGATTACTCCAGTTTTAAAAAAGATTGAAGGATTTGATGCACTGAATTACAGACCAATATCATTGAAATCCATCTATTGCAGTATCCTAGAGCATAGCCTAAATTCAGACAGTGTGACACTCCTGGGAGAAAAAAATCTTTATTTAAGGTATCAGCACAGATTCAGGAAAACCACTTGGTGTGAAAACCAGCTTGTTGTATTAGTACAGCACATCTGTAATGACTGTGCATGACATCTTGAAAACAGTAGGTGCAGGTGAAAGGTAGATTCTGTCTTAGATTTCTGAAAGGTGTTTGACAGTGTACCATGTCACTGGCTACTAATGAAGGTACGATCAAACAGACTATCATTGCAGATCAGTGACTTACTTGATGAATATTTGACTCCAGGTAGCGTACATCATGAGCAAGTCACATCATATAAGCAAGTATGAGTAATTCTAATTAGAGATATAAAGTAAGATGAACATGAAAAATTAGTATTAAGAGAAGTGAATGGAAGACAGATTTGTTGCAAAGTTTCTGAGGAAGTAAACTACATCTGTAAAAGAAGCTGCAGGCAAGACAATTATGCAACCAATTTTAGAATAGTGTTACATTGTTTAGGGCCCTTATCAGGTAGGTATAACAATAAAAATCAAAAGAAATCTGAGACATGCTCCTAGGATCATTAATATTGCCCATGTGGAAGTTTCAAAGAAATGGTGTGTGAACTTATATGGAAATCCTTGGAAGAAAGTAGTGTATATTTGGGAGACCCACATTTGAAGACAGTTTTGTGACCGTTCTGCTACCATCATCATATAGCTCTCATAGGGACCATGAGAATGAGATAAGAGAGATTAAGGTGCATACAGAGTCAATATGTGACTGAAATAGGACATAAAATTGATAATATTGGTATGAAGTACCCTTCACCATGTACTGTGCATTGCCTTACGGTTAATATATGTAGATGCAGACCTGAGTAGTATGTTGGTCAGCTATTTGAATATAATGCTGAGATAAGCTGGATTCACTTTTGGGAGACATGCCAATAGTATCTTGAGTTCCCATACGTATAACTTGTAGATAATTATATTCTGATTCATGAATGATGGCAGTTTGCACTGGTCGAGACAAGGATGAAGATTGCATTGTTGCCGGTTCCAGGTGACGATTGCTGTACATGCATACACGTGTTTTGTGCGTAATGGAAGAATGTATCCCACATATTATGTCCATCACTTGCTTGTGTAGACTTTCTCACTTACCAATACTGTCGGCCACGACATCTGGCAACAAATGGAATAAAACTTCACTAAATAACTCACTACCGTCACATATAATGCTCATATTACATACAGCATTCACAGCAGAGCACTCAGAACACTACTTAATGCTCATTGGCTGTCAGAGAACACGTGATTAGCTGCGCAGGACAAGCCTAATCTCAACTGCCATCGTTCGTGACTCCAACTATAGGAAGCGTGCAACAGCAAATTGCATCATATTATCCAGTTAAATTTATTGCTGTCAGCCTGCCCTAGCCAGGAAACAGCAATTGCACCCACAGAAGTTTTACTGGGAAGAATACCTTCATGGTTCATTATGGAGTCTTATCACAGTGAAAAAGGAGAGCATTGCACAGTAGTAAACTTCTTGCCTAATGGGCAAAAATTATGAGAACAAGTTTGTTTATTTGCAATGTGTATCTGTCACATGGGTAAATGCACTTGATACAGTAATATGTTTGAGAATATTTAATATATGTGTATGATTTGGTTAAGTTATTTTCATAGTATAACATTTTTTGTTTTATTTCTACTTTTTCAGCTCAGTATTCATTCCCATATGTGAAGAAAAGAATAATTGTAGAAAAATATTCTACCCAAGAACTTAACCCAATTGAAGTAGCCATTGATGAAATGCAACAAAAAGTTGCAGAGCTAGAGGAAGTTGTATTCACTAAACCCACAGATGCAAAGAAACTGCAGCTTAGATTGCAGGTAATTCAAAAAATTTTCGTATCATTCATTTCTCTGTTTGTTATGGTTGCAAAAGGCAGAAATATCAGCAGAAGTTTCTGGAAAGATATCAATCTTTGATCTTATTGTGTTAATGTCCTTTCTTAATCATTGTTGCATTAATCATTAAATGGATAAAAAATAGGGTTCTTATGCTCTTTTTACTCATAAGGCTGAAATTTTAGTATGTCCAAATCATTTATAGTAGAATTATTTTAATGCATTCGATTTATTTTCCAGACTAAGTGTTTGCAAGAGCTTGTACTCTCTCTAATGACTTGGATCTTGATAGTGTGCTAAATTCCAAGAGTCTCTAGTGTTCTGTTTTATATACAGGGTGAGCCATGAGGTTTTCCCCCAGGTTCTGGAGGTTAGTCCTTAGGTTATTTGGAACAAAAAATGTAAATAAAGTGATGGGATCAGATCCATAATTTAAGGAACTACAGTAATTGAAAAACTCAGGAAAATGACAGAAAAAAAACTTTTATTGTAGGATTTCACTATCAAAAATGAATATAATAATTAATTTAAACAATTTTGTAGCAGTCTCTTGCAGAATGGATTTAAAGCAAGATTCACACAGGAATGAACCGCGAGAGTAGAATTTCGTAATTTCACATGCTTGTTCCTTATTGATGTTGCAGCATTGAAAATGAATTGTAGCAATTCTTCTCATGTTTCCTCCTTAACTTCGTATATGATGGTGAACTTTTTGCACATGAAAAGGATACAGTCCATTCTCATGAAGAATCCTGCACACCTTAGACTGTGAAACGTTCATTTGGGTAGCTATGTGTCTTGTACTTCAACGAGGACTGTGCTCTACAAAATTAGGAATGTTTTCCTCGTATGGAACGTCATGATGTCTTATGGAGTGAATACGAATGCAGGGAAGAGTACCAGTTGCTGGCAATGTTTGATATATTCCACTAAATGTTTTGGCACTCAGAATCCTACGATTAGGATACTGATGGTGGTGTTCAGCAACAGCAGATTTCACATTATCATCTCTCCATACTCCTGCGATGAAAAATTAACAGCACCACAACGTGTACTTACACAGGAGACAATAACAGTAAACAGTGACTGCAGCATCAACAATGTGGTTGTTATGCAAATGTACCACTTGCTGCACTTGTCTACCTGAGATGGCTCATGTGTCCTGTGAACACAAGCATGTTGCTCCATACACCGTGGCATGTTTTGGAACTCTGTTGTAGCCCTTAATTATGGATCTGATCACATTACTGTATTTACTTTTTTTTGTTCCAGATAACCTAAGGATTAACCTCCAGCAACTGGGGGGAAAAACCTCGTGATTCACCCTGTATAGGGCTTTTACTGGTCACAAAATATGTAAATGTCTTGATGTGTCATATCTGAACCTCCATGAGGCTGTTTGTGAGCAATGTAGTGTATAGGGATGTTGATGAACCAGAGAATTGTAATGAAATGCTGGAAGACCTGCAGATATACTCTTGATGCTGTGACTGGCAGTTGACCCTCAACATAAACATTTGTAATATGCTGCACACAAATAAATGGAATGGCTCTTTACTGCTTTATGAAGCAATTGTTATCAATCACTGAAAACATTCACAACTGTGAAATATGTAAGAGTACATGCCTGAAAGAATTTCAAATGGAATGAGTACTTAAAACCAGTTCTAGGAAAGGCAAATGACTAACTGAGATTTATTGAAAGAGTCTTAAAGAAATGTAATTCACCTATGATGGATGCGGTTTATAAAACCCCGCATCTGTCCATTCTTCACTATTGCTGGCAAAAATGATCCATAACTGAGTAGCATGTTCTGTAACATGTTCATGTAATAATTAATAAAAATAATGATAATTTTGTGTAGCTCGATGGCCTGCTGCTAGTCTTTCAATTGGAAGTCATTTCAGTGTCCTCTGTGTCCATAACCCACCCAGTTCTCCAACTGGGGAAAGGAACCTACAGTTTAATGCACAGTTCAGACCACATGTCATTTCAGGTGACTGCTCACACTGTTGAGAGGTGAAGACTAAGTTACATTGCAGGTCAAAAAATCTGTGGTCCAACCAGGGTTCAATCCCATGACCTCTCGGCTTCCAGGAACATGCTTTACCACTAGACTGCCAGGCTAGGTGTTTAATAAGTGTTAAAGCATCATGCAGATGTTCATCTAACTCCAGTGGCAGGCACTATATCACAAACATTGTGCATCAGGCAGAAGTATGCTGTAAAAAAGTCTCTGAGAGCATATGTTCTATGTTACCTCTCCCCACACATATCTTACAAAATTACCATGTTGATAAAATGAGCCAATGTGCAGGCTTACTGACAGTGATTCAACCTACACATCACTTGTAAATGGAGCAAGGGAGAGGGAGTTATTTGTTATTGTAATTCCTAAGTATTTAGTTTTTACAGCCTTCAGATTTGTGTGACTTATTATGCAATCAGAATTTATTGGATTCCTTATGGTACACACATGAATAACTTCAAACTTTTCTTTATTCAGGGTCAACTGCCACTTGTCGCACCATACAGATATCTTATCTAAATCATTTTGCAAGTCGTTTTTGTTATCTGATGGCTTAACAAGACGGTAAATGACAGCATCATCTGCAAACAAACTAAGACGGTTACTCAGATTGTCTCCTATACCATTAATATAGATCAGGAACACTTCCTTGGGGAATGCCTGATTTTACTTCTGTTTTACTCAATAACTTTCTGTTTATTACTACGAACTGTGACCTTTCTGCTAGGAAATCATGAATCCAGTCACACGACTGAGGCAATATTCCATAGGCACGCAGTTTGGCTAGAAGACATTTGTGAGGAACGGTGCGAAAAACCTTCTGGAAACCTTAAAAAAAGAATCAATTTGACATTGCCTGTCAATAGCGCTCAATACTTCATGAGTATAAAGAGCTAGTTGTGTTTCGCAAGAATGATATTTTCTGAATCCATGCTGACTATGTGTCAATAAATCATTTTCTTTGAGGTACTTCATAATTTTCGAATACTGTATACGTTCCAAAACCGCACTACAAATCAACGTTATTGATATGGGCCTGTAATTCAGCGGATTACTTCTACTTCCCTTTTTGGGTATTGATGTGACTTGAGCAATTTTCCAGTCTTTAGGTACGGATCTTTCTGTGAGCAAGCGGTTGCCCATGCCCCAGGGCCAAAAACTGCATGGTGCCAGGTCGGGTGAACATGCATGCTGGCCATGGGAGAGGACCACCTCTACCAATTCAATGTTTGCCAAATATGTTGTTTAGGTAATCCTGGACCATCTGGCTGTAATTGGCAGGGGTACCATATTGCTGAAAGTACCCTTGCTAGAAAATGACAAGTGTTGCAGTTTCCTCCATGAACCTGGCTAGCATGACAAGGTGATTCTCTCCCCTGACAGTCTGTTCTTAGAGAAAGAGTCCAATCACTTCACATTTACTCACTTCACACTGCACACCAAATATTAACTTCGAGGGAATCTTGCATGTGCTCTCCAACTTCCAGGGAATGTTCAATTGCCCAGAACAGTTGTGCTTTTTCACACAGCTGCTGATGTGAAGGTTACTTTGTCAGAAAACATTGATAGAGTATCAGGCTCGAAGTGCACCATTTCCAAGATAATTTGCGGAGCACTCACATGCGCCTGCTTGTCTGTGTTTGTGAGCTGCTGTACAATCTACAAGTGGTATGGCCTCATTCCTAAGTAATGATGCAAAATTCTAACCACGGACCATTCAGAAATATCAGTCTCTAGAGAAAATCTGCATGACGACTTGGTTGGGCTGGCTACCATCACTACCCAAACAGGGATGATATTCTCTTCAGTTTGGATAGATCTCTTTCTACCATTGTTTCTCTTGCAATTGCCTTGAACAGATACTGTCCTATCAATTGCCAGGCACGATGATGAATCCCATGTGGTCCAGACCTTGAATTTTTCTTGTACGGTACTTGGGGATTGAAAGACCTCCATCCAGGCAGACATCTTCCTTTGTTCGTCAAAGGAATATCGGGACGCCATGGTTTAATTTGGGGAAAAGCTTTTTACCTCATCCTGCATACATAACTGATCTCATGAACATTGTGAGCAGCAATTTATGACAGTCTGGTGATGTGCTGTAGTGTTTGGGGAAGTGTCATTGTTCTTTGACTGTAGAAGGACACGGAATAAGAAACTTGCCCGCGAAAGGCAAAGGTCCCGAGTTCGAGTCTCGGTCGGGCACACAGTTTTAATCTGCCAGGAAGTTTCATATCAGCGCACACTCCGCTGCAGAGTGAAAATCTCATTCTGGAGACATGGAATAACATGGACAAAATTTTTATTTGTTGTGATCCGAATGTAGGAAAATTTAAGTTAATGCAGGTGACAAGGAAAAGCAATCCTGTTTAAATACAGTGTTAGTGATATGGTGCTTGAAACAATAAATGTGTGAGTGTAGCATTGTAAAGCAATATGAAATAGAATGGGTGCATAAGGACAGTGGAAGGTTGACTTAAATTTATTGGGAGATTTTTATCAAATTGCAGCTCATCTACAAAGGAGACTGCTTATAGAATACTTGCGCAACCCTTTTCAAGTACTGCTTGCTTGTTTGGGATCCTCACCACATCAAATTAAAGAATGGTATTGAAGAAATTCAGAGGCTTCCTACTTAGATTTATTACTGGCAGGTTCAGTCAAAAAGCATACTGATAGAGCAAGGTCATGGAGCACACTTGAAAAGTGCAGAGGATACTAGGAAATCAAAATGCTGTGTGCAAACAGTTGTTTGAAATCCATTATGACAAATTACAGCAGATACCCGGGCCAACATAGAGATCCTTCGCGAACTCAGATGGGATCTCTGGAGGAAATACAACATTCTTTTTGCAAAATGTTTAGACAATTTTGACATTCCCCATTTGCTGTTGACTGTAGATCGATTCTGTTGGTGCCAATGTACTATTTGCGTAAGGACCCCGAAGACAAGATAAGAGGAATGAGGGCTCGTATGAAGGCGTGTTGACAGTTGTTTTTCCTTGCTCTATTTGCAACTGGGACAGGTAAGGAAATGACTAGAAGTGGCACAAGGTGTGTTCCACGTAGGGGGGCTCGCAAAGTATGTATGTAGATGTGGATATCACAATAGATGCTGTCTCACAACTACAGCAGGCAAGTGGGACACAGTTATTCCAGTGTGTACTAACTTGTATGTAAAGACTTCCTATTCAGAGAAAATATTAATGATTTGAAATCTGGGTGTGAGAGACAACTTTCCTCACTCGTAACTGTGTATGCATCGACGCACTTAGAAGCATTCCTTTCATCATATATTCAGGATGTCTACACCCCCGGAAAGCGGGGAAAAATCCAGGAACTTTTTCATCTGGAGAAAACTGGGAAAAACCCAGGAATTTTTTAGAATTATGGGAATTAAATGTTAAATGTTTGTAATTTTGAGTGGTAAGAAATGATACTCTAGCAGAAATTTTACTTTGGCCTGCTACTGCAGAATAGTACTACAACAATGTTTTATCATAAATGAGAGAAAAACAACAATGTAAAACTTAAGATGGAAATAAAATGTGTCATTTACAAGAACAAAACACGGTACACACACAGGGGAGGATGAAGACCGTGCAATACTTTGTAACAACAAACTGCTTTCAAGGAGCATGGCATCACAATTGTTTACCGTATTTACTCGAATCTAAGCCGCACTTTTTTTCCGTTTTTGTAATCCAAAAAACCGCCTGCGGCTTAGAATCGAGTGCAAAGCAAGCGTAAGTTCTGAAAAATGTTGGTGGATTCTGCCACAACTTACTTCTGCCGTCGAATATATGTAGCGCTACACAGGTATGCTTTGTAGGCACAAAGATAAATACTGGCGACAAAACCTCTGCGTCAGTAAACAATTTTTTTTTTTTTTTTTAAAGGTGGAAGACAAGCTTATTCCTCACCCCGAGTTTTGACCACTGCATTTTCATACATTATCCAACAAAGTAAATACAAATTCTGTATTGTTCATCTTCGAATGTAGCAGCATTTCAGTGTACTAGGAAAATCCGACTGGCAAGACTGTTTGGGATGTTTGTCAATATGGCCATCTCTATGTTCTGAACTTTTTCCTATCTGTGAGAAGAGATGATTGCAAATATGAACTTTTATAAATTGTGAATAACATGCAGTATTCTCATCACCATAAGAATAATACGAATATAAACATTTTACCATGTTTGGTTTCATGTTTGTTGCTATCTCATTTAAATCCTGTCTGCCTAATAAACTATGAAACTAAAGTGAGACAACAGCAAACGCGGAAGAATATACATATCATGTCATGTTTGTATTCGTATTATTCTTATGCTTAATAGTTATACAGTCAGAAATGAAGCACGGCAATTGACTAGATTTTTTTAATCTAAGATGACTCTAATTTCTGTGTAGAATGTAATGTACTAAAGAGGCGCCTGCAAAGATTTTCAAACGGAGAAAAATTTTCGCTAAACTCTCGTTCAGAACATCTTCTATCATACGCAGTCTATTATTTGGTTCTTGTTGGTCATTATCTAAGAAATCAGCAGTCTAAGTAACAACAAATAGCATTTCCTTGCCACTGTTTCGCTAATGAGACGATTCCTCTCTCTCTCTCTTTTTTTTTAATTGTAAGCGGCGGTAGCGCGCACAAAAGCAAGCCATGCCGCGAGCGGTGACAGGCCGTAAACACGCACTATCAGAATGCGACAAACAATGAATGACACAGTACAGTAATGCATTTTCAGATTAGAGTGACACGTAAACACCTATAACAGAGAAAACTGCGCTTACCAGATCAAGCAAAATAAGCAATTGATTCAAACCAGACGAAGCACGTGGAAAAGGAAGGGTACCCGTATAAATACGGACGGATCGCGTGACGCATAGCAATGGCTACCTGGTAAAGCTTAACAGCTAAGCTTACGACTCGAACCAAACTACTGTAGCTGTATCGTCATTCATTCGACCTAAATTCTGTCTCAGATTACAATGGACCAACTTTGTTTCGGTTTGGATATGCGACCTATAACTTTTCTCTCCACTTGAATTTTGAGTCTCAAATTTCAGGTGCGGCTTAGATTCAGGAAAATTTTTTTTCCTCGTTTCGAGTCTCCTTTTTCAGGTGTGGCTTAGATTCGAGTGCGGCTTAGATCTGAGTAAATACGGTAAATTAGGTTTGTTTGAGCAGCTAGTTGCCAACAGGCTCGTACGCCTGAGCAGAGCTGAAGTCACATACAAGCAGCTCCTTCTCCCTCTTCTTGTTACTTGTAGTTTGGCTGCTAGATGTGTAAGCAGTAGCTCCAAGCAGCCTGATGCTACTTGGAAAAAAAATTTATGGCGTGACCAAGCTGCCAGGTTCGTGCAGTGCAGTCTTCACGTGATCCGCATTTACTTTTCATGATTTTGCTGTTCTCTCTTCTTTTACAGCTGTCATGTCAAATGGAAACTAAATAGATTTCTGTGGCAGGGAGCTATAAGATGAATTTAAATACATTCACATAATTACAGAAGACTAAAATATATTGTTACTTTCAGTTTTCTGATTTTATTTTATTTTCACGTTATTGGCAATAAAGCACTGATCACTTTGTCGAACAATGAAGTTATTTTTGTCAGTATACTGAAGCTATTTCCCTTTTATTAATCTTTTCTGCAGAGGCAGACAATATATTTGAAACGAAGTGTTTTATTCCGCACTATTAGCTACTTTCAACTGTTCTCTGGATTTTAACTGTACATTTTCATCTCTGGTGTGTAAGGTATTATGCCATAATAAAGAACCAAACATGAAATAATACAGTAATGGTACGCCAAGAAAACTGACTTCCCAATACCACACAGTTAAACTTTAGTGGAATTTTGCATATACGCCTTCTGTGAAACCAAGTGGTTTTTGTTCACAAGATATGTTTTCATACTTGCCTGGTACCTTCTCTAGGCTTGATGTTATTTCTTAATTTGTGTTGTTTACATCTTAAATTTATATAACTCCATTCTTCAGTAAATTATAGACTGGCACCACACCATGTTTTATCATTGTTCATGCTGCTTAACAGTAATGTTGCTATTGGCTGACTACATCATGTGTCCTATGCTCTGCATATCTGCTGTCACTTGCTGGCGAGATAATGTGACATGAGCATTGCTACATCACAATCTCGATTTCAGTGATTCGAAAACTAATGTGCTTTTTGTGATGGAATCCGTATTTATTATTTCATAATATGAAAATATGCAGTGTATATATTGCTGTACATTGAAGATCTTTCCAAAACGTGTTATTTTATTTTGTGAAATGCCAGGAAGCTCTATGCCGATGTATAAAACCTTCACATTCAAAAAATTTATAAGTTTTACAGTTCTAAGGGAACATATACTGTCACTTAACACACAGAAAGTGTATTTTCACCCTGGAAAATGTGTGTTTTCATCTGGGAAAACACACACACACACACACACACACACACACACACACACTCCCGTGTGCAGTCAGTTACTTCCATAATTTCAAATGTTACAAAAAAATTGAAATGACCTTTGATTGACCCCTAATTGTGATTACATTAGGCAGCATTGTTTCAGTGAATGAGGCGATATGAGAAAATCAATTGGGGAAAAAAATTAAGAAAATTGTTGCAGAATTAAAATATTTGACATTCCTCCGTGATTAACAGCAGGCTGCAGGGCAACAGAATTTCGACTACATGCATACCAAAACAATTAAACTATATATACTATGTGGATGCTTGTGAAAAAAGTTTCATTCAGTCTTTTCTTTCAGAGTTTTTGTTCTTAAACTCTTTTAAGATACTGGAAGTATGAATTAAAAACCACCGTCAGTCACAACTCTTCTTGTTTTATTAAGTACACGATGCATTTCAGACCCTCTTGGTCCATCATCAGGTGTAATTTGCATTCATACTTGCTTTATTTTTTCCTCTTGAATGAGGTGAAATGCATATTCCTCCCTTGAATTTCGTAAGTCAAACACAGAAAACATGTGCAAAATAATGAAAAAGATGAACATTGTAGACTTACCATGTAATCCAAGAAAAGGGTTTTTAACACTTTAGCACCATCTTACATTCTTTTCTCCATCCTGTTCATACAAATCACTTCACTCAAAAGGCACATTTGTATACAGATGTTTGTAAACTCTTCACAGATGTTTTTGCACATGGTGTGGTCAAAGATGAATTCATTCATAGTGCTAAAGATCTAATTATTATACAGTTGGCATATGCAGGGAATAATTTTAGAATAGGTCCTTAGCATAACTGAAATAACTGTAGCTTGCAAAATCTGTTTCTTCATTTAACATAGATTTTTTGTGGAGGTATAGCTCAAATTGTTCCAACAGATTAGGGTCTTACCATTGGCTCTATTATGTAGTACTACCAAATTGTTTTCTAGACTGTTGATGACGTGTTTTGTATCCAAACATATGTTGTGCAATAACTGATTTTTTGAAATGAGTGAGCCTGAAAGCATTTACGTGTTCTTGAAAACGGGTTTTCATGTTTCTGCCTGTTTCCTCTGTGTAGTAGACAGGACAACAGAGGCATGATACTTTGTACACTCCATTGTTGTTGTATGTTTGTGTATTTGATTTTATGCTATGGATGAATAAGTTTCCTAACTTATTTTTAGTTGAGAAAGCAACTGTTACCTCTCTCTCTCTCTCTCTCTCTCTCTCTCTCTCTCTCTCTCTCTCTCTCTCTTTAACAATTTTTTTTTGTGGTATGGTCCCCAGGTATAGGATACTGGCAAATATTTTCTCTTCTTTCACAGTGTGGCCATTTGTTGTCTCACTTTTGTGTATTTGTCTGTCTAAATTGTCAGATGTTTTGGCTGTGTAGCCATTGCTTGCGGTAATGCTCTTTATTATATCTAACTCGTTCTTGAGGGTGTTTTCTTCTAAATCAAGAGTGTGTACTCTGTGCAGCATTGACCTAGATGCAGCATGTTCCTGTGAGGTGGGATGGCATGATGAATTGTCCAATGTTATGTCTGTGTGTTTTCTGTGTATGCTGAACTTATGTTTTTGTTGGACCTAACATCAAACCTGTTCATGACAGGAATATGCTTTTCACCTCATTCAGTAGAAAAACATGAGGCATGTATTAAGACAAATTACACCTGATGATGGACCCACAGAGTCCGAATATGTCATGTACTTAATAAAACACGAAGAGTTGTAATTGAAGGCATTTTTTAATTCACTCTTCCAGTGTATTGAATACAGTCAGGTTTGAAGCTGCAAAATATGTGGATAAAATTAAATTTCTTTTAAGATTGTAACTTTACATTCCCAGAAGATGAGTTGTGAAAAATTAGTCCCATCTTGTACTTTTAACAAAGTTTTTGAAGCTTTCCATAAACTCTGAAAATATTATGATCCACTCACTTATGGCATCCTTAAGAGCAGTATAATGTTGAGTTGCCCAAGCACAAAGGACTTCATTAAAAAGTATGTATCTCATTTTGAATATGTATGGCAGATTGACTTGATATCAACTGATAACCATGTTGTTAGATCCCACAAGAATCATTAGGAGGACAGAGTAAAGATAGACCAGATGACTCTTTAAGCAGTGGATCAGAATATTTGCTTAGGTGAGATGTTGATTGGGAACTGTGGACTAGCGATGTCCTAATGTCTTCAGTAGATTGTAGTACCACAAGAACTTTGACCAGGGTATCTGCTGTAATTTGTCATAATGGATGTCAAACAGTTGTTTGCACTCAGCATTGATTAAATGATTTCTTAGTATTCTCTGCATTTTTCAAGTGTGCTCAAGAGCTTGCTGCATCAGTTTGTAAGATATAATCTGATCATAATGTTCTATATGACCAATGTGTAATGAAAAGTAATGGCATACAGTCATTATGGCCATACATAATATCTTCATAAAAAGAGTTAACACTGGTTTTAATGACTTCAAGTAATGAAAAATGAAGTATTTCTGGCATAAAAATCCAATACTGAAAACACTTCCATACAAGTACAAAACTATGTGCTGACAGTACTTGTAAGTGAAGTTCCAGATATGACTTTAACAAAGTCTTTTAATAATTGGCTGATATTTCGTTGTCTCTTTTTCCTCCAAATCATTTGTAAATACTACTATTTTGTTGTGGAAACTACTAGCTATTAAACTGCAGTGCGAATACAGATTAACACCCATCTAGTTTTTGTAAATGGAACGTAGCACAGATGGGGTTGATATTGTATGTCAGGCATAGGGTTATATATAATTTAATTAGTAAAACAGGAGAAAAATTAGACCTTCAATTTCCGGTTTCTGAGCCCTTTCTTTAAGAAGGCTGTTTACAAAAGTAGAGGCACGTTAGTTCGACAGAAGATCCAGGAAATTTATGCTTTTGTTGTCCTGATGACAAATTCATAACCTAGCTGACTTGGGCCAGGAAGGGCCAGTAGAGAAGAAAAACTGTAGAAGTGGAAAAGACTGAAAAGTAGAACATATATGTTTGGGAACATGGATGTAACAAATTTTCTGATATGAAAATAGTGACACATACAAAGGGTGCAGGACAAATCAAGCAAAAGACATGACTGTTAGAAATGAAGAAAGTTCTGAAGTACTTTTTAGGCTGAAAATTTTGGATGACGTCTGAGAATTGTTCTGTTATGTGTCTTCATACATTGTCAGTGGGGTAGTAGTACATTACAGCACAGTAAAGCTTTGTTTCTGCCCTCATATCTTTCAAGTGATGTTGAAAGTACTAAATGTGATTATGCATATCATTACCACCTGGAACTATTATAATTACAAAAAAATTCTTTTGTTGATGATTGTAATAAGATTTTTCATGTTTGGTCAGGATCTTCAAACTGAAGGGTGTATTCAGATCTTAGCATATTTTACTGTTTTCAAGTTTAATTATTTTTAGGCATGTATACCTATAGTTATATTTTACATTTTACTTTGTTGTGTATCCACTTGCATTTATTTAGTAAAATAACACTTTATCCAAAATAATTTTAGAATATTGGAATTGACAGATGGTTATCACAGAAGTAAAGTCTTGACAAGTGTGTTGTATAAGAATTTGTGCTAAAATGCTCAGTGCCATCATATTCTGTAATTTTTAACATCTATGAAATTAAGTATTGTCTTATGCTACAGGGAAGCATATGTGTACAAGTCAATGCTGGACCATTAGCATATTCATCAGCTTTCCTGGACCCTAGTGTGGACTCTCATTACCCTGGTGAAAAGGTAGAGGAACTGAAGGATATATTCAGGTATGTGTTAATTCATTCATACATTGTAATGTTTTTGGCATCTATCTTTTTAAGGTACTCTGTTCAGAAAGCAAAGTTGACAAGTCCCTGCTATTCACAAACAATTTCTTGAGATTCAAACAGCATAAATTGAGATTACGCTGCATAAATCAAAAGATGAGATTTAAAAATCTGAGAAGTTAGAAGGGCCAGAGAGAGCAGTCAAGACAGATATGAGGGGAGAGAAAGTAGGTAGTGTAACAAAGACACAAATTAACTGCTGTGTATAAGAAAAAGAAGTAACGGAGAGGCAGCCTACAAAAAAGACAGAACAAAAGAAACTGACAAATATGTAAGAAAAAATGATGTTATGAACATAGATGAGAGTGAAGGAGTAAAATAAAGAACAGAAGGAGGAAAAGGCAAAAGAGTGGTATATGAGATACAATGTCCACGAGGGAATTACAAAAACTTGCAATAAAATAAAAGTGAGTCAAAGAGAAATTGGTGGTATTGGAATATAATACTATAAGATTTTTGGTTTGAACAGAACACTAGCTAAACTCTGATGTGCTTCCACTGGGAAAGAGGAGGCAAACATTCATTTGTTTCATCATAGAAGTATTATTATAAAAATAGAGGAGCAATTTCGCAAAGGAAATCAACTACTTTCAATCAAATCTCTAGCGACAGCTGGTCACTTTGACTGAGCAGACCGCAGTATACTTTCAAGCATGATGTAGTTTGCTAGAGGGGGCTAAGTTACAACTTGCTTTACGGTGGTCGACACATTTGACACGTATCTTATTGGTTGCAGTACATGTATATTTTATTCCAGTAACAATTAATTTTTAGTGCTAATGAGAAAAATGAAAAGAAATGATTTCTTGAGATTTTCCGTATTCTGCTGGAATGTACTGAGCCTTCAGCTGCAATCCTCATTCCCATAGGAGAAAATAATTTGTCATGCTGCAACTAAATATCTTAATTTTGTATTTGCAACAGATCCATTGGGAAAGCATGAAAAGTAACAGCTAGAGATAATTTCAATATGATTATGTTGATTTAACTGAGAGCTCATTGTTTGAGGAGACATAAAAGTTGATTTTATATCAGATAGTAGATATTGAGGACATTTAGAACTGTCCAGATTTGTATCATTTTACACAGTAAAATTCCCTGCAAGGATTGAATGACATAGTGCAATAGTCATTGACAATTTGTTTTTAGATATAGCAACCTTCAGTGATTTAAATGGAAGAACAATATTGGTTTTATCTGGCTGTGGTGGTCAAATGTTAATAGCAAGATTAGCTGACCAGTTAGGTTCACATCATAGGAAAAAAAGAGAAATTACAAGACAGTTGCTGGGAAGAAATTTTAACTCCCTATGAAACATGTTCCTATAACATTGTGAGTCTTAATTTCTGCTGAAACAAATTTGTATAAAATGAACAGGATCCAGAAAAGATATGAATAACTCCTGGGATTACAGTATATCGTGCTAAGAAAAGACAGTTTTTTCTCCTTCAAAGAAAAAGCTACATTCTGGAGTTGAAAATCCAGTACTGCCAATATTTTAAAATCCTTCAATCTATTTTTAAAAATCAAAATGTGTGCTCAAAAATTAAATCACTCCAACAATAAACTAAAAATAGTTTGGAACGTTATTAATCAAGAAACAAACAAAAATATCAATGTAAATTGTTGAGGTACTTCAATATTTGCAGAGAGAAATAACATTTTTGTGTCAAATTATTTATTTATTTACTTGACTGAACTAGCTAGCATCCTTTACAATGATTGACTTAAGTATAAGAACGCACGAAGCGATGAAAAACAAATAGTAAATGTGTGTGCGTCTCTGAAAACTAGGAAGTTTAGAGAATATAAAGTAAATGCAAGGGCACAAAACTTTTTCAACACTTAGGTCTGCTTCCAGAGTCAAATAAATAAATACAATGAAATGAATACCCCTAGCAGCATACAGGTGTTGATATAAGTCAATGGGTGCAGTTGAAAATGTCCCCCTTTGGATCCGGGGGTTAGAATAGGCCCGAGGTATTCCTGCCTGTCGTAAGAGGCGACTAAAAGGAGTCCCTCCCCCTCAAGGGGGTATTTTGCGCCTGCGTCCATAGACGGACTGTTCCACGACTTACGTTTGTGGTCATTTTGGTTTTTCACTTATTCTGGTTTCTTCCTTCCTTTGTTTGGTTCTTTTCTTTGTCCTTCTCCCTCTCACTGTCTTCCCTACTTTTTACCTTACCTTCTTCTCCTTGCCTTCTTCTCCTTGCCTTGTTCTCCTTGCCTTCTTGTCTACCCTTTGGTCTCTGCCTTGTTGTTTGAGACAGTCTGTCCTTTCTCTCCCTCTCACCCTTTTTTTTTCCTCTTCCTCTTTTCTCCCTGTGCATGCCTGAAGGCTGACCCACGCGTTTGCACGCGTAGCAGGTGACGGGTAATGAATAATTCCCCGCCCTCGGTAGACAAGTAAGGCACGCACATACCCCCTGGTAAAGGCCAGGCCCAGGGAGGGGTGATTGCCTGAGCTGACACCTTCCGATCATGCCGATTGGTCCCTCCGTCCGTTTCTTGGGAGGTGTGACCTGAGGTGTAAACATTCACCTAAGACGGGAGTGCCCTCTGAGAGGGTCCTCACAAGGAAGGAGCGCGCCATCGGAGACGCTGGCAATCATGGGGGATTCCTCTGCAATGGATTTCTCTTCTTCTTCTTCTTCTTCTTCTTCTTCTTCTTCTCTCTCGACTTCTGCCTAAAAAGGGAAACTTGACCAGCCACCAGCGACAAAAGTACTACCGCCTGCCCCAAAGTTCCTCGTAGTTTCTCGGTCTGAGGACGGAAAGGATTTTTCATCTTTCGTTATCCAGAAGGGCATAGATGCCATAGCCAGATCTGTCAAGTCTTGTACCAGGATGCGTAATGGTACCTTGTTGTTAGAAACTGAGAGCGCCTTTCAGGCACAAAAACTGTTTCAGCCACACTCCTGTAAACGTTCCCTGTCCGGGTGGAGGCTCACCGCACTTTGAATTCGTCGAGTGGTGTGGTATATACTAGAACACATGATGGATTGACTGATAAGGAGATTCAGTCTTTCCTCGCTGAGCAGGGTGTGACAGCTGTCCATAGGGTCATGAAAAAGGTCAACAATGACACTTTTCTTGACCTTTGATAGTGTTCAGCTGCTGTGCACATCAAAGTGGGCTATGAGGTTATTTCTGTTCGCCCCTATGTCCCGACACCTATGCGCTGCTACCGGTGTTAGCAGTTAATCACACTCGCCAGTCTTGTTCTAATGCGGCTAAATGTGTGACTTATGGCAGGGACACCCATGAGGGTGACTGTCCATTTCCGTCTCCTCATTGAGTGAACTGTCAGGGTGACCATGCAGCGTCCTCCCGCAACTGTCCCATCTACAAGGAAGAATGCTGTATACAGGAAATTCAGGTAAAAGAGAAAGTGTCCACCTCGGCTGCTCGCAAGCTATTTGCTAGTAGGAAGCCCATGCTGCTCCCAGCGGGGAAATACAGTACTTTCCTTGCCTCTCCTCGGACTACCAGGGAGGTGGTGACGCAGACATGCGATCTGACCTTTAGCACTATGGTTGTCCGTTCGGCCAGTGCTAAGATCGCCCGGTCAATGTCTCCTCTTCCTCCAATCACCCCTAAGACACAAGCACCTTCATCGGCTTCTGCCAAGACTAAGATCCAGAAGTCAGACGCATGGGCCTTAAAGAAGGAACCGTCCTGTGCAGACTTCCTACGTACCTCAAACTCCCAGCCATCGACCAGTACTTCTACTAAACGACCTTCCAAGAAGGCTCATAGGAAGCAAAGTTCTCCTTCTCCGCCACGGCGCATTTCTTCTCCTGCGCCACCCAGTGGTTGCCACCCCAGGCCGTCATCTGTTTCGCCTGGCCGCACCGCTGGTAGCCGAACATCTGGCTGTTCATCGGTGGAGGAGGCTCCCCCTCCTGGCCATCTTAACAAGATGGCCGACGAACCAGTTGACCCAATGGACGATGACTCACTGCTTATTGATAGCGGCGACAGTGCTCGCTCGAAGCCAGGCCCTCAGCAGCCTTCGAGATGACCCCTTCTTGCTTTTTCTTTTTCTTCTCATGATGGCACTTCTTCATTGGAATATTCGCGCCATTCACTCCAACCGAGAGGACGTAAAGTTGCTGCTACGCTTGCACTGCCCGCTCGTCGTAGCTCTCCAGGAAACGTAGCTACGCCCATGCGATCAAATTGACTTGGCACACTATGCCTCCATGCGTTTTGACTTACCCCCTGTGGCAGGTATTCCGGCTCATGGAGGGGTTATGTTGCTGGTCCAGGATGATATTTACTATGATACCATCACATTGCACACCGGCCTGCAGGCAGTTGCCATCCGAATTACTCTCCCCACTTTTACAGTTTCCATATGTACCGTTTACACTCAATCGTCGTCTGCCGTTACCAGGGCAGACATGATGCAAATTATTGCTCAGCTACCTGCACCATTTTTGTTAACTAGAGACTTCAATGCCCACCACCCCCTTTGGGGCTCTTCAACATCCTGCCTGAGAGGCTCCCTGTTAGCAGACCTTTTCAACCACCTCAATCTTGTCTGCCTCAATACTGGCGCCCCTACTTTTCTTTTGGACACAACTCACACCTATTCCCATTTAGATCTCTCTATATGTACTACCCAACTTGCACGCCAGTTTGAGTGGTATGCACTTTCTGATACGTATTAGAGCGACCACTTCCCTTGTGTTATCCATCTCCTGCATCGTACCCCCTCTCCATGCTCAACTAGTTGGAACATCTCCAAAGCAGACTGGGGTCTCTTCTCTTCCAGGGTGACCTTTCAGGGTCAAACCTCCACAAGCTGCGATAGTCAGGTCGCACACCTCACGGAAGTCATTCTCACTGCTGCTGAATATTCCATCTCTCACACTACTTCTTCTCCACGTCGCGTACCGGTCCCCTGATGTACCGCAGCATGTAGAGACACTTTACGTGCTCGTCGACGTGCTTTACACACCTTTAAACGCCACCCTATGATGGCGAATTGAATCAATTATAAAAGATTACGTTTGCAGTGTCGTCGTGTTATTAAAGAAAGCAAGAAAGCCAGCTGAGCTGCTTTCACAAGCACTTTCAACAGTTTTACTCCTCCTTCTGTTATCTGGGGTAGCCTGCGCCGGCTATCTGGCACTAAGGTCCACTCACCAGTTCCTGGCTTGACGGTCGCAAATGACATCCTTGTGGCCCCTGAGGATGTCTCCAATGCCTTCAGCCGCTTTTCCACAGAGGCTTCGAGCTCTGCTCATTACCACCCTGCCTTCCTCCCTCAAAAACAGGCAGAGGAGGCAAGGCCACCTAACTTCCGCTCCTCAAATCGTGAAAGTTATAATGCCCCATTCACCATGCGGGAACTCGAAAATGCACTTGCCCGGTCACGGTCCTCCGCTCCAGGGCCTGATTCTATTCATACTCAGATGCTTAAGAACCTTTCTCCTGCGGGTAAAGGTTTTCTTCTTCGTACTTATAATCGCATCTGGATTGAGGGCCATGTTCCCACATACTGGCGCGAGTCTATTGTTGTCCCGATTCCTAAGCCGGGGAAGGACAAGCACTTGCTTTCCAGTTATCGACCAATCTCCCTTACCAGATGTATCTGTAAGGTGATGGAGCGAATGGTTAACTCTCGTTTGGTTTGCCTGCTCGAATCTTTACGCCTACTTACCAATGTACAATGTGGATTTCATAGGCGCCGCTCTGCTGTTGACCATCTGGTTACCGTGTCGACCTTCATTATGAATAACTTCTTGCGGAAGTGCCCGACCGCGGCTGTGTTCTTTGATTTGGAGAAGGCTTACGACACCTGTTGGAAGGCGGGCATTCTCCACACCATGGATACATGGGGCCTTGCCGGTCGCCTCCCTCTTTTTATTCATGCCTTTATAATGGATCGACAGTTCAGAGTACGTGTGGGTTGTGTCCTGTCCGACGCCTTTCGCCAGGAGAATGGGGTGCCACAGGGCTCAGTTTTGAGCATCGCTCTCTTCGCCATAGCGATCAATCCGATAATGGATTGCCTCCCAGCTGATGTATCAGGCTCCCTTTTCATGGACGATTTGACCATCAGACGCTCTATCTATCTGAGCCACTGAGGATAGTGCGACTGCAGGGACTTATCTCTGGCATGCCTCCCGTGAGACCCACATTCCCAACTTATTGTCCCACACAATATTCATAGTGCCCCTGCCTGTTAGACTCATTACTCATGGCTTTTTGCTGTTTTCCATAAGAATTCGTGCACTGTTTGTGCATCCGCACAGAAGATGATGGTCAAATGGCCGTTGAGCCTTATATATATGAATATGGTATGTGACTTACCAAACAAAAGCGCTGGCAGGTCGATAGATGTGTGTGCGCGAGTGTACACCTGTCCTTTTTCCCCCCTAAGGTAAGTCTTTCCACTCCCGGGATTGGAATGACTCCTTACCCTCTCCCTTAAAATCCACATCCTTTCGTCTTTTCCTCTCCTTCCTGCTTTCCTGAAGAAGCAACCGTTGGTTGCGAAAGCTTGAATTTTGTTTGTATGTTTGTGTTTGTCTATCGACCTGCCAGCACTTTTGTTTGGTAAGTCACATCATATATATATATTAAAAACAAAGATTCCAAGACTTACCAAGCGGGAAAGCGCCGGCAGACAGGCACATGAACAAAACACACAAACACACACACAGAATTACGAGCTTTCGCAACTGGCAGTTGCTTCGTCAGGAAGGAAGGAAGGAGAGGGAAAAATGAAAGGATGTTTCATTTTTCCCTCTCCTTCCTTCCTTCCTGACGAAGCAACTGCCAGTTGCGAAAGCTCGTAATTCTGTGTGTGTGTTTGTGTGTTTTGTTCATGTGCCTGTCTGCCGGCGCTTTCCCGCTTGGTAAGTCTTGGAATCTTTGTTTTTAATATATTTTTCCCATGTGGAAGTTTCTTTCTGTTATATATATAAAGTCATGTAGTTTATACAAAAATGTCAGTTCTTCAAATACTTAGTCAGGACATGGACCCATGCATTGTGCGGTTTACCTGAGAGAATTGGACAATTTGTTCTATTGTGAGAGAAATTATGCAGAAAAACATTTTCAGCCAATGTTACTAGGTGCAGTTTCACTATTCTGATCACTTTGTGATGGATGAAAGTAATTTGTAATATCTAAAGTAGGTTCTCCGGGGCATATCATGGAATTAAATGAGAAGCATTATCAAGCCATAAAATTCCAGATGTCTGCAGTTCTCACGGTATACGGAATTTTTTATGTTGTATTTAGAACAGTAGTTAGCCAGCTAAAACTGGCAGTGTGACCATGAAAGCATGGATAAGAGAAAATGCTGTGTCCTGATTTCCACATCAATAGATGAACATCAAATGCAAAGCATGTTAGTGTGTGAGACAGCACATGGAATGTGGGATAAGTTTAGATCCAAATATGAGTGATTATGAGAAGCAAGTAAGTTAACTTTAATGCATTGTTCTCATGAATGTAAGATGAATTCCAGTGATTCATTTTTGGATGTAGCTAAGGTTGAAAAAATAGTGCTGCAACACTTAAATGTTGAAGACAATGTGTCGGACATAGCCATAATGGTGGAATAACTCCATGTCACTGCCATAAAAGTACAAAACATTTAACACAACATGGGGTGGTATGCTACATGGCATCTGATCAACAAACTGTGGAAATGTTGAAAAAATTCTCATCAAAGAAGAGTAAGAATTAGCAAGGATGACGATGGAGTTGGTACATTGCAGCAATGGTGATCAGTAAGCAAATGAGAAAGAAAGTTCAGCCTGATAAAACCAACATTTCTGAAAAGGGAAAAATATGGTTTGCTGTTAAATGTTTTTATTGCAAAAAGTGTGGACATACAGCTCGGAACTGCTGGAAGGAAAAGCAAGACATGTAGGAACATAGCAGTGTTGAACATAAATCTGACTGTGCGTGTATTGTCTCATTGTATACAACATTTCCTGTTCCCAGAATGTCATACTAGACTTTTGCAAAATGGCTCAAGTACGATTACTTGGATGTACGATGATGGATGGTGATAGGTCGCATCGCATGCCTTTTTGATGGCAGTGGTTCTCTGAATTTTGGTCTATAACAGTGGAACACTTGTTGCTCAGTGATGATAAAGAATGTGATGTTACCATTATGGGGATTTTCTTGTCCGTCGACCCTTCTGATTGGAAGTTTGAGGGACTTCAGCAGTTCACCTATATAATAACATGAAACACCCACAGCCGTCCTTACAGTGGTATGTATTATACGGCTACCAGTTATGGCGTTCAGTATGCCATCTTCAGGCCTTTGCTGATGCTGAGGAGGTTAACTCAAATCATATACACAATTCTATGAGTGGCCAGCACCTGTGAACTGATTTTTACAGAATACCTGTAACAACAATGTTGTGTCTCCAGCCATCAACTACCAGTTGACTGGAGAAACATCTAGTGAGTTGGTAGTTAGTAATGTATTTTTGGATTTGTTACCATTGTTTCCTTTTTTATTTCCTTGGGGATGGATGTACTCTTTTTTGTGATTACTGATGGGATATTAAACAATGGGAAATCCAGGATGGAATGTAACGATATCGTGAAAAGGATAGTTACTGCTCATCATATAGTGGAAATGCTGAGTCGCAGAAAGATATTACGAAAGGACTGTCAGAAAGTTTGCTTTTGGTCAACAAGGCCTTTGTCAAAAATAAACAATAGTGTGTGTGTGTGTGCCCCCCCCTCCCATACACACACGTTTTTGCAACTCAGCATCTCTGCTATATATAGAGTAGGAACTACCCTTTTGATATTATTGTTGACTGATGAGATATTACTTTCACCTTGCATTGGTGTGCTACTTGTAAAACTCCAAATGAATAATTTGTTTGTGTTGAGAATGGAACTAGTTCACTTTGAAACCAGTATGAAAATCCAGTAGAGGCACTGCAGGCAATGTTGTGTGCTGTTAGCAAAGGCCACGCATCGCTTGTCTGCTGCCATAGCCCATTAATGCCAAATTTCACCACTTTCTCGTAACAGATACATTCATTGTATGTACCGCATTGACTTCTGCAGTTATTTTACACACTGTTGCTCATCTGTTAGCACTGATAATTCTATACAAATGCCTCTGCTTTTGGTCCATAAGTGAAGGCCTTTGGTAGCTGCATTGTCCATGGTGAGAGGTAATGCCTGCAATGTGTATTCTCAGCACACTCTTAACACTGGGTATCTCAGAAAACTTAATTCCTTAACGATTTCCAAAATGGAAGCTTGAACTGCTATACCACGTTTAGAGTCTGTTAATTCCCGTTGTGTGCTCATAATCATGTTGGCAACCATTTCACGTGAATCACCTGATTACAAGTGACAGCTCCACCAATGCACTGCCGTTTTTTACCTTCTGTACGCAATACTACCACCATCTGTGTTTGTGTATGTCTCAATCCCATGACTTCAGTCACCTCATTGTAAAATGTTTGGAAAATATAACCATTCATCCATAGTGGATTGATGCATGAAACACAGAAACATGTAACGGAAAACAATTTTATGCTAGCTTTCAAGTACTAGCTCTTTTTCTGACAAAAGTACACACATAACCACACAGACACCCAAATACTCAGTCCTGTGGCCACAGCAAAGCTCATAGTGTGCACTTTTGCTAGGAAAAGAGCTAGTGCTGGAAAGCTAGTGTGAATGATGTTGTGTGTTAAATTTTTCTGTGCTCCACTTATTGATTGTTATAGGTGAGTGGTAGCCTTTCTCTTATTTTATCTACTGCTTCATACAGGAATTTCCATAATTATTACTGAAAATATTTGCCAATTCTGGCCCGAGATGCTGGAGTTGCTGGTCATGTGTGCTTGAGGTGTGCTTGCTTCTCTCGTGTGTGTGTGTGTGTGTGTGTGTGTGTGTGTGTGTGTGTGTGCGTGCAACCTGATGTGTCTTCTTTATGATGAGTTGCAATGTGTCTTTTTCTACATTGTTCGTATTGATAGTCTTTCAGACATAATCAGGTCTCTACAAATCATATATTGTGTATTCAATGCTCTTTTGAAATTTGATCTCACTAGCAAAAATATGGATATGCATTATCATTTTTAATGCCAAACATATGGATACAGTTCACTTCAGTGGCTCAGTGTCTATACCACATTATTTCAAAGCAGAAGAATATTGCTAAACTGTTCTGTCCAGTGAAATGTGTTGATTTTAGAGATACGTCTTTATCCTATGGCTGTTCCAACCTTCCATGAGCTTCCAAGGCAGGTTTTTATAGACAGCCACAATTTCAAAGCTACATACGGGTCATTTCAAAATGGCTACTTTTCCCATTTACCCCTATTGCATGCTTTGTTCTGATATTCTTGTCATTATAGATTTCCTCTGTTTTCATGAAACAGTGTTTCACTGTTGTGCGCTAGTGTACTGTGTAAGACAAAAAGAAGTCTTCCCTATGCTTCCACTCTCAAAGCGTATGACAGAAACGAGCTAAAGTTTCTTCTTGGAAGAGAAAAACATTCAACAAAGTACAAGAAAGAGAGAGAGACCAGTCACAAAAAGACCCAGGGAAAGAAGTAAGGAGAAAATGAGAATGAAAATGGAACCATTAGTGGTGACATAAAAATATAAGATACGAAAAAAGCAACCTATAGAAGATAAAATATGAAAAGCAAGAACATATACTACACTATGTGATCAAAAGTATCTGGACACCCCCAAAATATATGTTTTTCATATGAGGTGCATTGTGCTGCCAGGTACAAAGCACAAAAGCGTACAGGCCGACCTTGTCTGTTGACTGACAGAGACTGCTGACAGTTGAAGAGGGTTGTAATGTGTAATAGGCAGACATCTATCCAAATCATCACACAGGAATTACAAACTACATCAGAATCCACTGTAAATATTATGAGAGTTAGCCGGGAGATGGGAAAACTTGGATTTCATAATCGAGTGGCTGCTCATAAGCCATACATCGTGCCCATAAATGCCAAACGACCCTTCGCTTGGTGTAAGGAGCGTAAACATTGGACGATTGAACAGTGGAAAAACGTTGTGAGGAGTGATGAATCACAGTACACAGTGTGGCGATCTGATTACAGGATGTGGGTATGGCGAATGCCCCATGAACATCATCTGCCAGCGTGTGTAGTGCCAACAGTAAAATTCGGTGGCGGTGCTGTTATGGTGTGGTCATGTTTTTCATGGAGGGAGCTTGCACCCCTTGTTGTTTTGCTTGGCACTATCACAGCACAGGCCTACCTTGATGTTTTAAGCACCTTCTTGCTTTCCACTGTTGAAGAGCAATTCGGGGATGGTGATTGCATCTTTCAACACCCTTGGGCACTTGTTGATAAAGCACAGCCTGTGGCACAGTGGTTACATGACAATAACATACCTGTAATGGACTGACCTGCACAAGAGTCCTGACCGAATTCTATAGAACACCTGTAGGATGTTTTGGAACACTGACTTCATGCCAGGCCTCACTGACTGATATTGAAACTTCTCCTCAGTGTAGTACTCCATGAAGAATGGGCTGCCATTCCCCAAGAAACCTTCCAGCACTTGATTGAACATATCGCCCATTTAGGATCAAAGAAACGTAACTACAAAAACAGTGTTTGAGATAATTCGATTTAAAGGTTTTGTCCAAAAAACTGAGTACTTTCTAATAGTTTTTCACAAACCATTCTATTGTAAATAAAAAGTATACTTCATTGACTGTTGTTTTCTACTAGGTGTTACATATTATAGTCACTCGATGGACACTAAAGAAATATTTAATGAAATTATGCATGCAGTTACGTTTGTCCAGTCCTTAACTTAATGGCTGCTGCTGTATAACTTATGAATGTCAAACAAATAATATGCAGCTTTAACCGATATTATCATATTAAAGATTACTGCAATTGTGTTAATAATGTCTTTATAAATACAGATTACACGGAACAAGTTATGGGAATGTGTGTCAGTGCTTTCAGTGAGTACTATAAGCAAGAAAACTGTTTTACAGGAAATTTATTGTCAGTCTTTGATAGAGAATACATAAAACCCATCATTATTTTCACTTTGGGTTATTTGTCTGCAGTATCATTGAACTTACAATAAATAATTTACAGGTAACAGAAATAATATTCTTCTTTTCTAATCTTCACATAACAAACATAAGAAAAATCCTTTTAACGAAATACAGTGCTCCCTCGCACTTGTTTTTCTGTCCGTGGATTGCTGTTTCAAAAATAATACAACACAGACATTTAAACGAGCCAAAACTAATGGTTTACATGAAATAGCTACGTGATGAACTAGCAATAATGAAAAGGAGACAAAACCAGAAAATAAACATGAAGTCTATTCCTGTGATTCTTCCACATTTTCCTCATTTACTAAATCGTTAGCAGCATTGAGTCCTTGATATAATGTGTGATACCTAGGAGGTATAATACCCTTATTACATAAATCTGTAAGATCATCTTCTTCTTCTTCTTCTTCTTTTTTTTACTCGTGCAGAGAGGACTCTCGTAAGCTGGGCATAGAGTATTGTCTTTAGGTCCTGAATTCAAAGAATTTTGTAGGCCAGGTCTTTTCTTGGTGTGCAAAACTTGAAAGTCACGATCATCATAGGAATACGTGAAAAACATTGCGTCACATTGATCTTTCCTATATTGCATCCAAACATCTTAAGCCATTTCACAGTTTCTCCATTTTCATTAGTTTTCCTGTTCCGAATTATTTTCTTCTGAAGCTGGTTGAAATCTAAAATTTGAGTGTTTTCCATTTCTGTCACTCTATACTTGTTGGAAGTCTGGAAGTCATACTTAGAATTGTATACCAGCCAATGGGATCAAAAACATCCACGTTTACTTTTTCTTTCAATGCTCGCATGCGCTGAGTCTACTTCCATCTGTGAATGTCCAGGCTCAAAAAAGCATTGATCTATAGTTGGAATGTCCAGTGTATTCACTGCATGCAAACACATAGTGCTCATGTTGGCATTCCTGTTCTGGCTCTAAATGTATCAGAAAACAAGGTTATTGGTTTTCCTTGTGCATGGTTTTTTCAAAAAAATCTCACAGCCATGAAGCCACCTCTATGGACCCCCTTTTTTGCTGTTGTCTTGTTCCACATGTAGCATTCGGTTTTGTTTTCTCCTACACTAACAACTGTGAGATTGTACACGGAGAGCCTTCTTTTATAGAATACTGCCTTTGTATTCACTTTAGAGCAGTAAAGCACAGCTTGTAAGCGAAATTCAGCTAGCAAAGATTTGCCTTTTTATACCTGACTCATGACATTCTCTTCGCTCTTTCTCAATTACATGACATTCATCTCTTTTTTTTTTTAATAGTATTACTGATTGATATTTCTTACAAAGGTTTCAGAAATGTCAAATGTCTTAAGAAAAAACTGCATACACACTTGATTCGTATCAGATCTACTTATTTAGGTACTGCCTTTGTAGCTCAACTGACCCAAGATCCCACTAGGCTCTATGGATTTATTGTCTGTCTTGCTCAGTAAACTTTGGTGCACTGTTATGGACATTTGGAGCAATCTTTTGGCTTCACATTTCTTGCAGGAACTTCATACTTCTTCGTAGAAATATATGCCCTACCATGCTGTCAATTGATTTTTCTTTGATTTCTTGTCCATTCCTCTTTAACCGTTACCCTTTTTTGTTTTCGTACTATTCTCAGTTCCAGCATTGTCATCTGCAGTTTCCCCGTCCTGATGGTGGTGATTTACTTGTGCGCTAGTTGCATCCTCAGCAGTTTTTGTGACATTCTTCACAAGGGACATTCCATGTTCAACACTGCTGTCTGTAACAATAACATATCAGGCATTCAAAGGAAGGGAAAAGAAAATTAACTAAAACTGCTATAGTGTCTAGAAATTGTTTGGCTACTCACCAGAATTTGTAGTGTTGTCCAGTTCATAGGAAGGATCATCATCTGTATCTGAACCAGTGAATGTCCTGACCATCTCCACATCACGTTCTTCCTCAGCTATGAATATAAATATAAATAATAATAATAATAATAATAATAATAATAATAATGCAACAGCTGTGATTATAGTACTTACTACTGAAATATATACACTACATCAAATTCTGTTCCTTCTCCTGCACATTTGAACCATCCTCCTTCCTCTGGACTCCATAGCACTCCTACTTGCTTGTAGGCCCATTCACAACTGAAACAATATTTATCTTCCTTGCCAGGAAGTAGCATTTCATTGTTGACACACAGCGATGGCGACAATGCTTCTAAAGAGAAGTAGCGGGAAAAGCTACTTCTAACAGTTCTGTTAGAATCAGAGAAATGTAAGAGCTGTTCCATTTCACAAATTAAAGCTGTGTCCAGTCGTCTAAAAACAGGTCAGCTCTTCCGTCTGTCTGATTCTTACTATTTTTCGTAAAATGTAGATACGTTGACAACTAAAATGGAAACCACATAAGATGGAGTTACGCTTGTTTGATCATAATGTAGCTTTGATTTTGTGTGCCTTTTGGTACTAGCAACTCAAAAGTGGCAAAAAATCTGCCTGATCGTAAATGGGCGATATGCCTGAGAGTGGAAGTTGTCATCAAGGCTAAGGATGGACCAACACCTTACTGAATTCCAGCATTACCGATGGAGGGCGCCACAAACTTCTAAGCCATTTTCAGCAAGGTGTCCGGATACTTTTGATCACATAGTTTATATGGAATGTTACACAAGGAGAAAGTGAATATGGAGGAAGAGAAGTTACGATAAATGTGTAGAGACAAGAGCACCAGTTAATCAACGCATGCATTGTGAAACAAATTCTTCAGTGTCAAGCAATGAAAAGTCCTGGATGGAATAACAACAATATGATGAGTATAGATTGCTACCCACAACATAGAGGAAGCTTTGAGTTGCAGATAGGCACAATGAAAAAGATTGCTAAAATACTAAGCTTTCAGGCAAAGACCTTCTTCTAAAATAGGAGCTGGCTGCTGTGGCCGAGCGGTTAGGTAAGTGGAAGACTGGAAGGCACAGGTGTCATAAGTGCTGTTCTTATCCAGGATTTATGGAGGAGAACAAAACAAGAAAACTTCAGCTGTGCATTGTACCTTACAGATTTCATTTTTTACACTCTTAAAGTAAAGATATGTTTTTGCATGTTGAAACACATTGGTATTAGCTTGTAGTCATCATTCTCTTATTTGCTACTGCTTGACTGTACCATTTCTTGTAAACATTTCTGATTAAGCCTCTTTGGTTCCAGGGATTTTGTAAAAATATGTTATACAGCTCTCCAAATAAACAGCAAATTAATTACCCAGGACCAGCTGCAATATCAAGAAGTGCTTCAGCAGAATTACCAGAAGCTCTGTCATAATTTGTCAACTTTGTTGGGTGAGTCACTGTGGCCTGATGAAGAAATGGGAGTTTTCAAAAGAAACAGTCATGTGTTGTTTGGTGTAATAAGTGGATCATCAAGTGCCTCAAGTACTGCTTAATAATGGGATTTACTAGTGATCATCATTGTCACATGACTGTCCGTTTTTATATTCTTGCTCACTGGTACCAAGACTTCAGTAGTACTTTTGTTATTTCTTTCAGTGTGGCCAACACAAAGCCGTGGATTGTTTGTCTTGAGGTCACTGCTGGATAAGGTTAATTGTCCTTGCTGGTAAAGGAAAATGACTTGATGTGTTGCAGCACTGATTATATTTTCTTGGATATTGTATATCCACATTGTAAGTTTCTACTGTGTACTTATTGTGTGAATGTTTAAGATGGATTGTTATTTTGGTATTTGTGCCCTATACTGTATCAATAGGGCATTCAGGGTTACAAAATCTCATTCATTCTTGCAAATAAGATTTTTTTAAGGGTCAATGAAAATGAAATGATACTTGAATTTCTATTTCATTTTGTATCTGTTGAATGAAACACATTTTTAAAACGTTGGTCCTGAAGTAAATTAAAAATTGTAGGTCAGTCACACTGGGTTACAGATGTAG
The DNA here is from genome assembly GCF_023897955.1 of Schistocerca gregaria. Classification (NCBI taxonomy): domain Eukaryota; kingdom Metazoa; phylum Arthropoda; class Insecta; order Orthoptera; family Acrididae; genus Schistocerca; species Schistocerca gregaria. Next base: position 165,370,973 of record NC_064924.1, on the reverse strand, counting down.
GAGTTAATGATGTTACAAAGACTGAATACATTATTTTCTGCTTTGTACTTTGTGAATTAATGAAGAGTTAATGTTAGTGTTACTGTTGAGAGGAGCACAAATTGTAGAAGTTTTTGTATGGAGGTATAAATTTTATCACACAAATATAAAAAGGTGAAAGCTGGTAATGTCATGTGGTAAAACAATGCAAATTTTTTTGTTGATCTTGTATCTCAGGTGCACTGACTCTCTACTTAAGTGTTCTCAATCACATAGCCATTTGTAGGACCAATATTGTTAAAGAGTGTTTCCTTGCAGATGTAAATATGTAACTTTTATCTGCTGTGTGCGTGTAAGAAAAGTGTTGTGTGCAATAATGAATCTCTTTGTATGTCTGTGGCAAATCTGTGGTATACCTCTGTTAATGTAATCTACTTATCTAAATTGTGCTGTGAATCATATGAGTTTCTGAAAGATGCTCTGGAAACTGATTTTATTCTTGGAAGATTGTGGTAAAAGATACATATATTGTATTTTACAGTTCAAGTGCAATCACATAATTTATTTACAATTTATTTTAATGTAGCATTCTGATGATATCATGAATAACATAAATTAGTAGATGTTTTGCTATTAATTTAAGTAACAAGAAGCAAGACATCAGGAACTGAACTCATTATTCATGATGGTGGTTGAATAACTATGTTAATTATATGTATATATTTTTACTTCTGCTACATCACTCATAATGAGAATCTCAGTTTCATGATTGTTTTATAACGATTTGCTGCCTTTCATCAATGATTAATGTGTAATGTTATGAAGTTTTTCACCACTGAACAGTGGACCAATATGTAGCACATTGTCCATGGGAACTATTGACAGTAGATAATCCCATTTATAAGACTGTCATCTAGAAGGATTTCTTTGTGTATTGAAAATATTTCACTATAATTACTGTCTGGGTAACAGCTGTTTCCAAAAGTAATCGAATGTTCAAGCAGTGCATAAGCCTAATGAAAATAAAAATATTTTAATAAGAGATAGTGTGAGTGAATGAAAACTATAATTTTTGCAGCACCTAATAGATTAATTGTTGTGTGCCAATTTATATTAATACTGTGTATAGATGAGGGCTTAATTTTAAAGTCCATTATTTAGAAAGTTCTTCCCATTGTTTACTTTAGTCCCCGCTCCCTCTTTCCATTTTTTCCTTTTTCATTATGTGAGGAGGAGGATTGTGGAGAGAGTTGCTGATAATCAGTTTTGTTTCGCATGTGACACTTCCTTACGATTTAAGTTACGCTCAACTCTTGAGTCAGTGTCAGCTTGTGTACATCATCTTATGGGAGAGTTGAACTTTATCTAAAAGAAGGCAGTCTCTGCCTTATACTAGTTCAAACTGAAGATTAATAAGAACATTGGCATAGCAGCATTATAGGTAGAGATTAAGAACTCATATATACCAGTTAGTTGACAGCCATTTGTTGAATCTATCTTGCAGTTGGCTACTGACTGCTCCCCCCATACTTCATTTGTCAACAGTAGACTTTTCCTTCTCTGAATTTTTAAACACATTTAACTGCAGTGATTACATTGCCATTATTTAAGTGTTTATTATCTTTATTACATGTCTCCTGTCTCCCATAAACTCACATTTCACTAAATTGTGTAATTTTCATAATTAGTTTGTCACAATATTTGTTTCATGGCTTTAAAAGAGCATTATAAGCATACATGCATACTGTTGCCTTCCACATATCATTTGTGCAACCCATTCAGTGACCACGTAGCTTATGGCCCCTGTCAGTATGAAGAATTAATGAGATCTGATTTTTATAGTCTCACTCATCTCATTCTCAGAAAGAGGGTGTCATTATTCTTTTTTCACTGTAGCTTTGCATTAATTTTATTAGGAAGTAAATACTAACTGACTAGATTCAGTCTATTGGCAGATATTCATTTCAATCAACATACAACATAAAGCTGATAGTCTGCTTACATATGCCCTTAACTACTTAAATATGATCTGTAATGATTATGATAAAATTAAATGCTACAGAATTAAGTAATTAAATGCTACAAAATTGAATGTTTTCGTATTTAAGGGAAATAAGTATTGAATAAAATGTAATTTAAGTGTATTTTAACTCTTTCTGTTTCCCTTCCTACAAATCTTACACTATACAGAAAAGTTTTTTGTGTTGTGAAGTGCTTGATAAAATTGTCTGCTTACGTGGTTTTAGCATATTCATGTAGAAGATTTGAGTGTTTGAAAAATATTTGTAATTTGTAAATAATGTATTTGCGATTATATATAAATGTATTGACCAGTTTTGTTGCCAAAATTCAAATTTTATGTATAGTATATCTGCTATATAGTATATCTGCTACAGGTATTGTATATGTATTATTGTAACAATATAAATTAATGTCAGAATTAAGTGTGTATTATAAGGCACTACAATTCAGGATGCACTGCCATCACTTCATGTAATATAAACAGTAGTGTGATTTGTATTTAAGATCCAGTTCCATTTAACTTTACATAACCAATTCAATTTAATTTACTTGCATGTGCCCCTCTTCTTGACAGTTGACATAGTTCATGAGTTTTGTCTGGACTTTGGTGAACAGTACTGTGTAAGTTATACTATTATTGGTATCACATATTCCATTATGTAGTCTGTAACAGAAGATAAATATTATTTTCTTTACAATAATGTGAACAGAAAGAGGGGGGGGGGGGGGGGGGAGTTTTGTGTGAACCAGGAAAGAGTGAAGTACCTTTGGCTTATGAATATTTACATTTATTGAAATTTTTAGTTTTCCATAATTTGTGCATAAACTTTAATTCTTATTACTTTTCTTAATAGAACTTCTTATTTGCATTTTACTGTACAACATAAAGTTGAACACTCAAGTCTTCTGTGTTCAGTGTTTCCAGTGCTTTTTGTATGTAAGTTAGACATCTAATACTGATTTCAGCAGTTTCGTAAATGTGATACCAGTTGGTTGCAACTGAATGTTTATTCAGTAATTCAGTCTTCACTTTTTAATGTATCTATACCCTTTTAATTCTATGCATTTCCATTATCTTCATCACGTTTGACAAGTAAATTATCTATCTGAGAGCGGTACTGAGGTGAATGGAATGGGATACTAGTCTCATTTGGTTCTCTGTCCATTCCATAGACAAAGTATGTAGGGAAAACAATTCTCTGTAACCTCTGATTTCTACCTGTATCTTTATGTTGCATGTTATTCGTGACTACTCTAATTACTAGTGGCATGCAACAGTATCTAAACTTTGGAAAATCCAGGATGGAATGTAACAATGACACAGAAGCAAAGTTGCTACTAACCATATAGCAGAGGTGCTGAGTCATGATAGGCACATGAAAAAGATTAACACAGTTAGATTCAGATAGACAATTGTGTGAATCTTTTTGTTGTGCATATTGCGACTCAGCATCCTCGCTATATGGTGAGTAGCAACTTGCCTTCTCTGGTATTGTTACATAGTATCTAAATTTTCCTTGCCTGTGTGCTCTGTATTGCATTTACTTTCTTTCTTTAGCTGCCAGCAGTAAGTACTGATTTTTTTATAGTCCTCTTTGTGTAAATGTATTGATAGCTACTCATTTGGAAAAAGGATCAATTTGTACAAACATTCTCTGAGGTCTAGCTGTATTATTTATTCATTTATGTATTTTATGAATTATGATTGTTTCATCATACTTTCTGAGACATGCCTGAATTTTTTTTTGTGTGTTTATAATTGTTTCTCTTAGGTAAATTCACTTGGATAAGAGACAGAATTGTTGGGCAGTATTTACAACGAGGAGGCAAATTTCATAGCACTATAGACAGATGGATAAAAGTACAAGAAAGTCCCCCAGCTTTCAGCACTAGTTAGTTTCTTCTACTTTTATATGTCTGTCAGCAGTACTAAGAGTTTTTCCCTAAAAATGAGAATGATATAGGGACACTTCTGTGCTGAAGAAGAAGAAGAAGAAGAAGAAGAAGAAGAAGAAGAAAGGATGTGCTGTTTCCTTTCGAGTCTCCTATGATCTTCATTTCTTTCTGAGCATTCCACTTTGTGTCTTCATAAAATTCTGAAAAACACTCTCTCTCTCTCTCTCTCTCTCTCTCTCTCTCTCTCTCTCTCTCTCTCTCGTGTGTGTGTGTGTGTGTGTGTGTGTGTGTGTGTGTGTGTGTGTGTGTGTGTGTGTGTTGTCTCGCGTGCACACAGGCGTGCACCCGCACATGCGTGCATGTGCATAATACAGTTTTTCAATGGCTTTGATGCATTTTCTGTTTATAGGCCCACACTATTTCAAATAAGGAGAGCATGAATTGCATTGTAATTGTGATAACTTGGGTATTTTGTTGATAACCTTTAACATCGCAGCGTGTCAGCAATCTTTGGTTAATATATTAAAAAAGTAAAAACCTGCCTCGATTGCGATAAAAGCACCTAGTGTTGAGCGGTAACTCAGGTTTTGGCGTAGATAACTACACCTCTCTCAGGAGATTTGTTCTTAGGCACTTGTGGGTGGTGGTGTTCTGAAGAAGGTGTAGTTATCTACTCTGAAACCTGGGTTAACACTTAACACGAGGTGATTTTTCGCAATCGAGGCAGGTTTTTAGTTTTTTAATATTTTGTTGATACTTAGCAGTATCCAGAATAATGTTTTTGTGCTACTTCTGTGGTAAATTTGACAAGTGGAAAATTATTAGGTCATGATTCTGTCACCATAACCTGTTGACATAAGGGTTTCGTGATCAAGGAAGCATATGAGACTAGTTTCGTTCATTCTCAAGTCTGGATTGCTTCCAGTTGTAGCAGTGAGGAACATTTCATGCAATGCATTGATTGTAAGTGCAATTGTGAGTTATGTATTAATTTTAGTGATGGGTTTACAGTAATACCTGTGATGAATTCCAAAATAATCTTTAAAAATCTTGAATACTTGGTGCTCAGCAGCTTCCAGATATTTTTTAAAAGACATTTTGTATATATAATGAGCTGCACTAGATATTTATGTTTACCCAAACTGCTTTTTGGGTTCCTAATCCATATTCAGTGGCATTTGATACAGTGGAACTGTGTACTGTGTTATAGGGCGTATTTCAGATCCAAGCATGTCATCGCTATAGAAGTGCATAATGTAAATATACTTATATTACTGCTAAATATGTACAGTTATTGTTTTGTAGAAATCTATGCACATAGAATTGTTTGTTCTTCTGTATCCAGATCCAGTTTTGGCAAATAAAACATTTCTAGTGCAGCTCATGGTGTATAGAAGATGTATTTGAATAAAAATACTCTTTGTCGAACTTGAAAACATAACACATGTTATGCCCTTCTTTCATCTTTGTTAACATTTTGATACCTTGTGTCTAAGTTTCCATGTAGACTTGTTTGTCCTTAATTTTGCTTCTCTTTCCTCATTTCTCTCGCCTCATACATCTGCAAGAACATCCATTTGTTTCTGAAGTATATTATGTCAGTTCAAAGGTCAATAAGAAATAGATATTTATGTGTATATATATTGCTTGTAATTATTTAAAATTGTAAGCAGATATTAGAATGCTTCTTCATTTGTAAATTTCCTTTATATAGCGGAATGGTTAGTGAAACTTGTGTTTGTAATATAGTGTGTGTACCTGAAATTATTATTATACTGTTGAATATTGTTTGATTTATTTCTTTGAAAGTATCACAGTGTGAAATAAAATGTTGGAAATGTGTTTGAATGGAAGTTTTAGACAGGTATTACTTGCGGATGGTAGTTCAAAAAATGATTTCTCTGTTGAGTTGTTGGGTGATGTGCACGTTTTTACTCAATCAGTGCCAGAAAATTAGATCTCTAGTAGCATTCTGTGTAAAATATCATTGCTATTGTTCACTAAGCAGACTTGTAACCTTTGTAATAGTAAGCATGCAAGATTAGAGACTGAAAGATAGTTCTATTTATATCAGTTAATTTTGTTTTCTTTTGTGTAGCAAAAACTGTGTAATACATTGTTCAGTCTGCACTTCAGTGAATTGTGACAAGCATGAACATTACAATAAGAGTTGTTTGACACTGTGTTCTAGAACAGTCGTAACTGAATTTTACATCATTCACATAATGCTCATAAAACTGATAAATGCTCATGTTAATTTTTGTCTTGCCAAATGTGTGAAACACATTCTCTGATTGGTTTAAATGGCTTTAGTTTCAATTTGTTGTAGTTTTTGTTGTATGTATTTTATCTGGTCTTACAGAATCTAAAAATTGAAACTTTTTTGTTTCACATATTTTTGTACATGTTTAAGTAGAAAGGCTGTCATTTTATTGAAAAAGATGACATTGTGTCCAGAGCAATGTCATCTGTAAGCATTTACATATCAGTATTATGAAAGCATTTATCTACAAAAAATGGCAGAGTAAAACGTAGAAACACTGTGGAATCAGTATTACAGGTTTTATTTTAAAATATAGACGTGTTCATCATATGCCATTCACTCTCAATGTCTCCGCCCTCTCTTTCTCCAGCCCCACACACCTATTTAAAATGGCACAACTTCTTGAGTATTTATTAAGACAAAACTAAAATATGATCTGTTCTCTCTGAATTCATCCAAAAATTTGGTAAATTAAAAGTGATAATAAATGTGTGGTACCACTATCTAAAAAAATCAAAAGACATTTTCAGTAATATATCTCCCCTCTGGCCCTAAATAAAGAACGGAAAACCAGAGAATTAAAAACTTAAAAAACACTGAAGTGCATATCCTTGTTAGTATTTGATAACATTTCCATTGGGTTTGATGTCATTGCTATAATGTTCTGAAGTTTTATACCTTCTCTTATAAAGTGTGTAGAATCCACAAAGCGAGTCTGACAAACTTCAAGCTCTGCTTTGTGATTGTTACTGCTATCACATTTGATCCTTGAAAAATCCAAGCAAGTCATTATTGGAAGGTTGCAGAGCTGGACTTCAGGCAGGATAAACAAGGATTTTCTGTGTGTAAAGATATGTAATTAATTTGCGCTCTGTTGAATTTTGGGATAATTTCAACATGTTACAGAATAATTTCATTCTTCATTCTTCATTAATTGTTGGGTTATGGAGTTCACTGCAGAAATACACTGACTGGCATGAAAACACAACACTTCAATTTCTTACAAAAAATTATTTTACATGTTTTATTTCAATTTACAGTCACATTTATAACACTGATCTAATATTTAATGGTAAAACAAAGTTTTATGCTCCTGTCCAGGTCCTTAACAATGAAAATAAATAAATAAACAAGTTAAGCAAGAGGTTCAGAAGTAACATGAATGGATTCACAGTTTTAAGTGAATTTTGAGACAGCTAATGAAGTTAATGCACCCTTGAATGAGCAGAGTATGTGCTGATGTGAAACTTGAGCAGAGTATGTGCTGATGTGAAACTTCCAGGCAGATTAAAACTGTCTGCCAGACCGAGGCTCGAACTCAGGACCTCTGTCTTTCGTGGGAAAGTGCTCTACTGTCTGAGCTATGCATGCATGACTCACACTCCATTCTCACAGCTTTCCTTCTGCCAGTACCTCGTCCCCTACCTTCTAAACTTCAGAGAAGCTCTCCTGCGAACTTTGCAGAACTAGCACTGCTGGAAGAAAGGATGTTGCGGACACATGGCATAGTCACAGCTTGGGGGATTTTTTAATGCACCCTTATTTTGCTTTTCTGAGCGTCCCTTCAGATAACTCTCTTCACATCTTCAAAAGTGTGTATTAGCGCTCTGGCAGTAATCGCATCACCCAATCTTTCAGGCATGCTCCTGTTTAACGCTGCAATGTACTTCTCAGGGATCATCTCCCATTCTTTCAGGAGGGCCTCCTGCAGATCCTATAGGGGCTCTGAATGGTGTGGGCTGGCTCCATAAGTGCTCAGTATGATTCAAAACAGAGCTACGGGCAGGCCAAGCCATAGCATGAATCTCTGCTTGATCCAGTAACTCTTGCTCAGTTCTCGCAATGTGGACACACTTTGTCATGCACTAGTGTAAAACCATCACCAGTAAATAGGCTGAAAGGCGCAACACTCCCCAGTAGGATTTCCTCCAAATGTCGATATTCTGTAAGGCTCCAGTGTTCCATTAAGACTAAATCTATTCTTGCAATCTACTGATTGCTGCCCACATCATCAGAGAACCACTCTGAACAGGCTTCCTGGATGTAGATATGCAAGGGGAATGCCTTTTGATGGGCTTTCCCTACATCCTCTCTCTACCATCAGGTGATTGCAGGCCAAATTGTGACTCACCAGCATACAACATTTGCTTCCATCATTGTATTCTTCACCCACGATATTCCCTTATGAAATGTAGTCTAGCTGTGTGATGGTCTCGAGTAAGTTTTGGGCCTGCAGCCCATCTCCTGGATTGAAAATTGACTTCTTCCTGTCTTCTTAGGGTAGTCTGTTACTAACACTGACCTCCTTGAATGTAGTGTAATTTGATTTTGTGATTCAATGGTGGTGGTGTGATGATGGAGGAGAACTTGAAGTTGGAAGAAGTGACCAACTCTTGCAATGTTGGTCTCCTTGGGCCTAATCTTGGTTTCCTTGCATAGCCTGCAGTTTTGGGCCTGTATCATCTCTCAGTTCTAGAAATCATGGAAGGTGTAGTTCTCAGCATTTCTGCTACATAATGTATCCTATGACCACCTTCCACCGAAGCAAAAGCTTTTGCTGCATCTTCAGGGTTTAACGGCATGTTTACTCCAAGAATCCGATTACAATAATCACAGGAAGATCCCACAAACATTTGTGTTTGAAATTGGAATAATACAAGGGACAACAATAAGGGCTACAAGAGCAGGAAAACACTATTGCCTCACATCCATTAATGTGTTTTTCAGGTTGTGCTGAAAAAAAAAAAAAAAAAGAAAAAACACAATGAAGACTAGAGCAATGAACAATCTAGCCTTCGTTGTTTGCTCACAAAGCAGTACCAATACTGCACCAGTAACATACTTCCACTTAAAATATAGGATAAAGTGCTATACTTTGACTAAATGGATAATTACACATAATTTATTATATGCTGCATTTTCATTCTGGTCAGTGTATTTCTGTCCCTGTCAGTTGATTAAACCACTCTTAAGTTCATGCCTATGATGACAGTTTATGTTTACAGTCTGTGCAGGGCATGTATTCAGTTTCTGTATTTCCATCCTTAAATAGTCTGTCCAGTTTTTTATATTACTTTCAAAGGTTCCATAAAAGTCATAGAGTGACTGCACACTGATGTGTGTTTCCTGCACAGTGACGTGTATTTCAGTATGAACTGATTTCCATAATGCTTGTAATCCATCCAAAAGGATGCATACTGTCAATATGGGCTCAACGTCACACCAACAGGTGGAACCTTATGTCGTATTCACTGTTTTCTGGTGTAGTCTCTTCGTTGTTCTGTACAAGGAAGTTAGATTTTACCAAATTACAAGAAAGCTGCAATATGTTAGTTGCATTCTCATTCTTTTACTTTGCAGTAAAAGGATATTTTTAACTATGTATAAAGTACAAAGTTATTAATTTTTAGTGGTGGGTGGAAATGAAACAAAAATAATGTTGATTAAATATTTTCTCGTTGGGCACATTTTAGGAAATTTCCACTGCTGTTTTCCGGTAACCATTGTGTATCTTGAAATATGTGTAAGAGATCTGGTTTATTCATTTCAGTGGCAAGTGCTTGCTGGTAGGTTGTCTTAGAATATCTTTATATTTAATCTTCATATATATGTGAGTCATTTTTTATATTCCTGCCTCTATACTTTATGCATGGAGAGATCATCCCCAAAATGAATATCAATACTTGTTCTTTAATATGACTCAGGTATACAGTTGTCGATTGTTCAATAGAAGAAAGGTAATTCTTTGTCCAGCAGAATTTTCCAATTCTTTTATTCTCTGCAACCCTTATGCACCTAAGACGCTCAATGACCGTCTTAGCAATGTGTAAATCCTGCAAAGGACTTTCAGGTCTGAGTGGCATCAAAGATGATATTTTTTTACTAATATGTAGGCAATAATCCACTAATGTTTATAAAGTAGTGGTGAAATAATGTAGCAGTATGTAAAAACACCACCTTTTTATTTTGTGCCTTCATCTTTATGATAAATTTGACTATTCTTTCATAAGTGTTCATGCTATACACATCTGTTTGCAAAACCTGTCTGACAGAATGACCTGGGACAAAATAGTCTCCATGTGACGATGAAGTTGTTTTAAAGTACCCTTCACAGTAGCAAACAGAAAAAAATATTCAGTCTCTCATCAGAATTTTTTTCTTCAACAGGGATTATAAATGGGTGTTTAGTTTAATCTACATTAAAAATAAGTTTTGTCTTTCATCCGTAAATGAATTTTGAATACATGATTAACTGTGTGTGGCAGTTCTGATACTGAAGACTTTTTCTTTGCCTACTCATGCGTGATTAAAATAGTTACTGTGGTGCAACTGGGAACCCTTACACCTGCTTTTGTGCATTATGAATTTCATTTATGTACTTTTTCAAATGCTTCTGTTGGAAGAATATGCCTAAAAATTAGCATACTCTTTCTTCTGACATTTGCAAAACTCCATCTTCATCCTTTTTCTTCATTTTTTTTAATTAGCTGCACTTTTCAATGGACCTCTGCTTTCCAGCAACGAACATATGTTGTAATTTGCTGTTGTCATATGTACTTTTTGCTCTGCTTTATTTACATGTTATTACAATTGTGCTGATAATTTCTTCTGTTTCTATGCTAGGTAGGTGTCGGGATTCCTTAGAGCATCTTGCATTAGAAAATGACTGATTTGAGGATTTTTTGTAGCTTAAGGTACTCTCCTACCATGTGCAACTTACATCTTTGACAATATTTGTTGTACCTCACTTTGGGGCATGATTATTAGTGACAATAAGTTCAGTTCACAAGTATCCTTTGGTATATTGAGAAGAATGCAGCTAACAGCCTATAAAATTAATGTCTTCATCCATTTTGTGGCACTGAAAGTGTGCAGGGCCACTTGTGCCCATCATCTGCAAGATTTGTTGGTTTAACATCAGTTGACACCAACACGTAGCACCCAGACATTAGTTACTAAACTAGAAAGAACTTGAGCAGGGTTTGGCATTCACAAAATCTTGTAAAAAATCAGAAAATTTGAAACAGAATGGAATCCCAAGCTGTTGAAATTTGTAAAAGTTTCCATTATCAGGAAGAAGGGAAGCAATAGAAAACAACAGAAATCAATATTTATGGCTATGTAAGTGATGGTGACTTAAATGTAAACATTTGTTTCAAAAAAGTATTTATGTATATTTCCTTTTGTCTCCTTGTGTCTGTCAGTCCTATTTCATTTATTTCTTCTTCAGTGGCAGGCTGTCATTGAGATTCTGGGGTAGTGCTCATTTCCAAACCTCTATTCACAACTGCGTTTATTCAAATTCTCTTGCACTACTGTTATTTTGCTTACCCTGCATAAACTTTTAATGGGAAAAAATGCCATTTTCAAAAATACTACAAATATTTGCGGTTTTTAAATGAATACTTTAGTAGCAGTTCCATTTTAAGTAATTTCTTACAGAACATGTCAATGAAGTTGGTGCTACCTGCAGTTGAGTCATTTGTCATCAGAGAAAATTATCATTTTATCAAACTATGAAAGTACTAACAATCATAAGTCGACATCAAAAGCATATAAGTATTACTGTGTAAGTATTGGATTCTCAACAAAACAAGTCGAAGGTATTCATAACAAGTTTACCAACAATCTTCTGTGTGTTCAGAACAATGCTCAGAATTTTTGTTTGTAGTTCTTTGCTGACAAGTAGGAATTATTTATTGCATGTTTTCTTCCTAGCTTGACAGTTACATTCTTTCCACATTGTGCGGTTGTGAGTAATATTTTCATTCACTGGTGCATCTCCTACTTACTTACACATTTCTGTTGTGTATATTATACACATTTAAGTGCATACAACATGATATGCTGTAGAATACTAGAACAGTGTATGGCGTTGTTACTGTGATGAAATTGCGGTATCAGTTACTCTCTATATTTTGTATGCTTAAACATAGTTGTTATATCCCCTGTAGGCATTAAATCTAAAGGATTGCAGTTCATATGTTCTCACACATTTTTATTGGTTATGTTGAGCCAAGTTTGTCATTACTGTATCAATTGAAAAAAGAAACAAAATTCATAAATATTGTTAAATGTTCCTTATGTTGTGTGTGTGTGTACATTTTGTGAACTGTCATTATCAGAGTAGGACCCACGTCATGTGTATCCTGATTTTTTGTCTTTCATTTTGTATGTGTATTGTTCACAGACATTATTGTAGAGAATTTGTTAACAAATAAATGTAGAATATTAATGAAAATAATGAGGAACTATGTAATTTGTTATATTTGTAAAACTGTGTAATAAATGGCTTTTTGAAAACATATCAATGTTTAAATGAGAAATGTTGCTTTCATATATCAAATAACCAATTTTCAAAACAAAGGAGAAGTCAGTTCTCATTCAAATCACTTATCAAACCAGCTCAGTTTGTGGAGAGCTCCATACTGATGGTCAGAGAGGAGGAGGATCATGGTACCCAATTAAGTGCTGAGTTGTGAGTATGCTTCAGCCTCACATCATCAAGCTAAATGAGGCACACTGGAGGTTGCCAACAGTGGAGGAGTGGCTGGCACAGACGCTGACATAGAACATGTCTAGTCTTGTCAAACATGCATGAGAAATCTGTCAGTTTTGGTATACCATTTCACCCATGCCCCAACCCAAATAAGCTATAAAACCACATGCCCATTGACTACAGGCTTGTTCAAGGGGTGATGTGTCGCCTGTCAAATGTAATTTAGATCTCCATGCTATTGACTGTTGTAGCTCTATGTGTTTGTTGGACTTGTGCACTGCCTATTCTTGTATTTCGGGTAAGAACTGTTTCACCACATTTCTACCATTCAGCTTATGGAAATTCAGTTGAATTAACAACTTGTATGTTGTCTTCACAGAGCATACAGTAATCTAACTACACCAACCTTGGTTGATGATTCATTTGAGCAGGTATTTCTTCTCACCAACTGTTGCGATCTTCATCTCAAGTCAAGACGTACATCATCTCTCAATATAACTTGCCACATGCAAATTAAAGTAACAACCCAACTCAATATCTCTACCTTTACATCTGGCATCTTATTTTATAACTTTTAATTGCAATTGTCATTCATCGTTAAGAAGGCATAGTGTTCATGTTACTACCCTGAAGTGGTATGTGTCGTTAAGAAGGCATAGTGTACATGTTACTCCCCAGAAGTGGTATGAATCACTACAGGATCTATGTGGTTACTTGTTGTAGACACACTATCTAATTTGCCAAATCTTACCTTGATGTAACAATTAATAATGTCAGCACTACAGTTTAGGAACTTTGACATTTTTCACTATTGACAGAGCTTACCATTGTATTTGTCAATGAGTCACAGTTAATACCAGGTGGGTTCCATTACTTTTGCCAAAGAAATGGCATAATGTATTTGACCACCACCACTTTTCATTTTGAACTGACTTAGAAGCAGAGAGTTTGCTTAGAAGTTGGAGGCCCAAATGAATCAAATTATGATGACAATATTCTCAGAGCAGCTCTAATATGCTTCATTATTTCATACAGATTCATCCCCCAACACTGCCCGTAACTCAGCCAAGATGCTGCATGAGCACAGGTACCAAACTCTTCTGTCTTCTGCACCTGATCTAAACAGTGCAGTCCTCACAGAACCATGCCTGTACTACTGTAAGGGCTCTTTAGTCTCAGCTTGCACATACAGCCGTACACTGAGATGGACTCCAGAGGTCTGGACTGGTCAGAGCGGATGTCAAATGTTTCAAGCAGCTGGATAATGAGCACCTCATATCTCATCAGATCTGGCCATGAAAGCTAACTAAATGGTGTTGTGCCCTTTGTTACAACCCCATCAGAGCCTAAATAGTCACCAAAGACTGCCACCACTACTGATTGTGCCTGCTAGCCTTCCTATGTCAAGACTGCAACCTCACACTGAACTTCTTTTTCCCTGGTCCTAGCCTGACATTGCTAGAATCTCCTGTGTCAGTGGCTTGCTATGCAAAGAACATCATAGGCAATGGGCTATGGGTACTTATGAAGGTGCAACCATTGCCCCAGTTTCGGCAGTCTCATCCACATTAGGAGAACAAATCAATGAGCATCCTCCCATCCCACCAGTTCTCACTGAACCACTGGAAGGAACACCCATCTCCGCTGCCTCACTATATCACTGGTCCTGTTTCCACCCCAGGCACTAATGCTCTTTTGGACTGGCTAAATGTGTGAGAGGTCTAAAATCTTGCCACTCCAGTGATGTGGAGATGGATTCAGAGAGTTGCAGCAATATTATTTGTATAGCTCCTAGTTCTGCATATAATGGTGGCAAACATAGGAGTCATGGTAAACATCACAGGGGGATGATCGTTATCCTTCAACTGGAAATAAATACCCAACACAATGAGCAGATCCACATGTTCCAATGTCATTAGCTATGTTGACTTAAATGCAGCTATTACCTCGCTTTCTGCACCTGAACTTTGATTTTTGGAACTCAATTGGAGTGTGAGTTATATGGCACGATTCTGGCTGTTGTTCATTGTTAATGATTAGGGCTCACATTACATTCCATGAGCACATTTTACACATTTGTCAGAGACCTTTTCTTCTTTGATGGTTCACATTTAATTATGTGTATATGATTAGATTTTCACAGTCATCATTATTTTTTGTTTCCACTATGATAATATACAAGGATTGGAACTTTAATAGTAGATACATGTTTCAAAGTTTTACTGACCTTCAAAGTAGTCACCAGAACTGCGTACAACCCGTTGACAGTGATGTGGAAGTTGTAGGATACTCTTAGCAGTGCCAGTTGTACTGACCGTTTGAGCAGCACTGTCTATTGCCCGACGAATTTGTAGCAGTTCTGAAGTAAATGCTGTTAAGTGTTTTCTTCAGTTTAGAAACTGAGTTGAACTTATGAGGGCTTAAGTCATGGGAGTGCAGTAGGTGGTACAGCACTTAACAGCCACATTAGTCAGACAAATCAGTAACAGCTTGCACTGTAAGTGCTTGATCATTGTCCTGCAAAATGATGGTCAGATCCTGCAGAAAATCTCATCACTTCTGTCTATATGCTGTTCATTTTTGGAAAGCAACCTACGACCAACTTGGAGACAGAAGTGATGACACTTTCTGCAGGAACTGACCATCATTTTGCAGGACAATGATCAAGCACGTACAGTTTACATCGCTCATTGGCAGGGACATTGAGGCTCTAGCACCCACTTGCTGTGACATGGCTGTGTCTACTGTCTGCAGTTATTACATCAGAGAACCACTCCATTTTTTGCTGCTTGCCTGTAGAATTTTCTCATTGAGAATCTGTCGCTCAGAGGTGGCAACACCTGCAGCTGGCAGAGAAGACAGCTGGAGGCCAGTGGCTTCTGATGCAGTGTTGTGTCTCAACTACTGCTACTGATGATGATAATGATAATGAGATATAACATGGCTGACATGACACAGATGCTGATGTTGCAGAATGTGATGTATTCCCAAGAGGATGTACAGCGACCACCTCTCCAAACATGAAGCAAATGAATGCCCTTGAAAACCTTAAAGATGTCCTTTGTGTAGTTACAAAGTATAAAGATTTAACCAGTAACATACTGCACTACTAAACACTCTAGTCATATGTGATTTCAAACATTGGCCGGCAGTAACTAGTTACTTATGAAAAAAATGACACCTAAACCAGAAGCTGTTTCACTTGATGACCATCACGGGGACCATCTTGCATTTGGCATACTCTGAAAAGACAGTGATGTTTGATGCTGATACAAGAATACTGGTAGAGAGATCAAATGTACCTTACCAAGAGATTAGTGGAGAAGGTTTACAACTGGTTCATAGCAAACAGCATAGCACTTAATCTTACAAAAACTTATATGGTACTAGGCAATTCCAAGGGATTAAAAAATACTTTTCTGCGCCAGAAGTAGCAATCACTCACCAAATGCTTCATGGTATAATGTGTGTGTAATTCCAGTGCATCAAACTGGTTAATAAACTGAGATGACAACAGCTCATGGATAAGTTAACCAAAAACTCTGCTTTATACTTAGAGACCTGTCTCATTGTAACCTGTCAATAAATTATGAGAAAGAATTGCTGTCCAGTGCTTTACCTTCAGGAAGTGAGTTGCATAGTACTGCTGATGGGCATATATAAAATGTAAAAAGGGCATACTACCAAGCTTTTGGAACCAATAGTTCCTATGTAAGGGAGGAAAGAGAGATAGCTTCAGAAGGATGCAGACCAAGGATGTGACACACCCACCTTTAGGGTTGTTTGTTGGTTGGTTTGTGGGTTTGAAGGGACCAGACTGCCATCTTTAGGGCAGGCAAGATATTATTCAAGTAAAAGAGTGTTGCATAGAGTAGTGGCAGCAGGCAGGGTTATCAAGGACGGAAAGTACAGTGGGGACATGGAATGTGATTTTGTGGGAGACACTGAATGGTAAAGAAATTGCAGGTGCTGGAGGAGCTTTGGAAACTTTATCATCTGGTTCTGGACATTGATGGTAGAAAGCAATTTGAGACAAAAAGTGAGATAAAGTGGATGGCAGTCAAGGATTTGGAGGGAACAGCAAAACTTGGAAGTGGTGTAGATCGATGAAACATTTGCGTAGTTGACGATGAGATAGATGATTTTCTAGGTATGAATGATGGTAAATGGATTTCATACTCATGTTGAATCAATTAGTACACTGCCTGATGAAAAAAAGTGAAGCTCCCATGAGGGAGAATGATATGAAATGAAACTTCATAGGTTGAAAGGGTACATTATGTTATTTCAGCGATAAAAATATCAACTCAAATTTACAAAGAACTTGGCTGTATGAGCCCACTTATCAGTATAACACTGCATCCCATTGGCCTGCATGCATGTACTAATTTGGTTGGAAAAGGTGTCATCAAGCAGTTGTATCCATTCCTGAGAAAGTTGGCCCACAACTGCTGTAACTGGCCTTTTGTATCCCGGTTACTGACGCTGGGAGGAGTTCCTTGAAAAATCAAGCGGATTCTTGTTGTATTGTTGATTGCGTTTACTTAAACTTATGGATTGATTTTTTCGGGCTCATAAGCATTTTATTTTCGTCTGTTATTACTTTTATGTTGTAATTTCATGTACTGACATGTTCCATGACCTTGGAGATTTGCTCCTCAATTTGACCCTGCGGAACTTGATGTGTAGATAAATGCAAAAAATAAAAATCTCACTTGGTGACAGAGTCTGAAATGGACCTCATTGTGGGTCACCATTTGGGCTGCTTGTCAAATCATCCAGTATCTAGATTTGTGCGGCATTAAGATGTGACAGTAACCCAAGAACGTTGGACTGCATGGGAACGTGAGGGCAGGAATACTCATCTGCCAAGGTTCTGGTCAACCACAGGTGACCATTAGAAGGGAGTATCGCCATATCATGCACCAAATATGTTGTAGCCCCTTCATATCTACCCTTGGTCCGACCCGATAGCTGAGTGGTCAGCGTGACGGATTGCCATGTTATGGGACCAGATTCGATTCCCGGGGATTTTTTCCACTCAGAGACTGGGTGTTGTGTTGTCTTCATCATTTCATCCCCATCCGGCGCGCAGGTCGCCCAATGTGCGTCGAATGTAATAAGAACTGCACCAACACAGCCAGACCTGCCCCTGATACATTCTGTGTCAACCCCCACACTGGTCAGAAACTTACAGCTGCCACAAAAGGAGAGTACCGTCCAATGCATACACTGCCATTAACACCACAAAACATAAAGCTACATATGGACTGATGCTATGATCAGGATCCACAGATTGCTGATGAATGGCAATGCATTATGTTCAGCAATTGATCATGGTTGTGAGCTGCCCCAGGTGACCACTGTCAGTGAGTATGGTGGTGACCTCAGAAGATGTCCCATTTTTCCAATGTTTTGAAGAGGCACAGCAGTGTTATTCCTGGTGTCATGGTATCTAGAGGCATTGGGTATGACTTCAAGTCATGGCTCATAGTGACTGAGGGAACTCACAGACATGCTGAATTTTCAGGTGTTTCTTCTCATACAACAGTATTGTAGTGCCATTTTTCAACAGGACAATGCTCACCCACAAATAGTTCTCATTTGTATAAGCTGTTTGTGTGACGTTGAGGTACTCTCATGGCTGGCAAGGAATGTGTGACCAGCTCAGATGTCAACCCATGAGGAAACTCTTCTGCTTCGATTTGAAAGCGGGTGGATTACTGCTAAGATGTTTGAATTCGAGTGGTGGATTATTGAAAATGGATGCAGCACTATACTGCACGCCTTTCTGCACAAGAGTTGAAGTAGTCCAATCCAAATGCAGGTTTGATTTCTGCCGAGTACTAACTGAGAGAAAGCTGCTTATTCTTGGGAATAAGCTAATATTGTTAACAAGAAATGACAGTAGCGAATATATATATATATATATATATATATATATATATATATATATATATATATATATATATATATTGGGAGGCCAATGTCAAAATACCCAGATTCGTGAACAGGTGTCAACAAGAGGTTCGTGAACTTATACCATTTATTGCCCGAACCGCCGTTTCTGAATCCTTTTAGAATGGTAAGAGTTACCCCAAAATATAATACCATATGACATAATCGAATGAAAATAAGCAAAATAGACTAATTTTTGTGTCAAACGATCACTCAATTCAGATACCGTTCGAATAGTAAAAATCGGAGCATTAAGTCTTTGAACAAGATGATCAACGTGGGCTTTCCACGACAGTTTTCTATCTATCTGAACACCTAGAAATTTGAACTATTCAGTTTCACTAGTCATATGTCCATTCTGTGAAACTGAAATGTGATTAACACATTGGCACATTGGACTTCCATTTGCGAGGACAACAGTTCAAATCACCATCTGGCCATCCAGATTTAGATTTTCTGTGATTTTCCTAAATGACTCTAGGCAAATGGCAGTATGGTCTCTTTGAAAAGGGCGCCGCCTATTCCTTTCCTCATCCTTTCGTAATCCGAGCTTCTACACTGTCTCTAATGACCTCGCTGTTGACGGGATGTTGAACTCCAATCTCATCCTCCTCCGCCTCAAACTCTGTCTTGTACTGATGATGCTGTCTCACATGAGTATGTGGCGTCTCCGTTTGCTTCACAGTGGTCACTCAACATTTGATGCTGTTCGCACTCCCTATACACCCTACCATGCCTAGAAAAAAAAAACAACACAAACAACATTAATGCTATTCTTCAGTTTCTTCCGGCGTATTTGTTGATCGAACATTCTACAGGTGTACTGCCAGTTTATAGCGTCCAACGAGAACAATATTTCGGTATCAGACATGTCACCATTGTCTCCCCACAAGCTGTTCCCTATGCAGTTTTCGCCCGACGACTTGCGGAGGCGATGGCGCCAACATGTGTGGTAGCAGAGCTGTAGTTACTTCACCGCCCTGTCCGTGCAGGTCGCTGTGTTTCTTAATTAGACCCAGTGCTGGTTTCCAAGCCTTTCTGAGATTATGGTTGCAGTCGCAATTGATGAGACTGTCTCTGGTGCACATTTCGACGACGTCCCTAATGAAGCTGCCCCAGTACTTCAAAGTCTGTACTAAAATCCTGGTGCATTCGCCTCATCGCACGATTCTCAGACAAACATTGCTCTTGGACCACTAACTTGTTGGAATACGTTAGTGCGTTGTCTGGCATTCTCGGCATCGATCTTCAATAGCATGCACTGTTAGTCCAATATGTGTGTTGCCACATATCCACAGAATCTGATATACCCTGGTCTTCCGCAAATTGGTGTCGTCTTTGATGCTCTCCAGTAATGTGTGTGTTTATTGGCTGGGCATACAGTTTTGAGGTGTTCCATTTCCTGGGGCAAACTCTCTGCATCTGAGATGGTGCACCCCCTGTTTGCTTGTGGTTTTAGCATACCACTCCTCAGTGCAGGGTGGTGGCAGATGTCTGCATGCAAATACAGTATGTGTGCATTTTCTTCAAAAATGGCTCAAATGGCTCTGAGCACTATGGAACTTAACATCTGAGGCCATCAGTCCTCTAGAACTTAGAACTACACTCCTGGAAATTGAAATAAGAACACCCTGAATTCATTGTCCCAGGAAGGGGAAACTTTATTGACACACTCCTGGGGTCAGATACATCACATGATCACACTGACAGAACCACAGGCACATAGACACAGGCAACAGAGCATGCACAATGTCGGCACTAGTACAGTGTATATCCACCTTTCACAGCAATGCAGGCTGCTATTCTACCATGGAGACAATCGTAGAGATGCTGGATGTAGTCCTGTGGAACGGCTTGCCATGCCATTTCCACCTGGCGCCTCAGTTGGACCAGCGTTCGTGCTAGACGTGCAGACCGCGTGAGACGACGCTTCATCCAGTCCCAAACATGCTCAATGGGGGACAGATCCGCAGATCTTGCTGGCCAGGGTAGTTGACTTACACCTTCTAGAGCACGTTGGGTGGCACGGGATACATGCGGACGTGCATTGTCCTGTTGGAACAGCAAGTTCCCTTGCCGGTCTAGGAATGGTCGAACGATGGGTTCGATGACGGTTTGGATGTATCGTGCACTATTCAGTGTCCCCTCGACGATCACCAGAGGTGTACGGCCAGTGTAGGAGATCGCTCCCCACACCATGATGCCGGGTGTTGGCCCTGTGTGCCTCGGTCGTATGCAGTCCTGATTGTTGCGCTCACCTGCACGGCGCCAAACACGCATACGACCATCATTGGCACCAAGGCGGAAGCGACTCTCATCGCTGAAGACGACACGTCTCCATTCGTCCCTCCATTCACGCCTGTCGCGACACCACTGGAGGCGGGCTGCACGATGTTGGGGCGTGAGCGGAAGACGGCCTAACGGTGTGCGGGACCGTAGCCCATCTTCATGGAGACGGTTGCGAATGGTCCTCGCCGATACCCCAGGAGCAACAGTGTCCCTAATTTGCTGGGAAGTGGCGATGCGGTCCCCTACGGCACTGCGTAGGATCCTACGGTCTTGGCGTGCATCCGTGCGTCGCTGCGGTCCGGTTCCAGGTCGACGGGCACGTGCACCTTCCGCCGACCACTGGCTACAACATCGATGTACTGTGGAGACCTCACGCCCCACGTGTTGAGCAATTCGGCGGTGCGTCCACCCGGCCTCCCGCATGCCCACTATACGCCCTCGCTCGAAGTCCGTCAACTGCACATACGGTTCACGTTCACGCTGTCGCGGCATGCTACCGGTGTTAAGACTGCGATGGAGCTCCATATGGCACGGCAAACTGGCTGACACTGACGGCGGCGGTGCACAAATGCAGCGCTGCTAGCGCCATTCGACGGCCAACACCGCGGTTCTTGGTGTGTTCGCTGTGCCGTGCGTGTGATCATTGCTTGTTAGCCCTCTCGCAGTGTCCGGAACAAGTATGGTGGGTCTGACACACCGGTGTCAATGCGTTCTTTTTTCCATTTCCAGGAATGTATTTAAACCGAACTAATCTAAAGACATCAACACATCCATGCCCAAGACAGGATTCGACCTGCGACCGTAGCGGTCGTGCGGTTCCAGACTGAAGCGCGTAGAACCGCTCATCCACACTGGCCAGCGCATTTTCTTCCTATACACACCATGGCCGAGAGTGCCACCAGCTCTTCTCTTGACAACGACATCTAGGAATCGTAGGCTTCCTTATGCTGTCGTCTCTGTAGTAAATTTGATGTTGGGATGAATGGAGTTCTGAGGCATAAGGAAGTCACTGAGTTTGTCCCTTCCATGAGGCGAACGTGTCATTCACATACCGGGGAAAGCAAGTGGTTTCTATTTGGATGTCATCGAAATGCTTCAAATAGAAATTTGCACCGAGCGAGGTGGCGCAGTGGTTAGCAGACTGGACTCGCATTCGGG
Organism: Schistocerca gregaria; assembly: GCF_023897955.1. Lineage (NCBI taxonomy): Eukaryota > Metazoa > Arthropoda > Insecta > Orthoptera > Acrididae > Schistocerca > Schistocerca gregaria. Next base: position 165,348,909 of record NC_064924.1, on the reverse strand, counting down.
AGGATGACGGTTCAATCGCGTGTCTGGCCATCCTGGTTTAGGTTTTCCGTGTTTTCCTCAAAGTGCTCCAGGCAAATTCTGGGATGGTTCCTTTAAAAGGGCACGGCCGACTTCCTTCCCCGTTCTTCCCTAATCCGATGAGACCGATGTCCTCGCTGTTTGGTCTCTTCCCTCAAACAACCCAACCCAAAAAATTTGCAACCACCAAATTATCAATTCAGCTGCATGTTAGATTGTGGACGGTCTTCTAAGGGGCCTCCCGCGACGGTTTGCCAATAAGACGTAAAATTTTGTTGTTGTGTATTGTGCAGGCTTCCTATTGCGGAATCGGCTTTCGCTCAGGACCCACGGAGTAACTACGCCTGTGCTACCACAGATGCCAATGCCATCACCTCTGCAGCCATTGGCGTGCACCCTTTTGTGTTGGCCTCATAGGCAATGTTTCATGGTGCAAGGGGACATAAATTGGACACGTGCCCCCAGGAGCTCAGTTCGTCAGTGCATCTGATAAAGGCGACATGCCTGATCGCCAGAATATTGTGCTCATTGCACACTATGAACTGTCAGTCTCCTGTGGACTACGTAGTCAATGGATACACTGGTAGAAACTGCAAAAACACATTACATACATTTACAAGGATGTGATGTGTGGCACTGTGAATAAGTTCGATAAGCTGCACCACCGAAGATGCCATTTTCTGGGTGCTCTTCATTAATGAAGAGATGTCATGCTGAGCATGTTGCGCCAAACTTTGGTATTGTCATATGCCACATCGATTTAGTGTCAGCCAGAATGAACAAGAACTGGGCTAACCTTGTCTTGATATGTGAGAAGGTACATTTCACCTGCTGAGCATTGAGTACAACTCCAAGGAAATATTTAAACTATAATCCCCTTAAAACTACTTGATAGTTGGCGTCTGTCACTTGCCGCTACGACGTTGCCACATCAGGCGACGGGTCCGCTCGGTTATAGGTAACACAAACACGGCAAGTCACTTCATAAGTGCTATTAATATGTAACGCGGACCAATGTTGGAGTCGGCAGGAGTGGCCGTGCGGTTCTAGGCGCTACAGTCTGCAGCCGAGCGACCGCTATGGTCGCAAGTTCGAATCCTGCCTCGGGCATGGATGTGTGTGATGTCCTTAGGTAAGTTAGGTTTAATTAGTTCTAAGTTCTAGACGACTGATGACCTCTGAAGTTAAGTCGCATAGTGCTCAGAGCCATTTGAACCATTTTTGAACCAATGTTGGAAGTGTCGCCGCGAGGTATGTCGGAAATCTGAGATGCTCTCCCGACATCTGATTTTAAATGGCCCAAGCGACAGGAGACGCGTTTTGTAGCCCTGATATTAAACTCGTGTCTTAAGCTAACCACAACCTCGTGATGTGTAATGTATCCGAGACAGCGGTGGTTAACAATCTGCGACAGAACTAAATCCACGATCGCATAATCACGTTTATAAAAGGTAACGTCTACGAGCAAATTCAAGGCAGAAAAAGTTCAGTTTCAGCGCTAAAATCAAACTGTAATTTCTTGATATTGTTGATTATCTTGTTGGCTCTTGGTTGCACACAGGTGGATTCCTGACGAAAAAAGAAGATAAGTAGAAAAATAAGACCAAATAAAAAAAGTCAATACGATGGTGAAAAAGATATGGCAAAGAATCAGAAACAAAGAATTACAGTTACACCAATTAACTGAATAAAAATGATAATCAGACTTTTTTGATTAGATTTAGAAATAAAGAAAAATTCAGGGCATTCGACAAGGTTTGGTGTTACGGAAGACCGCCTGCGGGTAGGGACTCAAATCCATGTCGGAGTTGAGCAACAGGGCAGACGAACAGCGTGTAACATTTCTGGCTTTGCAGCTATCATATTCAGGTACAATAAGGTCTTCTTAATGCAGTTGAGAAGGCAGCTGTGGCAAGATGACATAATGTGGTGTGAGGTACCGATGACAGATGGGTTGTTCGGTACGGGTATCGTGAGAAAGACCGCCTAAATTGTGATCCCCCTCCGTCATTGGCTGGTGCATTCGGAAGTCGCGCACCAAAATGATAATCTTCCATTATTAATATTACATAAACTAATCTGCATATTTACTTGAATTTCGAATTAAATCATCTCTCAATAGCGTACTATCATTCCATTGTTTCGTAAGTATCAATAAATAGCAGAATAAAACAACTATAAAGCGAAAAGGCAGACGAAGCGCTTCGGTGATCTTCTGATCGCGCCTAACTTAGATGGCGGGCAAAGTAGTTTGACTGTAAAATCAGAGCTCCTTCAGCAGTCTCGGAGGACGGACATGTCGTCTGCCGCGGTATTTGGTAAGACGTACTTAGAAAAAGATAAGTAGCTAGTGTGTAAATCAGACCTGGTTCGGCAGTGTCGGAAGACAAACATGCAGTCTGCTGCGGACAGTGTTAGTTAAGTCTTTATTAGCAATGTATGGTTATTTGGACATACAGTTGAGAACAGTGTGATACTAATTACGGAAATATGCAGTTCATTAATTTGCTGAAGAATAAAAGTCGTTTGTGATTCTAAAAAGGAATGTAATTGTGCAGTTTCTCGTGTTCTGCCAATAAAAAGTGAGTAGCATACCGTATAAAACAACTGATCGAAATTTAATCATTTCTAGAATAACAGTCCCTCGCAAAGAGTTTCTTACAGGCTCAAGATTACGGATTCACGATCTACGTGCTGTTTTCTGCGCAGGGGACAACAGCTATAGAAGACTGCAGGTTGGTGAACATTTGGTAGAACTTATGCATTCCACTCAGGGCGGTGGAAGCAAACAGGCATCTCACATGTACCGCAATCTTAGTACAAATGATATCAGTGACACGTAACCTGTAGTAACACAGAGGAGTAATGAAGAAGCAATATTTTTGAGGGAAGGGATTTATCATACGCAACTATAAATATAACCCTCTCTCTCCAACTATCTCTCTGCTTTCAACTTGCCTTAAGCGTACTTGACACAACAAAAGCAAGGCAGTCTAGTCTACAATGAAGTGATGAACTTTCTACACAGCGCTATCAATAGATCAAGTGCAACCAAACTCCAAATCCAGACTAGAGAGTTAAACCAATATCAAAGCCAAGTCGTCGGCGAGTAGTCAATAGTACAGTGGAGATAAAAAAGAACGCTATCAGACGAAGTACACGACTGACTAAGAAGTCGAGATGCTGTGGTGTTTAAGCTGGCTGCAAGGGACACTACCGGCCAGTGTATTCACGTGGCGAGACGGCGGCACACTCACTAGGCGAGTGCAGCACTGCGGCGACGTTGCCCTCTATCGGCCATCGAGATCCATTTGTTCCGGTGGGCATTCAACTTCCCTGTGGCCCGATACCAGACCCCTCTCTCTTGAAATGTGGGCGGAAATGCTCCAGACATTGCCGTGGAATGTTAAACGAAGGTACAGGCGAAGGTGCAGTCTCGCCGACTGTAGACTGTGGGGAGGAAGTGTGGTTGACAGTGTCCATTGGAGCATGACTGGGGATGGGTGATGATGGCGAAACCACTGATCCACTGGGAGCCAGAGGGGAGTGCCATGGCGACAACAGGATGTCCACAGCAGCCGCCCAAGATTCTGGTCATTGAATCACATTGGCACCAGAAGGCAATGGAAGAGGGGGCTGCAAGATGTTGCTTGTGTCCGAGGTGATGGTGTTTGGGCCCATTCTGTGTTTGGTCTGATGTAACTTGTCGCCCATTGGTGGACACTACTGTTGCTGGTGTCCAAGCCTCAGCATTCCCGTAGGAGCTAGCCCATACCACTGCGCAAGGGATGTAATGCCTGAAGGGATGCGAGCGAGAGTCTGATGACAGTGGTGTCGGCAGATGGAGCAAGGTCCAAGGCTGGCGACAATGGAGGAGCTCCACAGGGCTATGACCGTTAATCCGTGTGGTGCAATAAGTGCTCAAAAACAAAGTATGGGCCACCATAGTAGCGGAGGATTCGATAGCCTTCATATGATGCTTATAAGTCTGGAACAGACATTCAGCTACACCATTGGAGGAAGGGTGGAATGGAGGGATGCACATGTGTTTGATGCCATTGGCGACACAGGAGTCCTCAAAGGCAGAGGTGGTGAATTGTGGGCCATCTACATCTACATCTACATCCATACTGCGCAAGCCACCTGAAGGTGTGTGGCGGAGGATGCCCTGAGTACCTCTATCGGTTCTCCCTTCTATTCCAGTCTCGTATTGTACATGGAAAGAAGGATTGTCGGTATGCTTCTGTGTGGGCTCTAATCTCTCTGATTTTATCCTCATGGTCTCTTCGCGAGATATATGTAGGAGGTAGCAATATACTGCTTGACTCTTCGGTGAAGGTATGTTCTCGAAACTTTAACAAAAGCCCGTACCGAGCTACTGAGCGTCTCTCCTGCAGAGTCTTCCACTGGAGTTTATCTATCATCTCCGTAACGCTTTCGCGATTACTAAATAATCCTGTAACGAAGCGCGCTGCTCTCCGTTGGATCTTCTCTATCTTTTCTATCAACCCTATCTGGTGCGGATCCCACACTGCTGAGCAGTATTCAAGCAGTGGGCGAACAAGCGTACTGTAACCTACTTCCTTTGTTGTCGGATTGCATTTCCTTAGGATTCTTCCAATGAATCTCAGTCTGGCATCTGCTTTACCGACGATCAACTTTATATGATCATTCCATTTTAAATCACTCCTAATGCGTACTCCCAGATAATTTATGGAATTAACTGCTTCCAGTTGCTGACCTGCTATTTTGTAGCTAAATGATAAGGGACCTATCTTTCTATGTATTCGCATCACATTACACTTGTCTACATTGAGATTCAATTGCCATTCCGTGCACCATGCGTCAATTCACTGCAGATCCTCCTGCATTTCTGTACAATTTTCCATTGTTGCAACCTCTCGATACACCACAGCATCATCTGCAAAAAGCCTCAGTGAACATCCGATGTCATCCACCAGGTCATTTATGTATATTGTGAATAGCAACGGTCCTATGACACTCCCCTGCGGCACACCTGAAATCAATCTTACTTCGGAAGACTTCTCTCCATTGAGAATGACATGCTGCGTTCTGTTATCTAGGAACTCCTCAATCCAATCACACAATTGATCTGATAGTCCGTATGCTCTTACTTTGTTCATTAAACGACTGTGGGGAACTGTGTCAAACGCCTTGCGGAAGACAAGAAACACGGCATCTACCTGTGAACCCGTGTCTAAGGCCCTCTGTGTCTCGTGGACGAATAGCGCGAGCTGGGTTTCACACGACCGTCTTTTTCGAAACCCATGCTGATTCCTACAGAGTAGATTTCTAGTCTCCAGAAAAAGACATTATACTCGAACATAATACGTGTTTCAAAATTCTACAACTCATGTCAAAGACCAATGTGTAAGGCACCCTCTGATGGCCAAAACTTGGGCTAAGGCAGTAAGGGTGGCCTCAGTCATGGTGGATGCTATGCACATGACATAGGGGTACTTCGAATAAACATCCACAATGTGCAACCACACAGAACCCAAGAATGGACGTTCAAATTCGAGATGGATGAGGGACACCACCTGGTGACAGGTAAATGCTGCACAACTACATACTATCTTTTCGATGTAGTAATTGATCCTGGGCCAGTAAATATGGCAGTGTGCCAGCATCTTCATGTGGGACGCGCCCCAATGACCCTGGTGGGGCGAACTCAATACCTGAGAGTGCAAATCCGCCGGAATAACCACTTAATGTGCATCCATCTCAGTATCCAAAAGGGTGACACAAACCACAATCGAGAGGCAATGAGAAAGCTGTTTCCAAGGGCAGAGTTCTGTCGTCGAATGTCAAGTGAGATAATGGGGCCAGACATGGTGGGATCTCAGTGTGCAGTGGGAACACACTTGGCCATAAGGGGCAAGCACCCAATGTATGTAGATGTTCAGTGTCGATGTGGAAGCAGGGGACCTCATGTTGGTCGAAAACCGGGTCGGGACCAGCTGGTAGACAGGACAATGCATCAGCATTAGAATGCTTGGCTATTAACGGTAGGCACTGAGCAACAATGTCCAGTGCTGCAGGCGTTGCACTGTTCATTCTGGGAGATTGGAACTCACCTTAATAATGCCACCAACGGCTTGTGATCCGTAATTAGAGAGAACTGTGTCCCGAAACGGCAGACGCTAAATTTCTTGACTGTGAACGGTACTGTCAAGGCCTCCTTTTCGATTTGTGAATATGTGCACTGTGCTGGTGTCAGGGTCTTGGATTCATATGCAATAGCCTATTCAGAACCATCCCTTTTCCTACGTTCCAAGGCTGCTCCAATACTACAGGCGGACGAATTGCCGGCCACAGCTAATGGGCACTCAGGAGAAAAGGACCTGAGCTGGGTGCAGATGTCAGCATAGTTTTAAATTTAACAAAAGCCCGTTCACAGGCAGGTGTCCGGATATTAGGGACTCCCTTTGTAAGCAACTGACTGAGAGGTTGGATAATGCGGGCTGCCTGGGGTAAGAATTTGGCATAACAGTTGAGATAATCCAAAAACGCTCGTAATTCAGGTAAGTTCGTCGTATGAGGCGAAGAAGTGATGATGGCAACATTCCGACTGATAGGCCAGAAGCCCTCTTTGGAGAGCCAATGCCTCAAGTACTCCGATCCTGCCTGAAAAACTCTGCACTTCTTCATTGACAACACAGGCCTGTGTCTTACAGGGTGAAAAGAGTTTTCAAATGCTTTTGGCAAGAGGATCCTATTACAATAATGTCATTCAAGTAATTGACACAAACCGGAATATGCTGTATCAACTGTTCCAGAAATCGGTGGAATATTGCAGGGGCCGAGAAAATCCTAAAGAGATATCTAATGACAGCTGGAGGTCGCATGAGCAAGGTCAATCTTGGAAAAATATCCCCCCCCCCCCCCAGCCAGTTTGTGAGAATATCTGCTTGCCAGAGCATAGGGTAGGTTTCTATCTACGACTGAGCCTTGATGGTTGCCTTGAAATCCCCAAACAAACGAAGAGACCCATTCAGTTTCCGGATGATGACTAAGGGCGTGGGCCATGCTCTAGATTTGACGAGTTCGACAACCCTAGCTGCCTGCAGATGCTCGAATTCCTGCTCCACGGTAGCTCACAAGGCCGCTGGAATTAGTCTGGCATGGTAAAAACGAGGCGCGGCACCCAGCTGAAGGGTGATGTGCGCCTAAAATTCTGAAGCACACCCCAAATCCGGTTGAAAGAGAGACGAAACCTCCATGCAGTTCCTGGAAAGGGGCAGCAGTGGAAAACTCCTTGACTTCATCTGAGAAAGAAAATCCAAACGCCGTGAAGGCATCGAGGCCAAAAATTTCGGTAGACGACGCATGGTCGACAAGAAAGTGTGTCAAAAACCAGGTAACATATTTGTGAGTTGCTGCAGTCGTGAACTGCTCGCAAAGAGGAATCGCACCATCACCGTAGACCACCAAATTGGGCGAGGATGGTGACAATTCGGGTGAACCCAGTCGGACATAGGTCGCCTGATTGATCAAAGAGACGTTGGCCCTAGGGTCCACATGAAAACCGGCGTCCTGGTGAGACATGTGAAGTGTGAGAAACAGTCTGTGCATCAGGGGGTCACCTTGGGGGGACTACTATCTGCAGTGCCTGCACTGTGTCCTGGAGTGGTCACGACACCAGGTGGCGCTGGGTCATGTGACTGCAGCATACTGAGCGGAGGTGCCCCTCCTTTCCACAGCGTGCACAGGAACCTCAGAGAGCTGGACAGTCTGCTCGGGAGAGAGAGGAAAAACACTCCAGACACGACGGGGGAGGTCCCCATAGCCGTCGTTGAGGGGCGGCTGGAGGCTTCGATGTGATAGAGACATTGGACAAAGACGAATCACACGTTTCTGCAACCTGGCAGTCGCCCTACGTTGACGACGCTGGGTCGGCCGTGGTGGCCGTGCGGTTCTAGGCGCTTCAGTCTGCCGCCATGTGCGGCCTTCTCATGACCCGTTCGTTAGCCGCCTTTGCAATTTCGAATGAACACCGTGTTATGCAGTTTGAACGCCACCCTGCGAACCACTGAGTTAGGCACCACTTGAACCACCACATCACGAATCAAGGAATCAGCGTAGGAAGCCTTACAACTTTGATTAGCGCAAGTAAAATCACATTTTCGGCTAAGTTTTTGTAGCTCAGTGAAAAACTAACGGTATGGCTGTCCAGGCTATGAAATTCTAGCAGGGCGACAGGGTCAGACAGAGGCGCCAATTTTCGGAGGAGAAAAAGCGTGACCTGAGACGCCCAAGAAAGAAAGAGCGACAGCTGCAATGACCTGCGGTCGAGACTCAAATCCACTTTAGAGTCGAGCAACTGGGCAGACGAACGGCGAACGTTAGACAACAGGAGCAAGACAATCTAGGCTGCAACGAAGTGGGACGAACTTTTGACACAATGCTGTCAACAAGTCAAGTACAACCACAATCCAAACGAGACCAGAGAGGAAAACCATTATCAGAGCGAAGTCGTCGGCGAGTAGTCAGTAGTCAGTAACACGATGAAGACAGAAAATGAACGTTATCATGCGATGTACACGCATGAGTGAGCGGCCTTATTTTTTAGCACGTTTAATTCATTCTCCTGAAGGGCGAAGGCGGACTGTTATAGGGCTTATCTGCTTGCCCTTCTTTTATTTATTTCCAGTTTTTCATATTTCTAACTACACTCATGCTCATAAATTAAGGATACTGCTGATACATGGTGAAACAACGCTCTGGTGGGCCTTTTGCGGGTTTAAATCAGCTCGGCGTATGGCCTTGCGGTGCATTTGACCTGCGGTCGGACTGTGTGGCTGGTCCCGGCGGAGGTTCGAATACTCCCTCGGGCGTGGGTGTGTGTGTTTGGCCTTAGGATAATTTAGGTTAAGTAGTGTATAAGCTTAGGGACTGATGACCTTAGCAGTTAAGTCCCATAAGATTTCACACACATTTGAACATTTGAACCTGCAGTCGTCGCACAGTGGCGCTGGCAGCAGTCCACATACGCAGAGGTGTGTTGGCTCATGTCAGGGTACGGTGCAGCGAGGAAGTGTGCAGACGTTTTCAGACGTGCTGATGTTGACTGTGTGTTGAAAATGGCTTAAAGAACAAATATTGATGACGTTATGAGGGGTAGAATACTAGAGCGACTGGAGGCTGGTCAAACACAGCACATCGCAGCACGAGCCCTCCGTGTGCCACAAAGTGTGATCTCAAGATTATGGCAAGGATTACAGCAGACAGGAAAAGTGTCCAGGCGCTTCAGTACTGGACATCTACAGTGTACACCACAAGAAGACCGATATCTCACCATCAGTGACCGCAGATGGCCACGAAGTACTGCAGGTAGCCTTGCTCGAGACCTTACCGCAGCCGCTGGAGCAGTTGTCTCCAGACACACAGTCTGCAGACGACTGAACAGACATTATTTATTCGCCCGGAGACCTGCAAGGTGCTTTCCACCGACCCCTGGTCACAGGAGAGCCCGTAAAGCCTGGTGTCAAGAACACAGTACATGGTCATTGGAACAGTGGTCCCAGGTTATGTTCACGGACGAGTCCAGGTATAGTCTGAACAGTGATTCTCGCCGGGTTTTCATCTGGCGTGAACCAGGAACCAGATATTAACCCCTTAATGTCCTTGAAAGGGACCTGTATGGAGGTCGTGGTTTGATGGTGTGGGGTGGGATTATGATTGGTGCACGTACACCCTCGCATGTCTTTCACAGAGGAACTGTAACAGGTCAGGTGTATCGGGACATCATTTTGCACCAGTATGTCCGCCTTTTCAGGGGTGCAGTAGGTCCCACCTTCCTCCTGATGGATGATAATGCACGGCCCCACCGAGATGCCATCGTGGAGGAGTACCTTGAAACAGAAGATATCAGGCGAATGGAGTGGCCTGCCTGTTCTCCATACCTAAACCCCATCGAGCACATCTGGGATGCTTTCGGCCGACGTATCGCTGAATGTCTTCAAACCCCTACCACACTTCAGGAGCTCCGACAGGCACTGGTGTAAGAATGGGAGGCTATACCCCAGCAGCTGCTCGACCACCTGATCCAGAGCATGCCAACCCGTTGTGCGGCCTGTGTACGTGTGCATGGTGATAAAATCCCATATTGATGTAGGAGTACATGCGCCGTAAACAGTGGCGTTTTGTAGCTCATGTGTTTCAGAACGGTTTTCTCAACTTATCACCAATACCGTGGACCTACAGGTACGTATCGTGTGTGTTCCCTACGTGGCTATGCTATTAGAGTCAGTTTCGTGTAGTGCCACATTGTGTGGCACCACATTCTGCAATTATCCTTAATTTATGAGCATGAGTGTAAATGCTATTACATCATATTGATTATTTTGAGTTTGTACATTTCTTTTTTGTGAAATTAACAAAACATAATATGGAGGACTTCTACAGTTTTCATGATTTCTATAACTTTAATATAATCCAAACGTAAAAGGAAGAAAAACATTTAAAGCTAATATGAATGGATAAGGGAATTGAAATTCAAATTTACTGTTGAATTATGTTGTGATTAATAACTTATGTCTGACTGTTATGTCCGTACTTGGAGCTGGTTGCTGCAGTGGTTCCTTAAATTATCCGTGTGTGTCTTATTGCTATTGTGTTCATTGTTTTGTTGTGTTCTTGTGAGGTGTGTTGCGCATTTTGGTGGGGAAGGAGCGGGAAGCAGTTGTGGCGTATTGGGTCGCTTGTTTACGTGATATCGTATTTCGTCCAGATTGGAAGGGACAGTTTCTACTTGTATCAGTTGTGTCATAGTAGGTGCAAGCTCTGCGAATTCGTGCGAGGTGTTTTGCGCTATGGTGCGCACTGCGTATATGAATTTGGTTTTCGGGCTTCTCATTGTCTTTGGCTTGGTCGTCAGTCTTTTCTCCATGTCTGGTCGTTTGTGTGGGATGATGAGCCGTAGTGACGACTGACTAGTGAAGTCTGTAAAGGAGTTGTCTGTGCTTTCGCATACGTCGTAGCTAGGGGTGCGCCCTGGTAGTTTGGCTATGCTGCATAATAACTGGCATTCCGGCGAGTACAGTTTGTTTGCTACCGTTTGCGGCACACTGCCTAGTGGTGCAGCGGCAAATTCGTAGCTCTGTCATATGTACGACTTGTGTTATATCCTGCCTGCTCGTCGAATACGGGGTATCTATGAAACCTGCTTTCTCGGATCGCTAGACAACAATTCAAGCAAATCGTTTTAAAGAGCTTTATTGTAGAAATAAATCAATAACAATATTTTGACAATAACACAGAAGTGTCGCAAGTAAAGGGCGACATGCAAATAAGAAATCTCTTCCGCATAGACAATGCCACATAGAAGCGAAATGACTAGTCTCGATGCTACACTACTGGCTATTAAAATTGCTACACCACGAAGATGACGTGCTACAGACGCGAAATTTAACCGACAGGAAGAAGATGCAGTGCTTTTCAGAGCATTCACACAAGGCTGGCGCCGGTGGCGACACCTACAACGTGCTGACATGAGGAAAGTTTCCAACCGATTTCTCATACACAAACAGCAGTTGACCGGCGTTGCCTGGTGAAACGTTGTTGTGATGCCTCGTGAAAGGAGCAGAAATGTGTACCATCACGTTTCCGACTTTGATAAAGGTCGGTTTGTAGCCTATCGCGATTGCGGTTTATCGTATCGCGACATTGCTGCTCACGTTGGTCGAGATCAAACGACTTTTAGCAGAATATGGAATCGGTGGGTTCAGGGGGGTAATACGGAACGCCGTGCTGGATCCCAACGGCCTCGTATCACTAGCAGTCGAGATGACAGGCATCTTATCCTCAGGGCTGTAACGGATCGTGCAGCCACGTCTCGATCCCTGAGTCAACAGATGGGGACGTTTGCAAGACAACAACCATCTGCACGAACAGTTCGACGACGTTTGCAGCAACATCGACTATCAGCTGGGAGACCATGGCTGCGCTTACCCTTGACGCTGCATCACAGTCAGGAGCGCCTGCGATGGTGTACTCAACGACGAACCTGGGTGGACGAATGCCAAAAGTCATTTTTTCGGATGAATCCAGTTCTGTTAACAGCATCATGATGGCCGCATCCGTGTTTGACGACATCGCGGTGAACGCACGTTGGAAGCGTGTATTCGTCATCGCCATACTGACGTATCACCCGGCGTGGTGGTATGGGATGCGATTGTTTAGACGTCTCGGTCACCTCTTCTTCGCATTGGCGGCACTTTGAACAGTGGACGTTACATTTCAGATGTATTACGCTCGGTGGCTCTACCCTTCATTCGATCCCTGCGAAACCCTACACTTCAGCAGGATAATTCACGACCGCATGTTGCAGGTCCTGTACGGGTCTTTCTGGATACAGAAAATGTTGGACTGCTGCCCTGGCCAGCACATTCCCCAGATCTCTCACCAATTGAAAACGTCTGGTCAATGGTGGCCGAGCAAATGGCTCGCCACAATACTCCAGTCATTACTCTTGATGAATTGTGGTATCGTATTGAAGCTGCATGGGCAGCTGTACCTGTACACGCCGTCGAAGCTCTGTTTCACTCAATGCCCAGGCTATCAAGGCCTTTATTACGGCCAGAGATGGTTGTTCTGGGTACTGATTTCTCAGGATCTATGCAACCAAATTGCTTGAAAATATAATCTCATGTCAGGTTTAGTATAATATATTTGTCCAATGAATACCTGTTTATCATCTGCATTTTTGTTGATGCAGCAATTTTAATTGTCAGTAGCGTATTTTTGAACTCTCTGCTGTAGAACTCGCAGAACTGTGCAGTCTTCAACTGGACTGCGGCCTCTCGGGTGCAGCATGTACGTTCTCTTTGGGTAGAGGGCGTTACTTTCGATTGTCGTCCTAGAAAGGAATCGGTCCACGTGCAACTGGCTGACGTCTTCTTCACAGCCCTCTCTGATCTAACTTTCCCGACTGGCGTGCCAGCACTTTACGCCGGAACATCTTGAATGTGTATATGACTGTTTGACGGAGCAGCCATGCACTCGTCCTTGTACTCGTCGGATTAACTGCTGTCGCATTTTTGCCTTATTGAGTAGGCGTTGTAGTTCAGGTGCTTGCCGAGGTAAACGCTGAAGTCTCGTCCTGTCAGTTAGTCGTAGTGGTTGGTTCCATAGCCGGAATATTATGTCCTCGTCTTTTTGTTGTCGTTTTCTGGTAGGGTACGGTGTTGGAACAGTACTAGCACTTTTTTGTCGCGTTGGGTCGTATCCTCCACTTAGTAATCCATTTTTCTAGTTTAGTCAGGTATTTTGCTGCTTTTTTTTCTGTATGAGGTTGGTTCTGAAAATCTCGTGTGCCAGTAGGCGGCGTCGTCCATATACAGAGAAAGTTTTTGTTATTGTACTGTCGTGGTTTGTTGGATTTCGGTATAATTATGGTTTTGATTGTTTTCCACGCCGTCTGGATTGTTTCTGCCGTTAGACAGTAACTGTAGACCAAGGGTAGGACTGGGATTATGGTACGGAGGGGGGTTGGGTGTTCTTGGGGTGTATGCGTTTGCGTCGTTCCATCTTGGGCAGAGTTTTGTCCTGTTCATATTGAGATGGTGGTTTCGACGTCCGTTATAGGCTTAGTCGGTTCAGAAGTATCTTCCGTCTCCACTGGCGGGCTTGTAAATGCGCCAGGGAGTTGCTTTTCGACGTGTCGGTAGAAGTCATTGTCGAATTTGTTGTCTGTCGGGACTGCATGGTTTTGGGGTCAGTGAAGGTTCATTATCTATTATTAGCATCTGGTTGTGGGAGTTTCTTTGTCCGTTTAGCGTTTTAAGCTTATTCCAGACCTTCCTGCCTTCTTTATAGTTATGTTGGCGGCAGGTGTGATCCCACTCTTTCTGTTTGTGTCGAGAGATGATGCGTCTGGCCTGTGCATTAAGCACGTTCCTTTGCCGCCTTAAGTCCGTGTTGTTGGTGCGCCTGATTTCGCGTTGTATCTGATTTTCTGTAGGATGATCGATAGCGCCCCCGCCTGTATGATGGGTCTCCAATTCCCTGGTTTTTTTTTTTTTTTTTTTTTTTTTTTTTTTTTTTTTTTTTTTTTTTGCGGTACTCTAAGTCGTCGTTGTCTATTAGGATTGTTGGGGTTGCGAGTTCGTCCTGTATTATAATTTTATACTTTGTCCACTGAGCTTTTGCGCCGAGGCGGGTGGTACATTGGGCAGGGTGAGGACGTGGGGGGGGGGGGGGGGGTATGACGGTTGTGGAGAATATGATGGGAAGGTGATCACTGGTATAGGGTCTGTGAATGTATTGGCCAGGATCGGGCTATGGAGGATATGGTCTGGGGTGGAGGTGCCTCGGTGTCCAATGAACGTTAGCTGGTCGAGGGCACGTCTGGATATTGGGTCGGTTATTAGTATGTCGAAGAGCGCACGTCCGTTTTCGCTTGTTGCTGTGCAATCTAGATGTGTGTAGCATGCCTTCAGGTCTGTCAGCGAGAAAAATTTGTTGTGAGTCATCATCATATACTGCAAGGGGATGGGATTCTGGGTAGGTTATATAGACATCTTCGCTACGTCCCAGATTGCACCACAATGGCTTCGTATCGTGTATGTGTTGTGGGAGGGGCATTTCTACAGCTGGGATGTTGACGTCGGTGTATATCGCTACACCTCTTCTGTCGTCTTGTCTGCTTTTGGAGTGTCTGTTGTAGTGGTTTAGACTGCAGCGCTGGTGGGGGTGTAAACATGTTTCGGCTACGCCGAGGATGCAAAATGTTCAAATGTGTGTGAAATCCTAAGAGACCAAATGGCTGAGGTCATCAGTCCCTAGACTTACACACTACTTATGCTAAGAACAACACGCACACCCATGCCCATGGGAGGAAACAAACCTCCGAGGGTGCATATTTTGTGTTGTTGGGTGGTGTACATGAACTCGTGCTTCCTATTTCGTAGTCCTTGGACGTTGATAAACATGATGTTGGTCGCGCCTTCTCTATCTGTCTGCCCTACCCTTACATGATCTGTGTGCGAGGCACCTCCTGGCATCGCCGTGAGTCTCGCTGTCGCCTATGACGTCATCGCTGCGTTTGGTTGAGATTGAGGGGGGTGGGGGGAGATTTCTTATATTGTGTCGATAATTGGTTACATTCGCCCTGTTGTTGCTCTGTGTGACTTCTAGCCCCTTCCCCAGCATCTGCCTGACTGTTTGCCACATGACGGCTTTGGCCTCATGCTTCCTGTCCTGGAAGATTTTTAGTGGGACTGTTGTGACCGTTCGGATAAAGTCGTCTTTCATGACTGCCTCTGTCCGCTGTTGTTTGGGGGAGTGAGGCGGTCTCGTCTATCGTTTTGATGACGGTTTGGGCATAGTTATTTATTGCCTGTTTGGGCCGACTTTGACATTTGAGTGACAGCGCAGAACGGATTTGCCTGCAGTTCGCGAACCTAGTGTTTTGCGGAGGTGCGTAGCATCTCGGCAGTGCGTGCTTCCCTCTACACTGCTGGTAATCCTGGTTGGCAGTACAGTTGTGAGTTTTGTGGTCGAGCACTGATAGACAGCGTCCGCATTGCGCAGGTTGGGGATGGGGAGGTGGAGGAGGCAGGAGGTTTGATGGCTTGACTGCTCGCAGCTTGTAATCTATTTTGATTGACCCCCATTACTGAGTATACTATCTGTCGTGTTACGGTCTTATGTGGGTACGTCGAATTTCGTGGTTGGATCGCCTGTCTCGCGGGAGGTGATCTGCCGATTTTTGTAAACATTTCTTTGACATCGTCGTCGCTCACCTCTTGCTCCACACCTTTGATCACTGCACTCCCTAGTTAGCATTCTCGGGGCGTGAGAAGTTGTACCTTTGCGGCTGGCGAGCGGTGATTGCGAAAGAAAGTTTGGAGGAGTGTTGCAGCTTCTGCAGAGAAATATTTTATGATAGTTGAGCCTCCTCTCCAGACGTAGATATTCATGACATTGGCTCATAGCAGCAGTTGCGAACTCTCTGGAGGTTGTTGCCAGTGAATTTTGAGTCGTCTCGCGAGGCAAGTTCCTGATTTCGTACGCACAAATTCGTGGCCTTCGTGGTGGTTTGCTTCTGTACGAACTTCCGGCATTCGGTGAGGTTCCTCGCGATGACGGGTTGCTGGTGAGGGTCTGGCTTCATCGGTTTCTTTGAACGGAAGGTTAATCATCTGGGGACGCCGGAGTGATCGTCGGCGGGTTTCGGGGAGGGGGGGGGGGGGTCTCCTGTCGATCTTCCTGTCATCTTGGAGAGGTCTTCCTAATAACTGGCGCGATGGCAGCTCGATAGTTGATTTATTTGGGCATGTGTATGTGGCCGCACTTGGGACGCCGACCCACTTCGTTGGCACCTTGCTTTTACGCCTGAAGTTATCCGCGAGAAAATTCAGCCATACTGAGCGGTCGAGGTGTGGTGGTATTTATGCCGGACGCGAGGGACACTATTGGCTGGTGTATTAACGGGGCGAGACGGTGGTGCACTCACAAGGGCGAGTGCAGCGCTGCGGCAACACTGGCCTCTTTCGGCCATTGGGATCCATTTGTTCCGGCGGGCATTTAACTTCCGCGCGGCCCGATACAAGACATTCCATCTTCCAAGTGAACCTCTGACGGCATCTGTGGACACAGTTAAGTTCATGCTGTAGTGGGAGTGGAAGACGGACTAGAGGTGTGCGTGGCCGTAGTTCGCAACAGTTCATGTTGGAATCAGTGGGCTGACAAGAACTCTTATCTGTGTTGTGGTAGCTTTGCGACCTGCCACTGCTGCCCTTACAATATGACGATCCTGGCCGGTGTCTGTGCTGGGTGGACATCCGTGACATCGTCTACGGGTGTGAGAATGTTCTCGTAAGCACTGGTGCCAGAATCTTTGCATGACTGGCACTCAGAAGGCCACAATTTGACCCGTTTCAGACTCTCTCAGTTGGCTGTAGGAAGCTCGATCGCATCTTTGTGGTATAGTCGCCTGCTTGCTTCACACATTTGTACCGCAGGTAGCATCCTGGCAGTGAGCATACCCAATTAAAGGGTAGACACAGATGGCGAACTGGTAGCTATGCCATTACACCGTCTGAGGGCGGATGGCATTGAAAGTATCAAACAGATCTAAACATTTAGTAAAAAGCTTTTCAGAACCAAAATACATTAATATAGGGGTTCCACAAGGTAGCATATTAGGACCAATACTGTTCCTGATATACATCAATGACTTTCCCAATAGTGTTACTTATGATGAAAAAAATTCTCTTCACTGATGACAGAAATATTATAGCCACCGAGAAAACAAGAGAACTACTTGCCG
The DNA here is from genome assembly GCF_023897955.1 of Schistocerca gregaria. Taxonomy (NCBI): domain Eukaryota; kingdom Metazoa; phylum Arthropoda; class Insecta; order Orthoptera; family Acrididae; genus Schistocerca; species Schistocerca gregaria. The sequence goes on along the minus strand of NC_064924.1, from coordinate 165,331,595 downwards.
AGAAAGCAAATGAAACTCTCAAGGAAGTTTATGATTGGTCAATAAGCAATAAAATGACACTGAACATAAAGAAAACTAACGCCATGAATTTCAGTTTGAAGAGGAAAAATGACAATTTTAAATTAAATTTAGATGGCACTTCTATAGACTGTGTAACAAATGCAAAATTTCTAGGAACGAATATTGATTCTCAGTTGAAGTGGTGTTATGCCCTTAGAATTCTATCATCAGTGTGTAACATGCAGTGTCTTTTAGTTACATATTATTCATATGTACACTCAGTTCTTAGCTATGGCATTCTTTATTGAGGAACAAACGCACAAAATATGAACACAATTTTCAAACTCCAGAAAAGAGCCATAAGAATAATAACCAAAAATACTATTCGATCTCATTGTAAACATTTGTTCAAAAATAACATTGGTACTTACTGCACAAATGGTTCTGTTCATGATCATGCAACAAGAGATAGACTCAACTTACATTTACCAAGAAAAAATAAACATAAATCTCAAAACAGCATTTTCTACCAAGGAATAAAACTGTAAAATAAATTACCAAAAGAGAGTAAAGAAATGGCAAAAATACACTTATTTAAAAAGGCAGCTAAAAAGTACCTGTTAGGCAATACATCGTATACATTGAAGGATTACTTAGAAAAACAGAGTAGGAGTTTGATAAAAAAAGTTATACAAATAAGTAATAATAACAATTATTATAAAACATCCAACATTCCACATAACACCTTCACTTTGTTTCTTTTTCCTTCTTCTTTCCTTTCTAGAAATACTTAACTCCAAGCTTTGCATAGCACAATACTAACGCCTCTTCCTCTTTCTGAGCTCCACATCTCACTCATTATGGAGGGATGCTGACTCAGTTTTTCAGGATAGCAAATGGAAAGTTGCGGTACAGAATATGGCCCAGAGATCACAAGTGTGTGTGTGTGTGTGTGTGTGTGTGTGTGTGTGTGTGTGTGTGTGTGTGTTCGTGTGTGTAGTGAGTGACGTGTTATGAAACAATGTGTGTATAGTGTGTGCAGTGACTGATAGTGAGATATGAGAGAACAGTGTGGCATTACATTATTAAATAAGTTATTTGGAAAAAAATGTATTGTATACCAGGAGTAAATCTAAAGATTGTCCCTAAGTAGAAGTCTGTAAATACGTGTGTATACGAATTAGCTTATTTAAAATTGATCTATACTTGTAAATACTTTGGCATGTCCTATATCCTTGTAAAAAGAGATCTACGGATGAATAAAGCTACTACCAGTACAAGTATTATCAGTACATCTACTGAAGACATATGCTATCATCGTGTCAAAATCGACGTCATCTTTCCAGGTATACCATTTTTTTTTCCAGCAGTGTACGATACACCCATTCTATTCCTAAGAAAACCATACCTATCACAAATGTTCCTACTGTTAGTTACGCTGCCACTGTTTACAAATAGTTAGCCATAATTTGTTTTTCTATTAGAAGTTTCACTTTGAGGTAGAAAATAATTTCAACAAATAGCACTTTCAGGCTGAAAATAAATGTTCATGCAGTTGCAAAAGAATTGTCACGTTTACACAAATATTGACTATGTACCTATCAAATTTGTGTTGGGTACATACACAGATAATTATGCTTATATGCTGAATTATTCATTATTGTCACATTCATCATATGAAAGCAATTATCAAGCGGTTAATATAATCCTTAAATAGGATACGCTCCACACCGAAATTATAATAAATTGGTTCCTGAAAGTGATACACTGTCGCCTCCCGTGGTGTCACCAGCCACACAGCAGTGTACCGCGGATCGCGGATTGTAGCCTTCCCGTGCTCCAGCAACACAGCCGCCGGAGACGACGCCTCCAACTGTAAACTCATTGCTGGAAAAGAAAAGCCTCCAAATGTAAACAGAATGGGCCAAAAGCAGGAGAATCAGAAATCTATGCCTGGACCAAAGCTGTGGCAAGTACACAAAAATGACAGGAAACTGAGAAGACTCATCCTGATTCCGACATCTGTTTGAAGAGTGATGACGTCATGGATGATTTCGATCCCTTTGGAGAAGCCACACCAGATCCTATTGTAATGACTGGTGGAACATACGTAGGTCGTGGAGATTACATTGTGGCTAAATTTCTTGGAGGAAGAAAGAATTCATACAGCTACAGATAATTATTCAGCATTCAAAAAGTAGCGGAATTTGACTGCATAATATGGCGTAGAGTTTCTGTACAACGACAAAATAGTTTCAACTTAAGTGAAAAAGACAGATCTCTTAGTAATAAGAGTGATGTGATTACCTGTTCCCCAAATTGCTACTGGGGTGGGAAATATCAGATGAGGAATCTGTTCTGTGATAACGGTCCTGTTAATGTTCGTGGGAAAAAATGAGAACGGAGAAGGAGGTAGGAATGAGCAGAAATTTTGATTGTGGAAGTGTCATTATTTGGGCAGCCTTCTGCGCCAAAGGTTTGTCACCCATTCCGTGGCTGAACATTAGAATGAAGTCTAAAATGTGCACTGAGATGCTAGAGACAGACTGTGTATGTTTCTGCTACGTGGTTTGAAGAAAAAGATACCGAAGTCTTGCCCTGTCTTTCACATAACGCGGATTTGAACCCCGTGGAAAATGTTTGAGGAATATTTTCAAGCCGTGTTTATCGCAATAGAACGCAATTAGAGGCCGCATGTGAGTTGAAAAGAGCTATACGAGAAGAGTGGGTGACAATCTGACTGCAGTAACTGCAAACCCTAACAAAGTGAATGCAGAAGAGAATATTTGAGGGAAATAGGAAGAACGGTGGTTGGACAAAGTACTAACAATGCAATAATACAACAGGACAGCCAGTTCCTTTATACTAATTTCCAATCAGGAAATGCAAACGCCTTATTTCATTACACGTGTTATGAAAGAAACTGTGTATTTCCGTCATGATTGTTTATGTTTTATAGGCATCTACTATTGTCACCATAATACAGATACATGTATGCTTCAAATATTGTGCTATTACTTTCGCGCAACCCTGTCTTTACGTTGATTTCCACTATTGTATGGAATACATTTCCAGTTCCTACGCCAAATCTGTTCCACATTGTGATGGACTTAAGGCAGGAGTATGGGAATAGCTGTTGAGGACGCTTTGATAATAGTAAAATAGCCACAGGTATTTTTGTGACCACTCTTTTTAATGACTCGTTTCGAAAATATCGTCATCGCATTCTTAAAAGAGATTTTTCAAAACACATCGCACAAATGTGGTATAGCCAGTTATTTCAGAAACCAGTTAAGGGAACAGACACCATACAATGAACTGAGTCAACTTGCCTGTGCCGTAGGAATTGAACATCCGTGGATGGAGAACCACACAAGAAAACCAAAGTGGCCGCAAGGTGGCAGCATAGCATGCACAAGTGCAGGAAACGAATGGCAAAACATCCACACAGAAAGGCAGTAATCGTAAGTACAACGTTAAAAAACGTCGTGTACATATAGCTGTATACCTTGTGGTGAAAATTACCGTTAACGTAATAAAAAAACCATAACGTGCCTGGGTATAGGTAAGGCCAATCAGAAACGTTTATTTAGGTTCGCGGACAAGGTCCTGGGAAGGCACGAAACATAATGAGAGTAATATTGTATATAAGTGTCATTACACAACCGTAAAATGGCACCAAACAATAATGCGTGTACACGGAAATATCATAATGTCTATAGAAAGATAATACAATCTTTCAGGTTTCATATCCCTATCATTATACAATTGTATGCTGACCAAAGCAAAACGAAACATAAGAAACAAAGAGTACAACTTGTAGATATATACAAGGAATAAATTGTTGGACTGGCCTGTTGTTAGTGGGTATTTGCTGTAGTAATTATATAAAAGAAAGTGTACAACGTGATGCCTTGAGCTCTAGTTTGATTATGATGTACGATTTGTAGCAATATCTATCTACCGCAGATAATAATTTTTTTGTACAAATGAAAATGGCACTACACCAACTAAAATGAACAAAGTATGTAATAAAATGTATAAGGATAAGAACAATGCCTCAGGGTGAAGCAACTGTTCCTATACACAAGTATACAAATGATGATAAAATATTCCATAGTAAACAGTAGTTACGACCCATAAAAGTACATCAAGTACCAAACTATACAAACAGCCTAACGTTTACAGTGGAACAAAACAGTAATGATTACGAAGAAACTGAAGTCGTTTACCAGGACTTCCAGGACGTTGCCTGCACAAAAATGTCATGATTAGAGATTATAGTGAGGTTACGAACAGTATAGACTTAAACACACATTTGATTAAAATATATGAACAGCTTCGTTGTCTGCTATTTAACAGCTGTTTTGTCAATTACACCCCAAATGTGGAAGTAATGGCGTACAACATTTGGAGAACCGTGCATATAGTCTTCAATATGACCTCGTAAGTCTCATTTACATTTTTTTTCGTACGAATCAGATATTAATTGAGAGAAAACATTTTACTAATTACATAAAAGGTAAATCCAAACGACCATAGCTAATAAACCGCAACGTGAGCTGTATATCGACCATAAGATCATAGTATGGAGGTGCTGAGCTGTCGGAGACCCAAACCCTTGCACGTCTGATAAGCTACGTACTCGAGTTTTGTGGTAACGCAGTGATGTGTGTATTGGTTATAACGGAGGTAGCATACACAATCTATGCTAAGCTACAACAAGAATGTGGGGACCAACTAAGGACTAAATTAAATCTAATGCTGTAAACGTAAGAATAATATATCTATTACATGAAGGCAACATCGACAACCTATGACACAGAGAGATTAATGATGAACAGGAATACATATTTATATGAAACCTTACAGTGTCCAGGACCCCAACTTGTACACAGGTGTTTAAATACACTCCTGGAAATTGAAATAAGAACACCGTGAATTCATTGTCCCAGGAAGGGGAAACTTTATTGACACATTCCTTGGGTCAGATACATCACATTATCACACTGACAGAATCACAGGCAACAGAGCATGCACAATGTCGGCACTAGTACAGTGTATATCCACCTTTCGCAGCAATGCAGGCTGCTATTCTCCCATGGAGACGATCGTAGAGATGCTGGATGTAGTCCTGTGGAACGGCTTGCCATGCCATTTCCACCTGGCGCCTCAGTTGGACCAGCGTTCGTGCTGGACGTGCAGACCGCGTGAGACGACGCTTCATCCAGTCCCAAACATGCTCAATGGGGGACAGATCCGGAGATCTTGCTGGCCAGGGTAGTTGACTTACACCTTCTAGAGCACGTTGGGTGGCACGGGATACATGCGGACGTGCATTGTCCTGTTGGAACAGCAAGTTCCCTTGCCGGTCTAGGAATGGTCGAACGATGGGTTCGATGACGGTTTGGATGTACCGTGCACTATTCAGTGTCCCCTCGACGATCACCAGAGGTGTACGATCAGTGTAGGAGATCGCTCCCCACACCATGATGCCGGGTGTTGGCCCTGTGTGCCTCGGTCGTATGCAGTCCTGATTGTGGCGTTCACCTGCACGGCGCCAAACACGCATACGACCATCATTGGCACCAAGGCAGAAGCGACTCTCATCGCTGAAGACGACACGTCTCCATTCGTCCCTCCATTCACGCCTGTCGCGACACCACTGGAGGCGGGCTACACGATGTTGGGGCGTGAGCGGAAGACGGCCTAACGGTGTGCGGGACCGTAGCCCAGCTTCATGGAGACGGTTGCGAATGGTCCTCGCCGATACCCCAGGAGCAACAGTGTCCCTAATTTGCTGGGAAGTGGCGGTGCGGTCCCCTACGGCACTGCGTAGGATCCTACGGTCTTGGCGTGCACCCGAGCGTCGCTGCGGTCCGGTCCCAGGTCGACGGGCACGTGCACCTTCCGCCGACCACTGGCGACAACATCGATGTACTGTGGAGACCTCACGCCCCACGTGTTGAGCAATTCGGCGGTACGTCCACCCGGCCACCCGCATGCCCACTATACGCCCTCGCTCAAAGTCCGTCAACTGCACATACGGTGTCACGTCCACGCTGTCGCGGCATGCTACCAGTGTTAAAGACTGCGATGGAGCTCCGTATGCCACGGCAAACTGCCTAACACTGACGGCGGCGGTGCACAAATGCTGCGCAGCTAGCGCCATTCGACGGCCAACACCGCGGTTCCTGGTGTGTCCGCTGTGCCCTGCGTGTGATCATTGCTTGTACAGCCCTCTCGCAGTGTCCGGAGCAAGTATGGTGGGTCTGACACACCGGTGTCAATGTGTTCTTTTTTCCATTTCCAGGAGAGTAGTTACTTAAGGTTTCATATAAACCTGCATGTATAGCTCAAGGGCTTCACTTCGCACACTTTTTTTTATATAACTACTACTGCAAAAGGCCACTAACAACAGGTCAGTTCAACAAGTTATTTGTTATATAAATGTATGAGTTGTACCCTTTGTTTCTAATGTTTCATTTTGCTTTATTTCTTGTGCATACCTATGAGTTGTACTCTTTGTTTCTTATCTTTCGTTTTGTTATAGTCTGTATACAATTGTAAAATGATAGGGGTATGAATCCTGAAAGTTTGTTTTATCTTTCTATACACAGGGTGATTATAATTAAAGTTAAGCTTTAAAAGCGCTGCAGAAATAACACCACTGGGCAGAATGGCGTCAAATTGCAGCGGAATACTATCGGAGAATGGGGAAAACGTAAGGCAGCAGAAAAAAAAAATTGTGAAAATTGATCAATAGATGGCGCTGTATGTGTCAGAATACGTAAATGGAAACACCTGTCATGCGCACGACCCGATGAAGTTGGTGTAAACACGAAAGTTTGAAAGTTTAACTGTAATTATAATCACCCTGTACGTTATGATATTACCATGTACACGCATTATTGTTTGGTGTCATTTTACGGTTGTGTACTAACACGTGCTTACCATATTCCCCGCATTATGTTTCGTGGCTTCTCAATACCTTGTCCGCGAAACTAAATAAACGTTTCTGATTGGTTCTACCTGTACCCAGGCACTTTAAGACTTTTTACTACGTTTCTGTAATTTTTACTGCAAGATATAAAACTAAAAGTACACGACGTTTTTTAGCATTGTACTCCTACGGCCTTTTTGTGTGGGTTTTTTGGCATTCGTTGCCTTCACTTGTATATAATATGCTGCCACCTTACGACCACTTTGGATTTCTTGCGTGGTTCTCCAGCCACGGATGTTCAGTTCCTATGACAAGCGTAAGTTGACTCAGTTCATTGTATGGCATCTGTTCCCGTAACTAGTTTGTAAAATATCTGGCTATACCACATTTGTGCAATGTGTTCGCAACTTGTAATTGGTTTTGTAAAAATCTCTTTTAAGAATGTGATGACGATATTTTCGAAATGCATCATTAAAAAGATTGCTCACAAAAATACCTGTGGCTATTTTATTATTGTCATAGCGTCCGTAATACCTATTCTCATACTCCTATGTAGTATCAACATGGGCGCGCACCTTATCCGCCATTTTGCATCGCAGATGCAACTTATGATGGACTTGTTATCGTTTCCACAGCAGAACTGTGTCTTCTGGATATTTGGAGGGTGTTCTCTCTTTCAACAATGTGCTGCTCTTGTTAGGCAATGGTGTTAGTGTGGGCGACATTTGTAATTTATTTTCCGACGTCACTATGTATTTAGAGAAAGTATTTTTGGTCGTAATATACCGGGTGATAAAAAAGTCAGTATAAATTTGAAAGCTGAATAAATCACGGAACAATGAAGATAGAGAGGTACAAATTGACATACATGCTTGGAATGACATGGGGTTTTATTAGAAACAAAAAAATACAACAGTTCAAAAAATGTCCGACAGATGGCGCTTCATCTGATCAGAATAGCAATAATTAGCATAGCAAAGTAAGACAAAGCAAAGATGATGTCCTTTAGAGGAAATGCTCAATATGTCCACCATCATTCCTCAACAGTACCTCTAGTCGAGGAATAATGTTGTGAACAGCACTGTAAAGCATGTCCGGAGTTATGGTGAGGCATTGGCGTCGGATGTTGTCTTTCAGCATCCCTAGAGATGTCGGTCGATCACGATACACTTGCGACTTCATGTAACCCCAAAGCCAATAATCGCACGGACTGAGGTCTGGGGACCTGGGAGGCCAAGCATGACGAAAGTGGCGGCTGAGCACACGATCATCATCAAACGACGAGCGCAAGAGATCTTTCGCGCGTCTAGCAATATGGGGTGGAGCGCCATCCTGCATAAACATCGTACGTTCCAGCAGGTGTTTATAAGCCAGGCTGGGGATGATACGGTTCTGTAACATATCGGCGTACCTCTCACCCGTCACGGTAGCAGTTACAAAACCAGAATCACGCAATTCCTCAAAGAAATGCCCGATAACGATAGATGTGGTATATCCAACCCATACCGTGACCTTCTCGTCGTGCAATGGAGTTTCCACGACAGTTCTAGGATTTTCGGTAGCCCAAATTCTGCAGTTGTGGGCGTTGACAGACCCTCGGAGCGTGAAATGAGCTTCGTCGGTCCACAACATGTTACTCAACCAATCGTCATCTTCCGCCATCTTTTGAAACGCCCACACCGCAAATGCCCTCCGCTTCACTAAATCTCCAGGTAACAGTTCATGATGCCAATGGATTTTGTACGGATAGCATCGGAGGGTACGCCTCAGTGCCAACCAAAGAGTAGTGTATGGAATGCCGGTGCGACGTGCGACTGCACGAGCGCTGACTTCCCCGTGCATAGACGAACCCGCTACAGTCTCCATTTCTTCCTGAACTGTCTCAGCAACATTACGTCTTGTGCTCGGTCGGCCACTACGGGGTCTATCGTCTAAACAACCCGTGGCTTCGAACTTCGAAATCATTCCCGCCACAGCTGCATTTGTCAACGGACCTTTACCCGTTCGAATCCCCTTCCTATGGCGATAGGATCATAACGCTGAACTAGCACATTCCCCATTCTGATAATATAGCTTCACTAGAAGCGCCTTTTCAGGTAACGTCAACATGCTGCGACTGCTGGCGCATCTGGTTCTCTCTCATTACAGCTCCTTTTATACACGATTGTCATGTAGAGTCAATGACGTTTTACTCTCCAGCACCATCTGTCGGACATTTTGTGAACTTTGTATTTTTTGTTCTAATAAAACCCCATGTCATTCCAAGCATGTGTGTTAGTTTTTACCTCTCTATCTACATTATTCCGTGGTTTATTATGTTTTCAAATTTGTACTGACTTTTTGATCACCCGGTACTACAAACAATGGGCAACATCTCCAAATATTTGTAAAAATCCCAATTACACGTTATGACAGTTGTACCCGTCATTGCAGAGCAGTAGACAGAACTGCTGTGACAGCTGTACCCGTGATTGGGATGAAAGTGACAATAAGATAGTTTAAATGTTCCTTGTAACCTCTTGTTATGAAACGCTATAAAACTCAAAATCTGAAGTAGGCTGCTGTCAGGGTCCACAGGTACGTCAGATTCTACGTCCACAGCTGATTTTAAGTGACCAATGACTGAACTGTGGCAGTCGATCCGTTTTGTCTAACTGAACTGCAACCTCGTGATGCGCAATATATCCCAGAAAACACAGTCAAAACCTGCGGGAAGATTATTAATCCTGGTCCCTTTGTTCACGGTGATCAAAGCTCACCTCTGCGAGCAAACCCAAGAGAGAAAAATTTCAGTTTAGAACTAAAAGCAAACTGTAGTTTTTCACTTTCATTGGTTTCCAATTTCTCTCTTTCATTGGTTACCGGTACCTGAAACTATTCCATACTGGCTACACAAGTTGACGCAATACCAACCGATTGGCACTCAGTTACAAGTAACTGGCGACACATGCAGATTCTAAACGGAAAAAGAATGATAGGTGGAAAAAATAAGACAAATAAAAAAGCCAATACGATTAAGAAAGTAACGCAACAAACAATAAAAATTAGAAAAATCACTTTTAAACCAATTAATTGAATAAAAATAATAATAAAGTCGTTTTCATAACGCTTTAAAAATTAAAAATTTTATCAGTTCTTGAGATTCGAACACAAGACCTTATGCATATTAGGAGTGTTACTTACCCACTACGCTTCATCACCACGTCCCAGTATACCTTCATATTTATTCCTTTACATTTTCAGTCACAACAATGATTTGCTGCTTTCAAAAATGTCGTCTGAAGCTTATCTACTGTAGGTCGATCTCTGTGATGGTAATGATTGAATAAGTTACGCCGATTCATGCCTTATGCTTAAATGATACAGTTGTGTTTGGCTAGTGCTGTGCATGAAATGTGCGTATTTCGGTACCACCATGGTGTGTACACGTAAAGAAAGAAAGACGGATAAGGAATTGGAAGTGAACTGGCTATTTGTTGTGGCAGTTCGGTGAGTGCTGTATTTGGAGGAAACCAGCCCCAATTCGTGACGTGTCAATTGGAAAGTAATTTTAATCAGACTATATGTAACCGTATATTTATTTAGATGACACCTACAACTCTGTGACTATTGCTCGTAAAAGACCCTTTGATGGTGTGTACACCCTACCGACTCCACATACGCTGTGTTGATGTTTCATGGCTTTATGTGTTTATGCTGTGTTGGATCTGAAAGCCTGTACATTTCGTTTTATATAATACCAATAGAATAGTCATGATCTGCCATATTTAACAATCATTTACATTAGGTCTAGAGGATCTTCTTGGGGTTAAAGAGCAACTCCTTTTGGCAGAAATTGGAAATTTGTGGTAAGGTCTTATGGGACTAAACTGCTAAGGTCATCGGTCTCTAAGCTTACGCACTACTTAATCGAACTTAAACTAACTTTACGCTAAGGACAACACACACACCCATGCGCGGACAGGGAGGACTCGAAACTCCGACGGGGGGAGTCGCCCGGAACGTGACAAGACGTCTCGACCGCGCGGCTACCCCTGGAGTGAAACACAATAATGTAAGGTTCTTTTAATTAATGTCATAAACATAAGAGACTTCCTGAAACAAATATTTCCGATAATTTCGTTTTCCAAAATTGGGAGAACTGGGACGTGCAAGGTTATTCATAATTACCTGCGGGCTTTCAGAAGAAAATAAAGCAAAAATTAGGAGACGTACAGAATACAGACACAAATGAGTGGATAGAGCTTCCCTCCAAGTTGTTAACTCACATTACAGGTGCTCAATACGGGGACCGCTTGTGAAGCGGCAAACGTGAATACGGGCATGCAGTTCACTGACAAGGTTTGTCTGGGAAGACTCGACGGGAGCCCGCTCTTGAAATCTAGAGACGTGAACTAATTCGGTGTGACAGTGCGGGTGGACCAGAGCAGAGGGCTAACAACGAACCTCGAAGACTGCGCAACCCACAGGTGCAAGCTGCGATTATGAGAATTCTGTAGATCATTAACAGGCTCCCCCTTACTAGTGGGACATTGATACACTGCAAGAACACGCAACAAATTCCGATCAGTTCTCCTATAACCTATCGTGGAACACATATGGGGTGTTCAAAGAGTCTCTCCGCAGTGCCGTATGATCCCTAGCTGCGCGTGCCGTCTGATCTTTCGCCTGCCTGGGTTACTTCCCTTCAAGTGGACTCCCCAACATTCCACTGTTTCGTTTATCTCAGCCAGCGTCAGTACTATCGTTGGTATGTGTCGTTACGTGTTAACGAGAACGTTTAAGTTTAGTTCCTTTGTTCGTTTGTTTCGTTTTTGTCACTGTTAAAATGCTAACCAGTGAAGAACGTGTGTTTTTAGTCGAACAAGTGTAAAAAATAGTTAAATGGCTCTGAACACTATGGGACTGGACATATGAGGTCATCTCCCCTAGAACTTAGAGCTACTTAACCTTACTAACCTAAGGACATCACACACATCCATGCCCGAGGCAGGATTCGAACCTGTGAACGTAGCGGCCGCGCGGTTCTAGACTGAAGCTCCTAGAAAAGCTCGGCCACAGCGGCCGGCATAAGTGTTCAAAGCTGGCAATAAATACACAGTTTCAGTTCCTCAAACATATAATTCAAGTTTCCCGGAGACAACACTCCCACATCGCGATATTGTGCGAGATCTGATTAACAAGTTTCGAAGTACGGGTTCAATGACAGACGCACCGAGAAGTGGTCGTACTAGCGTTTTGTCTGAGGATAAACTACTAGATATTTCCGATAAAATGTCCATGAGTTCGAACAAGTTAGCAAGAAAACTCGCCCAGGAAATCGATGTTAGTGTCGGAACGGCCCATACAGCTGTAAGGAAAAAGTTAAAACTTTTCCGATACAAAGTGACAGTCGTGCAAGAACTGGAATATACTGATCATGGCAAGATACTGCGTTATTGTCAATGGTTCAAAAATTTCGTTCAACAAAATGGAAGGGATATTTTAAATGAAATGTTTTTCACTGATGAGGCATGGTTTCATTTAACAGGGTACATGAACTAGCAAAATTCTCGTATGTGGAGTAGTGCATATCCATTGTGTATTCATGAGGTACCACTTCATTCTCTGAAAATAGGAGTTTGGATTGCAATTTATAGACGTCGGATTGTGGGTTCCATATTTTTTAATGAAACAATATACGCACAACGATACTGCAGTGAGTTTCATATCGGTATATTCATTGTGGCGTACGACACGCGCGGCTAACAATCATACGACACTGCGGATAGACTTTTTGAACACCCCGTACAATGACGTGACACAAGTGGGATAGCGATATGCATATATGCAGACATGGGGTAGTATCGCGTACAGAAGGTATAAAAGGGTAGTGCAATGGCGGACCTATCATTTCTATTCAAATGATTCATCTGAATGGTTTACGACTTAATTATGGCCGCACGTCGGGTATTAACAGTCTTTGAACGCTGTATGGCAGTTAAAGCTAGACTTATGGGGCATTCCATTTTGGAAGCCGTTAATGAATTCAGTATTCAGAGTGTGCTGAGAACAGCATATTTCAGGCATTAATTCTCAGCACGGACAACGCTGTGGCCGACGTCCTTCACTTAACGAATGAGAACAACGGCGTTTGCGTAGAGTGGTCAGTGCTAAGAGACAAGCAGCACTGCGTGAAATAACCGCATAAATCAATGTGGGACGAACGATGGATGTAACTGTTAGGAAAGTGCGGTGAAATGTGGCGTTAATGGGCGATGGCAGCAGACGACCGACGCGAGTATCTGTGCTAACAGCACGACGTCGGCTGCAGCGCCTCTCCTGGGCTCGTGATCGCATTGGTTGGACCCAAGATTTCTGGAAAATCGTGACCCAGTCAGATGAGTCCCGATTTCAGTAGGTAAGAGCTGATGGTAGGATTCGAGTGATCATATTGGTTGGACCCAAGATTTCCGGAAAATGGTGACCTGGTCAGATGAGTCTCGATTTCAGTAGGTAAGAGCTGATGGTAGGATTCGGGTGATCATATTGGTTGGACCCAAGATTTCCGGTAAATAGTGACCTGGTCAGATGAGTCCCGATTTCAGTAGGTAAGAGCTGATGGTAGGATTCGAGTGATCATATTGGTTGGACCCAAGATAACCGGAAAATAGTGACCTGGTCAGATGAGACCCGATTTCAGTAGGTAAGAGCTGATGGTAGGATTCGAATGATCATATTGGTTGGACCCAAGATTTCCGGAAAATAGTGACCTGGTCAGATGAATCCCGATTTCAGTGGGTAAGAGTTGATGGTAGGATTCGAGTGATCATATTGGTTCGACTCTAGACTATTGGAAAACCTTGTCCTGGTTGGATGAGTGCCGATTTCAGTAGGTAAGAGCTGATGGTAGGATTCGAGTGATCATATTGGTTGGACCCAAGATTTCCAGAAAATAGTGACCCGGTCAGATGAGTCCCGATTTCAGTAGGTAAGAGCTGATGGTAGGATTCGAGTGATCATATTGGTTGGACCCAAGATTTCCGGAAAATAGTGACCTGGTCAGATGAGTCCCGATTTCAGTAGGTAAGAGCTGATGGTAGGATTCGAGTGATCATATTGGTTGGACCCAAGATTTCCGAAAAATAGTGATCTGGTCAGATGAGTCCCAATTTCAGTAGGTAAGAGCTGATGGTAGGATTTGAGTGATCATATTGGTTGGACCCAAGATTTCCAGAAAATATTGACCTTGTCAGATGAGTCCCGATTTCAGTAGGTAAGAGCTGATGGTAGGATTCGAGTGATCATATTGGTTGGACCCAAGATTTCCGGAAAATAGTGACCTGGTCTGATGAGTTCCGATTTCAGTAGGTAAGAGCTGATGGTAGGATTCGAGTGATCATATTGATTGGACCCAAGATTTCCAGAAAAAAATATTGACCTGGTCAGATGAGTCCTGATTTCAGTAGGTAAGAGCTGATGGTAGGATCCGAGTGATCATATTGGTTGGACCCAAGATTTCCGGAAAATAGTGACCTGGTCAGATGAGTCCCGATTTCAGTAGGTAAGAGCTGATGGTAGGATTCGAGTGATCATATTGGTTGGACCCAAGATTTTCGGAAATAGTGATCTGGTCAGATGAGTCCCAATTTCAGTAGGTAAGAGCTGATTGGTAGGATTCGAGTGATCATATTGGTTGGACCCAAGATTTCCGAAAAATAGTGATCTGGTCAGATGAGTCCCAATTTCAGTAGGTAAGAGCTGATGGTAGGATTCGAGTGATCATATTGGTTGGACCCAAGATTTCCGGAAAATATTGACCTGGTCAGATGAGTCCCAATTTCAGTAGGTAAGAGCTGATGGTAGGATTCGAGTGATCATATTGGTTGGACCCAAGATAACCGGAAAATAGTGACCTGGTCAGATGAGTCCCGATTTCAGTAAGTAAGAGCTGATGGTAGGATTCGAGTGATCATATTGGTTGGACCCAAGATTTCCGGAAAATAGTGATCTGGTCAGATGAGTCCCGATTTCAGTAGGTAAGAGCTGATGGTAGGATTCGAGTGATCATATTGGTTGGACCCAAGATTTCCGGAAAATAGTGACCTGGTCAGATGAGTCCCGATTTCAGTAGGTAAGAGCTGATGGTAGGATTCGAGTGATCATATTGGTTGGACCCAAGATTTCCGGAAAATAGTGACCTGGTCAGATGAGTCCCGATTTCAGTAGGTAAGAGCTGATGGTAGGATTCGAGTGATCATATTGGTTGGACCCAAGATAACCGGAAAATAGTGACCTGGTCAGATGAGTCCCGATTTCAGTAAGTAAGAGCTGATGGTAAGATTCGAGTGATCATATTGGTTGGACCCAAGATTTCCGGAAAATAGTGATCTGGTCAGATGAGTCCCGATTTCAGTAGGTAAGAGCTGATGGTAAGATTCGAGTGATCATATTGGTTGGACCCAAGATTTCCGGAAAATAGTGATCTGGTCAGATGAGTCCCGATTTCAGTAGGTAAGAGCTGATGGTAGGATTCGAGTGATCATATTGGTTGGACCCAAGATTTCCGGAAAATAGTGACCTGGTCAGATGAGTCCCGATTTCAGTAAGTAAGAGCTGATGGTAGGATTCGAGTGATCATATTGGTTGGACCCAAGATTTCCGGAAAATAGTGACCTGGTCAGATGAGTCCCGATTTCAGTAGGTAAGAGCTGATGGTAGGATTCGAGTGATCATATTGGTTGGACCCAAGATTTCCGGAAAATAAGGACCTGGTCAGATGAGTCCCGATTTCAGTAGGTAAGAGCTGATGGTAGGATTCGAGTGATCATATTGTGTGGACCCAAGATTTCCGGAAAATAGTGACCTGGTCAGATGAGTCCCGATTTCAGTAGGTAAGAGCTGATGGTAGGATTCGAGTGATCATATTGGTTGGACCCAAGATTTCCGGTAAATAGTGACCTGGTCAGATGAGTCCCGATTTCAGTCGGTAAGAGCTGATGGTAGGATTCGAGTGATCATATTGGTTGGACGCAAGATTTCCAGAAATAGTGACCTGGTCAGATGAGTCCCGATTTCAGTAGGTAAGAGCTGATGGTAGGATTCGAGTGATCAT
Organism: Schistocerca gregaria; assembly: GCF_023897955.1. NCBI lineage: Eukaryota > Metazoa > Arthropoda > Insecta > Orthoptera > Acrididae > Schistocerca > Schistocerca gregaria. The sequence goes on along the minus strand of NC_064924.1, from coordinate 165,315,558 downwards.
ATTGGTTGGACCCAAGATTTCCGGAAATAGTGACCTGGTCAGATGAGTCTCGATTTCAGTAGGTAAGAGCTGATGGTAGGATTCGAGTGATCATATTGGTTGGACCCAAGATTTCCGGAAATAGTGACCTGGTCAGATGAGTCCTGATTTCAGTAGGTAAGAGCTGATGGTAGGATTCGAGTGATCATATTGGTTGGACCCAAGATTTCCGGAAATAGTGACCTGGTCAGATGAGTCTCGATTTCAGTAGGTAAGAGCTGATGGTAGGATTCGAGTGATCATATTGGTTGGACCCAAGATTTCCGGAAAATAATGACCTGGTCAGATGAGTCCCGATTTCAGTACGTAAGAGCTGATGGTAGGATTCGAGTGATCATATTGGTTGGACCCAAGATTTCCGGTAAATAGTGACCTGGTCAGATGAGTCCCGATTTCAGTAGGTAAGAGCTGATGGTAGGATTCGAGTGATCATATTGGTTGAACCCTAGACTACTGGAAAACCTTGTCCTGGTTGGATGAGTGCCAGTTTCATTTGGTATGATCTGATGGTAGGACCTAAATAGTCAACAAGGCACTATACAGGCTGGTGATGACTCCACAATGACGTGGGCTGTCTTCACAACTGAGCCGATGGACGGCAACGCGCCATGTCGCTGAGCCACAACTGTCAGTGATTAGTTTGAGGAACATTCTCGACGATTCGAACGAATGATTTGGCCGTCCAGATAGACCGACATGAATCCCGTCGAATATTTATGGAACATGGTCTAGTTCGTACACAAAATCTGCACCGGCAACGCTTTCGCAATTGTGGGTAGCTACCGAGGCAGCATGGCGCAATATTTCTGCAGGGGACTTGCAACGGCTTGTGGAGTCCATGCAATGTCGAGTTGCTGCACTACGCCGTGCCAAAGGAAGTGACTTTTGTCACCTCAGTCAACGTCCCAATGGTATTAAAACGGCCAAGACATTCTTCAATCCAAAGTCTCGAAAATGTATGAAACTGACATATATGAGCTACTGTTGTATTGAGACTGCTTCTTGCTGGCTCAGTGGTGAAGCGACAGACTAAGGATTCGATCCTCAGATTATTATCTGACTCTTACCACTTTTTTCATCTCTGGCTGTGTTTATTAATATGAAACATGTCGAGTTGCACCGTGGTTCGGAGTACACGTTAAACTGTGGACTTGCCTATAACTGGTTCAAATGGCTCTAAGCACTATGGGACTTAACATATGAGGTCATCAGTCCCCTAGAACTTAGAACTACTTAAACCTAACTAACCTCAGGACATCACACACATCCATGCCCGAGGCAGGATTCGAACATGCGATCTTAGCGGTCACGAGGTTCCAGACTGTAGCACCTAGAACCGCTCGGCCACCTCGGCAGGCGTTGGTTAGGAAGGAGTTGAAGTTTGTGGTATTTAACTCAAATGACCAGATCTCATTTCCTGTAATGTTGAGACGTGTTGGATGTGCTGTTCACTTATCTTTTGTACTTTTTGGCAACAGATGTCTGAAGATGGGTGTAATCCCGAAACGCGTAACATGTTCTAATAAAAGAGTCCCTTGACTTTATTATGATTGTACAGCATTGGTTGTCAATTAGTTCAGAAGAAGACAACTACACACCAAGAACGTCTGCTGACTTCAACACAGGTTGGAGAAAAATATGGAATCATCCAGAGAAATGCATTCTTGAACGTAAATATAAATGCCTGCCAAGACTGCAGGTTACGCTGTTGTATTCGACCACGGACGGCACCTGCATGATTTTCCCAATGAGTTGAAAGTCTCAGACCTGGTCATAACCGTGCTCTGTGTAGTTCTGAGTGCATTGTGTTGGACCTAAGTGAATTCGAAAGTGGGCGTGATTGGTACTGATACGGTGGGTGCTTCCGTAAACGAGATATCCGAAGTGTTTGGTGTTTCAATAGGCGCCGTAACAAAGATTTATGACGCACTAGTACCACATGACATGGCGACTGCGACCAAATGTTTCTAAAACCGAGGTAAGCCTGTTCCGCCTCTCTAACCGCCTTTAATCAGCAAAGATCAGTCCACAATTCGGCCCTCTTGGCACAGTCAGATACAAAGAAAGCCCAAAATACCTGGGAGTCTCCCTGGACAGAACTTTAAAATACAAAAAACACCTTTCCAACCTGGCCAAGAAGATACAAACACGAGTGAACCTTGTGAGAAAGCTGTCAGGCAGTACATGGGGAGCAACCACACCAGTCCTCCGACGAGCATCCCTTGCACTGGTATACTCTGTAGCAGAATACTGTGCACCAATTTAGCTCCGAAGCGCCCACTAGTGAAAGTAGACGTCCAACTGAACTCAGTTATGAGAGGAATTAGTGGTACAGTCCGGTCTACACCTACTTGCTGGCTACCTGTGCTTTCAAACATCTGTTCACCAGACCTCCGTCGAAAGGCCTTTCTTTACAGCCTCTGTCAACAACTTTCTGAAAATACCTCGATCCCTATTCATGACGATTTGCCATCACTGACCAGGAAATGTCTCAAAAATAGAAGACCTGCATATGAAATGGGAGACCAAATGCTATCCACGGGATTCGACCAGGATGCAGAGTGGAAACGGTGGCAAGCAACAAGAACCCGAAACCACGAATTTGTGCACAATCCAACAGTTCCAGTTCCAGGCTTCCACCAACCAAGGGAGGTATGGATGCAGTTATACATATATCGGACTGTAGAGGGGAGGTGCAAATACAATATGCACAAGTGTGGCTTTTCAAGTGACAGTGTTTTTGACTGAGGTGACACCCAAACAATGAGCCACATTGTGAATGAATGTCCAATCAGACGCTTCCTTGGTGGCACTGAGAAGCTCCATCAAGCATCCCACGAAGCACTCCGCTGGATCGAGTGTATCAACATCCGAGTGTAGTGTGAGCCGTTTTAAAACTTGTGTACTATATATAATGTCACATGTTCATTTTTATATATATTTCTTTGTTTTGCTAAATGTGTGTTACTGGGATTGATGCATACGACAATAATAATAATAATCACCTGTGGTCGAAATTTGGCCAGTTGTGTTTATAAAGTAACGAAAGTCCAACTTCTTTATTTCACCATCTGGGATTTATTCGTATGCAGTTCTCTAGTTCTGACACGAACACTTGCAGATTTTTAGTTCTTACCTCAGCGCAATAAGGAAAAAGAGTAAGAAAGGGTGAAGACCAAGCAGTGTCTGTATCATAAAACTATAACTGCCCTTAACGTGGTGAACGACTGTACATAGAAATCATTGCACCTGATCTATGATTAAAGAGAAGGTTGCTTATCTTGAAGTGATATACTCTATGTAAAGTCATGTCTGAAATTTTATCTTCAGAACTGGTCATAGAAGCTGCTGCATTGTAGATTCGAATATTATTGAAATAATTCTTTGGTTTCTCTTTAATCGTTCGATCATTTCAAGTCAGTCTTTCATACAGTGCATTGAAAAAGTTTCTATTAACAGCGACAAATTAGCTTTTCCCTTATGACAACACAACACGAATGCTGCTACATCACATAAATTAACCTCAGATGTGAATTGTTTTGCACTACGAAAACTGCACCATAAATTCATCAAACTGCATATATAATTATTTAAAATTATGTTAAGAGAACATTTAAATGCATCCTTCAAAAAAATAATAGAATTTACATTATCAATGTTAACATTATTCGTATTACTTCATCTATGCAAATATTGTCTCGCTCTAACTTTTTGTCTTCCAGTCTGACGCTTTAGCGGTTCTCTTCTAGGCATAACCTAAAACTTTATAGTTTCCATATAACAAGGGAAATCGGATGGGGATGTTATTCAAAATGAAGAAATTAAAAATTAGGAAAGTACTCAAATTTTCTGGTAACGACGGCAAATGACCACAAAGTTACTCTTACAGAAAAGTAAGCGAAATAACAAGACAAATAAATAACGTTATTTACAGACATCGTTACAGCAATATTTTGATTTTCAGTGTTGTTTAACGTCGTGTGACTAGGGCCTCCCGTCGGGTAGTCAGTTCGCCAGGTGCAAGTCTTTCGATTTGACGCCACTTCGGCGACTTGCGCGTCGATGGGGATGAAATGATGGTGATTAGAACAACACAACAGCCAGTTCCTGAGCGGAGAAAATCTCCAACCGGTAATCGAACCCGGGCCCATAGGATTGACATTCTGTCGCGCTGACCACTCAGCTATCGGGGGCGGACATTTTCAGTGTTGACATAATCGACCTAGCAGTTGTCACACTGCAGCTGCCCGATATATGTGTGTTACTCTCAATGAACCGTGTGAACATGAAGGTCTCTAGAATTCTACACTCCTGGAAATTGAAATAAGAACACCGTGAATTCATTGTCCCAGGAAGGGGAAACTTTATTGACACATTCCTGGGGTCAGATACATCACATGATCACACTGACAGAACCACAGGCACATAGACACAGGCAACAGAGCATGAACAATGTCGGCACTAGTACAGTGTATATCCACCTTTCGCAGCAATGCAGGCTGCTATTCTCCCATGGAGACAATCGTAGAGATGCTGGATGTAGTCCTGTGGAACGGCTTGCCATGCCATTTCCACCTGGCGCCTCAGTTGGACCAGCGTTCGTGCTGGACGTGCAGACCGCGTGAGACGACGCTTCATCCAGTCCCAAACATGCTCAATGGGGGGCAGATCCGGAGATCTTGCTGGCCAGGGTAGTTGACTTACACCTTGTAGAGCACGTTGGGTGGCACGGGATACATGCGGACGTGCATTGTCCTGTTGGAACAGCAAGTTCCCTTGCCGGTCTAGGAATGGTAGAACGATGGGTTCGATGACGGTTTGGATGTACCGTGCACTATTCAGTGTCCCCTCGACGATCACCAGAGGTGTACGGCCAGTGTAGGAGATAGCTCCCCACACCATGATGCCGGGTGTTGGCCCTGTGTGCCTCGGTCGTATGCAGTCCTGATTGTGGCGCTCACCTGCACGGCGCCAAACACGCATACGACCATCATTGGCACCAAGGCAGAAGCGACTCTCATCGCTGAAGACGACACGTCTCCATTCGTCTCTCCATTCACGCCTGTCGCGACACCACTGGAGGCGGGCTGCACGATGTTGGGGCGTGAGCGGAAGACGGCCTAACGGTGTGCGGGACCGTAGCCCAGCTTCATGGAGACGGTTGCGAATGGTCCTCGCCGATACCCAAGGAGCAACAGTGTCCCTAATTTGCTGGGAAGTGGCGGTGCGGACCCCTACGGCACTGCGTAGGATCCTACGGTCTTGGCGTGCATCCGTGCGTCGCTGCGGTCCGGTCCCAGGTCGACGGGCACGTGCACATTCCGCCGACCACTGGCGACAACATCGATCTACTGTGGAGACCTCATGCCCCACTTGTTGAGCAATTCGGCGGTACGTCCATCCGGCCTCCCGCATGCCCACTATACGCCCTCGCTCAAAGTCCATCAACTGCACATACGGTTCACGTCCACGCTGTCGCGGCATGCTACCAGTGTTAAAGACTGCGATGGAGCTCCGTATGCCACGGCAAACTGGCTAACACTGACGGCGGCGGTGCACAAATGCTGCGCAGCTAGCGCCATTCGACGGCCAACACCGCGGTTCCTGGTGTGTCCGCTGTGCCCTGCGTGTGATCATTGCTTGTACAGCCCTCTCGCAGTGTCCGGAGCAAGTATGGTGGGTCTGACACACCGGTGTCAATGTGTTCTTTTTTCCATTTCCAGGAGTGTATTTTACGAAACATTGTACTTTCGTGTGTCATTTCCACCGTAGCACATGATCGGTAGGCAAGGCAGAAGTTGGTAACTATTCAATTTTCGGTATTTGAGTAAGCTTTTAATGCGTGACAGAGAAGATGTCGTCATAGTGGTGAATTTGAAAGCACCAACTTCGTTTTACCACTACTAATAGCTACATACACACGAGTTTTATTTTGTGCACATCTATGACGAAGTACTTTCCGAATTATAGAAGTTTGATAGGCCTCCTTGTATAATTAACATTAAAAATTAGTACTTTAATTTTCATGTTCACGTATTAATATTATGGTGATACAGGAAAAGCGGAGAAACATCATTCGCTAAGTCACAATGCGGCCGAAAGTGCCCAAGATGGACTGTCGTTGAAGGATATTGAGCCGAAAAATAAGAGGATGACAGCTGCAAAAGTAAGTACAGAACCGAATTTCGCAATTGAAAATCTTGTCAGCGCCAAAACAACACGAAGGGAGCTCCTTATGAGGAAATTCTAGCGTGAGTTGGAATTCCAGAGCCACTGATCAGTGATACAAATCCCCCTAACAGGAAAACGAGGAGCCGAAGCCATAAAACCTAGACTTCTGAACAAAGGAAGAAAGTCATTTCCTCACATGAGTCTTCCTTCACACTGTTTCAAACTTGTGGCCTAGTTTCCGTCGCAAGGTGATTTAAACAGCCATGTCGTGATATCCCGTAAGCATCACGATTTCTCTGGAAGATCGCATTGCTGCCAAGAGTTACATGACCGTTTTGATTGATAAGGTCTACGCCGTGGTACAACGTTTGTTGCTCAGTGGAGATATTGTGTTCCAAGACAACAGGGCCTTTCTTCACACAGTTCGTATCGACCGGGACTGGTTTTGTGAGCACGAAGTTGAACTGTCGCATCCCCGCTGCCCTCCACAGTCACCAGATCTCAGTGTTATTGAGCCTTTGACGTCTACTTTGGAGAAAAGGGTGCGTGATCCCTATCCAACCTGCAAGTTCCCCTCGCTTCTAAACTGATACTGTTATTACTCAGCTTAGCCGCGAGTCCGTAGAGGGTGGTATATGTGACGTACAGTATAACTGGTGAGCATTTGCACCCGGGATTTGCGAGTGTAAGTCGGACATTCCTTGATCCGCCTTGGTGGGTCGTGTCGTCGGATTTCCTCCTACCTGTGCGCGGTGCAGCTCTCGTTAATGTCGTCCCGTGCAGATTCTCCATTGGCGCATTGGATGTCGATGTCGGTGGAAGCTAATTATCTGAAATTGCTGTCGATCAACATTGGGGCATCTAGTTACTCGAAATAAACATTCAGAATGCCGTAATATCACTTTTATTCCTATTAGACCAATAATCAAACACTCATGTCACAAACTACTCGTAACCGAGAGCATGGCTATCATCGAACAAGACAGGAAGAGCTCTTAACGCCGACTGCCGACTTTGGCGCGCAGTCCGTATCTCTTACTAGTTTCGACACAGTTCGTGGATTTCCGATCAAGTTCGTACTTACTAAGACATGCATTTGTTAATGAAGGCTTGTGAATTTTAACGAGGCAAAATTATGATAAATAGTTTTAAACATCCAGAGGCTCATCCTAGTATTCATGTTGTCATTAATGACTTTAGTTATTAAATATAAATAAACAAAATCGGTGACTTTGGCGCCAAGATGGCGGTACTTCCCCTCATGTATATTTCCCCTCATGTATAGCTTGTTGCTACGGTCCAGCGCCGAGCCCCACCCCACTACGCGCAACATACACTCAGTCACAAAAGTATTCGGACAGCACGTAACGGCGCATAATTTTGCAGTTTGCCGAATGAACAAATACAGAAATTGCACTTTCTAATGTATTTGGGACTCTGGGTACGATGTCGCAACGTGAAACACTCGTCAAATACGAAGAATTGTTGTTGGACATACCTGTTACGTAATATTTCCTAAAAAACGGCATGGGAAGGTGCAACAACAACGAGACGAACAGAGGGTGAAGCGACTGCAGTGTGTCTGAGATTTCTGCGAGACGATAGCGATGATTTGTAAACACGTATCGCGAGCCTGTGCAGGTCGACGATGGGACGCAGAGGGAAGTGTTCTACGTTCGAGCAAAGGCAACTCGTCGTTTATCATCACGCGAAGGGGAAAACCTGCAGGGAAATTGCCGCAATAGTGAACATGAAGAAAAGTACAGTTCACGACATTACTAAACGGTTCGAGAAAGAAGACCGATTGGAATTCCGCTGCAGTACAGGACGGTCACGGACATTTTCAGAGAGAGATGAATGTGTGATTGTGCGAAAGGTACAACAGAATCCGAAAATATCTGCCACACGAATTGCAAGTGAGGTGGAGGGAGACCTTGGTATAAAAGTTCATCCCGAAACCGTGCGGAGAGTACTACGACGATCGCAGTACCATGGTCGAGTGGTACGGCGAAAGCCATTCATAAATGCAGTGAACCAGAAGAAACGTATGCAGTTTGCGAGGGAACACGCCGATTACGGTCAGGCTTGGTGGAATAGGGTGATATTTTGCGACGAATGTAAATTTACATTATGGCAAAGAGACGGAAAGGCAAACGTGTGGCGAAAGACCAATGAAGAGCTGAATCGCAGGAACCTCAAACCAACAGTAAAGTTTGGAGGTGGGAGCATCATGGTGTGGGTATGCATGTCCGGCAATGGTGTGGGTAATTTAGTGTTCATTGATGAAACGATGAGCAAGGAAGCGCATTTGAATATACTGCGAGAACATTTGAAGCAAAGTGCACGACATCTAGGTATTGCGAACAACTTTCATTTTTATCAGGGTAATGATCCCAAGCATACCGCGCATATTGTACAAATGTGGTTGCTCTTCAATTGCCCGAAAGTATTGCACCCCCGTCCCCAATCACCAGACCTTAACCCAATCGAACATTTGTGGGATAAATTGAAGCGGACCCTTCGCGCGGACCACATATATACGAAGGAGACCTTGGAAGAGAAACTCCGCTAAGAATGGGCAAATAAAGGCCCAGACTTCACGAAAAAACTCGTGGAAAGTATGCCTAGTAGATTGGAGGAGGTATTGAAAATGAAAGGTGCACCCACAAGATATTGACATTTTCGTTGTACAACTAATGAACATTTATTGGATAGTGTCCGAATACTTTTGTAGCAGCAGGATGTTTCATTTTTGTTGTTAATTTTTCTGTTATTTATGTTTTGGGAACGAAGTAATACAATAATTCTTTTGTAATTAATGTTGTCACGCATATATATAGCTAGTAAATATGTTTGGGTTTCATAGCCAGTGTTTCTCGAGTACTCATTGTGAAACTTCCCACTGTCCGAATACTTTTGCGATTGAGTGTATGGTCGCTTCGTCACCCAGCCAGCCAGTGTTGGAAATGCTCTCCGACTCATGGCCGGTTACGGACTACAGCAACTATCGTGAATACATCAATAAGATTCAATAATTTATTAAAACTGGTAAAAATGTCTTCCTCACGTAAGAGGCACCTTACAAACTCCATCATCGTTACCTGAATTTGCCGCTATTTTGTAGTAAGAATGTTGTTAAGTTTCCCTTGAAAACTGTGCGGGACCTGTGTTTATCTATTCCGAGACGACTGGATGCTATTTTGAAAAGCAACGCTCTTCCAATACCGTATTAAGCGTAGTAATCTGCTGAGTTTTGGTGTTTACAAATTTTTGTCCGCCTCTTGGATCTTCATTAATAAAAAAGTATTTTCATTGTTTTAGTGATATGTTATGTTTGACTAACTGCTCTATCATTTTTTTGTGCACAACATCTTATTAATCTAGAACGCATCATATACACGAAATTTAACTGCTTTAGGGCTAGTTCAGAGGTACAACCTTTTTCTCAAATGAACAGTTTTGTTAAAATCAACGCAGTCTTATACTAACGATTAATTAAACGAACGATTGTTGTTAACAAAATATGTATTTCTGGCCGGTGTAGACGCGGCATGTACCGACCTGGCAGTCAGAGAGAGTTTCCAGTAGTTAAGCAGCAAACGGCGTATTTACGTCAGCGCTTGAAACACCTTCCGTGACTTTAACAGCCGGCTGTCCTCTGTGGCATACAAAGCGAGTTATTTCGCCAGGAGGGAAGTGGGCGAGGGAACGCAAGGCGCCAGCCCCACAAGGGCCTCCCTTACTAATGACTACGCTCATTAACATTTCTTCCCCGGAGCCAGTCATTAGGCACGCTTATTAATATGAAACAGCGCTCCAATCTAAACGCTGAAGATTTTATCGCGGGCCGCCCGGGCAGAACGGCAGCGTTAAGTGCCTTTCAAATTACCTCCCTACGGTCATCTTTTGTCTTTGCACAAAAATCTCGCAGGTTGCAACGGTGCGCGGCAGCGATTTTCGTAGTTATATCCAGCAAAATAAACCCAAGTTCGTGAAGTCTTATTTCTTTCAGCTTTATCATGATTGCCCATGCTAAGTCTCTACTTAACAAAGGCACATTCTTTTCGAACAAACAAAAAAACAAGGGTTTTGTTCTTAATGATGATAGTATCATTGCAGAATCACATGAACTCATGATATTGTAACAAGACCAGTTTAGTTTCATTCCAATTCGCACCCTGCTTGTTAGAGACAGAACTGAGCAGCTTTTAGAGGAAACTAGTTGCAATATAATTTTCCACCACAACCGAAGAGTATTACAGGAAAAAAAAGAAATTAGTCTTGTATTAATTTGATTATGAGGAAGAAAGATGCTGGCTATAAGGTACTTAAAGAGACTTTAAAGTAAAGACAGGCATCTGTATCAATATTAGAAGCTCATATGGCAAGCCGGTGTGTTAGAAGGAATATGCAGAAGGCCTATACAAGGGAAACGAATTTGAAGACAGTGTTACATGAAAGGAGAGAAAGTAGATGAATACAGGAAATGTATTTGCTACTGCTAATATGAACCACCATCGGCTGTACATTGGACTGACGACAATTAAATTTGGGCCGGACCGGGGCTCGAATCCGGATTTACCGCTTTACACGAACAGTCGCCTTAATCGCGTCGGTTATCCAAGCAAGAACCACCACAACATCTAAACTGCCATATGTCGTCATCCATGTGTCACAACCTACACTCGTGTGTTACGTACATTATGTGATCAAAAGTTTCCGGATACCTACAAAAACTTACGTTATTCATATTAGATGCATTGTGCTGCCACCTACTACCAGCTACTCTATATCAGAGACCACAGCGATTTTTGATTCACTGGAGATAGTGTGAGGGGAAGAGGCATGACATGATGACATCATTGATAAGGATGGTAATAAAATTATTGATAAGAATGGTGATGTTGCTGATAAGATTGGTTACATCACTGATAAGGAGGGTGGGTTTTGTGACTTCATCATAAATGTAAACAAAATGTTTTGGGGACCTCAGAGCATTCCTACTTTGGTAGAACAACTTCATAATTATAAATGAGAAGCAAAAAACTGTGGAAAATTCACACTGATCAGTACAGATATTTTATAAACAATTACTAACTTTCAAATAATTTTCGGTAGCGGTTAATCACTCTAACAAAAAATTCCACGATGTAGAAATATTCAAGTACATAATGTTTAACGAGACACCCACAACACAGTAACTTTAAAAGTCTTGTAGAGATGACTATCCAGAAGATTAATTTGAAATTTGGCTTACCATCTGCGCAAGAAGTATCATCATAACAAAAGAAAAATGTAGCTGTTATCAGTCCCATCTTTGAGTCAGAGCGAGAAATTTTCATTTTTTACTAATATGTGTGACGGACGATTGGACTCTTAGTCGGCCATGTTGGTCGAGCCGTTCTAGGCGCTTCAGTACGGAACCGCGAGACTGCTACAGTCGCAGGTTCGAATCCTGCCTCGGGCATGAATGTGTGTGATGTCCTTAGGTTAGTTGGGTTTAAGTAGTTCTAAGCTCTAGGGGACTGATGACCTCAGGTATTATGTCACATAGTGCTCAGAGCCATTTGAAATATTCTTTTGATTGGAATCTTAAAGAGTAGGAAGGGTAGAGAGTAACTGCAGGGAAAACTGTACAGTCTTATTTAGATACTATGGATACGAGTGGATAGACCAAAAGAATGTTTTCTTAATAAATAAAGGGTGATTCAGAAAGGATGACGTGATTTTGGACAGTAATAATTACAAACGTGGAATGTGCTGGCAAGGAAAGCTGTGCTGTCCGAATGGGCGTGGCCCAGAGTTTCAGAAAATCACCTTTAGGTGTCAGTCATTGCGTCTTCTCAGTCTGCAGTCAGTCAGAAGTAAGATGGTGCCCTCTCAACAGAAGGCATTTTGTGTGCTGCAGTTTGCAAAGAGTGAGTCTTTGCGGTGATTTCGGTCCAGTGTCCGTTTTGGCATTGATCCGTCTGCACCCAAAACATTCGTCGTTAGTATCGCCAATTTGAAGAGACAACAGAAGTAGAGTTCCATAACAGATCCTATATAATAGTAACTATTTACCGAGCACCTGCAGGAAATTATAATTTATTCATAAATCATCTAGAAGCTCTTTTGGGTTATTTAACAGTAAGAAACAAAGAAATTTTGATTGCTGGTGACTTAAATACTGATTTTCTAATTCAATCTTGCAGTAAACATGTACTGCATTTAGTAATGTTGTCTTTCAATCTAACTCACACTGTAAACTTTCCAACTAGGATCACTAAATCCACAAAGACAGCCATTGATAACATTTTTATAGACAAAACAAAGGAACAAAATCATATCATAAAACCTGTAATAAATGGACTATCAGATCATGACATGCAGCTCCTTGTTTCAGACGTAAATTCTAAGCAGATTATCAAGACTGCTAAATCTGAGTACAGGAGAGTATTCAATCAACCAAAAATTGAGTGTTTTAGAAAACTGCTCAAAGATATGAACTGGAAAGATGTTTATAGTGCTCATGACATGAATGAAAAATATAACACATTCATGAACAATGTCAGTACAATGTTTGAAAACTGTTATCCTCTAAAAACTACTCAAATTAAACAGAAGTCTATAATAAAACCATGGATCACACAAGGAATAAAGATTTCCTGTAAGACAAATAGGAAAATGTATCTGTCGACCAATAATAGCTCCAATGCTGATGATTTAGCTAAATACAAGGAATACTGTAAAATATTTAAAAAAAGTAATTCAGACATCTAAACAAATACACTACGAGAAGAAGATAGCAATGTCAGGGAACAAAATAAAAACAATATGGGATATAGTGAAAGAGGAGACTGGTAGAACCAGAAAGGAACAGGAGCAAATAGCACTAAGGGTAGATGACACATTAGTAACCGATGGGCATAGTGTGGCAAATGTATTTAACAAGTACTTTATATCCGTTACTGATAGAGTGGGATTGTCAGGATCAGTAAATGATGCCCTTGAATATCTGAAACTAGGCTTTACAAATAGCTTCAGGTACTTTAATATGTCACTCACATCACCAAAAGAAATAACTTCCATAATAAAATCTTTAAAAACAAAGCATTCTAGTGGTTATGATGAAATATCAACAAAGTTAATTAAGGCATGTTCTTGTGAGTTTAGTACAATTCTAAGTTACTTGTGTGACCAGTATAACTGGGACATTTCCTGACTGGCTGAAATATGCAGATGTTAAGCCTCTATTCAAGAAAGGGGATAAAGAGCTGCTATCAAACTACAGACCGATTTCACTTTTGCCAGCATTCTCAAAAATTTTAGAAAAAATAATCTACAGGCAGCTTCTCAACCATCTGACCACAAATAACATATTATCAAGAACACAGTTTGGATTTCTGAAGGGTTCTGATATCGAAAAGGCTATTTACACCTACAGTGAAAATGTGCTTAATTCATTAAATAGCAAGTTACAAGTAGCAGGTATTTTCTGTGATTTGTCAAAGGCATTCGATTGTGTAAACCACAACATTCTTTTAAATAAATTAGAATTCCATGGTGTCACGGGCAGTGCTGCAAAATGGTTCAAGTCATACCTCGCTAACAGGAAACGAAGGGTGTCAGTGCAAGGGACTAGTGAATTAAGTCATCAGTCATCATCAGAATGGGAAGAAATTATATGTGGTGTCCCACAAGGATCCATCTTAGGGCCATTGCTTTTTCTTGTGTACATTAATGATCTCTCATTAGTTACACTGCCAGAAGCAGAATTCGTTTTGTTTGCAGATGACACAAGTATTGCAATAAATAGTATGTCGAGCGTAGTTCTAGAAAGATCTGCTAATAATATTTTCATGGATATTAATAAATTGTTTAAAGCCAACTCACTGACATTAAACTTCGAAAAGACTCACTATATGCAACTCAGAACCTGTAAGAGGTTTCCACCCAGCAGATGCATAAAGTACTTAGAAGAGCAGACAGCAGAGGTTGACAGTCTTAAATTCCTGGGATTACAACTTGATAATAAATTCAGTTGGGAGGAGCACACCACAAAACTGCAGAAACACCTTAACAAACCTGTATTTGCAATTCGAGTGGTAGCAGACATAGGCGATAAAAGTGAAAAAGCTTGCATACTTTGCCTACTTTCATTCCATAATGTCATATGGTATAATATTTTGGGGTAACTCTTCAATTCAACAAAAGTTTTCAGAGTCCAAAAGGGTGTAATACGTATTATTTGTGGAGTAAACTCACGGACGTCTTGTAGAAACCTCTTCAAAGAACTGGGTATACTAACTACTGCCTCTCAGTATATTTACTCCTTAATGAAATTTGTCCTAAATAATATATCTATTTTTCCAACAAACAGCTCAGTTCATACGTACAATACCAGCAACAAAAATGATCTGCACAAGGATTTAAAAGCACTTACTTTAGTTCAAAAAGGGGTCCACTACTCAGGAACACTCATCTTCAATAATTTGCCAGCAAACATAAAAAAATTAGTTACAAACAGAGATCAGTTCAAAAGGAGCCCGAAAGACTTACTAGTGGGCACCTCCTTCTACTCCATTGACGAATTTTTTAATAGAAACAAATGATGTGTTGTATGTATTTATACTATTAGTATTGTTATTTCAGCTTACAAATAAAAATAAATAATAAAAAATGGTCACATGTTCCACATCCACGAGGATCTCCTCAACACGGATCTATGGAACGAAAAACTAATCTAATCTAATCTAAGGTGCTTGTGCAAAGGTAAGAGTCCAGGTCGATTTTGCACTTGTGATGACATGGTGGAAAGAATTAGGCAAATGTTCGAGCAGAGTCCACACAAGCATAGAACTGGCAGTGCCTCATACGACTGTCTGGCGAGTGATAAGGTGTCGTTTGGTCTATAAACCATACAGACTAAAATTAGTGCAAGCACTTCGGGATGGTGATAGAAGGGAGTTGACTGATTTCAGCAGTACTCTGCTAGAGGACATGGAATATGATACATTCTTACCATGGTTAATTTATGTGATGAAGCAACAGTTCATGTCATCGGTAAAGTAAACCGACGTGATGTGCTCGTATGGGGACTCCAGAAGTCTCAAGACATTATATAGCATGAAAGACACTCGCCTAAGATGAACGTATTTTGTGCAACTTTCGTGAAAAGTGTGTGGTGCCTTCTTTTTTGAGGAAAACACATTGACTGGAATGAACTATCTTCGAAAGCTGCGGAAATGACTTTTTCCACAACTTCAGGAGAACTCCGATAACTTCATTTTACAACAGTATGGAGCTCCACCGCAATCACACAACAACTTACGTCGGTTTCTCCGTGACACTCTACCTCAACGCTGGAAAATTTTCATAAGGAACCCACGTCTGGATATGTATTGTTTTATATCTAAAATAAATTTGAAAACTGGATTACTATGAAATCTCTGGCTTTATGCTACGCACATAAAGTGGGATGAGGATGCCAGCGTATGTCCCTGTTGTCTGTTGTAATTAAGACATTACATACCATTTTCGTCTGGATGCAGTAACAGTAGCGAGAAACTGATTTGCAATTAAGATGGTTTACTGTGGTGCTCCACAGCGTTGCAACAATGTTTGTGAACTGTGTGCACAAAAGCGCGCGTTGCAGATACACCTTGTGCAATGAACTGTATTGTCGCCACGGCGAGTAGGTCTTGCAGAGCAGACAGGTCAGTGCTCATTGTCTCTGCTGTCGGTGAACCGTGAACCGGGAGATTTGAAAGCGATCCGATCTCCAAACTTATTTTACATATGAGGGGCATCCAATAAGTAATGCACACATTTTTTTTCTGAAAGCAAGATTCCAATGCACCATATTAATCTCCACTCTTTTCACTACAAAACAGAATCTCCATTCAGTGCGACGACCTTATACCACCTTATTGGGAGGGCCTGTATGACCGCATGGTACCACTCTACAAGTCGACGTTAGAGCCAACATCTTGCTGCGTCAGTAACCTCGCCATCATACACGTACTGCTTCCCACAGAGTGCATTCGTCTTTGGACCAAACAGATGGTCCTTCGTTGCTCTTTATGGTCGGTGGGTAACCTTCGAGTACCCCAACTGGTGGACGAGTGTCTCAGTACTACCAACAGAGATGTCCAGTAGTGCAGTCAGGTAATTAATTGTGATCCGTCGATCACCTCGAATGAGAGTGTCCGCACGTTCCAACTTTGCAGGAACCACAGAAGTGTGCTGCCGGCACTCGGGGGATCGGACAGGTTTGCGCGACCTTGTTGCGATGATGTCAGACGCCTCGCCCAACGATTTACCGTGCTTTTGTTCACTGCCAGGTGTCTGTAGACATCTTGCAACCACATATGAATATCAGCGATGCTCTGGTTTTCTCCAAAAAGAAACTCAATGATAGCTCTCTGCTTGGAACGCACCTTCGTTACAAATGCAATTTTGAAGGATATGCATAGAACCCCCACCTATCGGAGATTCATGATGCTATAGAGGTTAAAGCGGGTGTATTTTCCAATGTCCCACAACCAATTCCGCGTTTCTTTCAACCGAAATTAGCAGAGAAAAAATGTGTTGCTTTACTTATTGAACGCCCCTCGTACAAACGATGCATTTCCGGACGTGGGTTCCTTGTCAAAACTGTGTCTATCACGTCCCCTCTACAACTCCTAGGAGTTGTGAAATATTCTGTATGATAGTTATAATGAAACATTTTGGGTATTATGACTCAGCTTTCTGGAAAACACAATATATATTTTTTTCTTTACCCAAACCTGCTACGACACCTATATGTCACCTTCTGTGGGTTTCCGTTTATTTCTGTAAAAAATTTTATTCAAGGCTCACGTTTTCTTTACGTTTTTAGATTTAGGAACTACACACATCAAAAAAAGTTCTTCATCAGCTCAGTTCGGAGAGTTCCGGACCTGTATAGAAAATTGGAATAGAGATCAATATAAACATCATTTCCGCCATTTTTATTACTCATGAAAACCACATATTGTAAGTTGTACCACCATAAAGCGAGACCTTCAGACGTGGTGGTCCAGATTATTGTACACACCGGTACCTATAACGCCCAGTAGCACGTCCTGTTGCGTTGATGCATGTCTGTATTCTTCGTGGCATACTATCCACAACTTCATCAAGGCACTGTTGGTCCAGATTGTCCCACTCCTTAACAGCGGTTCGGCGTAGATCCCTGAGTGGTTGGAGGGTCAAATCGTCCATAAACAGTCCTTTTCAGTCTATCCCAGACATGTTCGATAGGGTTCATGTCTGGAGAACATGCTGGCCACTTTATTCGACCGATGTCGTTATCCTGAAGGAAGTCATTCGCAAGATGTGCATGATGGGGGTGAGAATTGTCGTCCATGAAGACGAATGCCTCGCCAATATGCTGCCGATATGGTTCCACTATCAATCGGAGGATGGCATCCACGTATCGTACAGTAGCTACGGCGCCTTCCATGACCACCACGTAATGCCACCCCAAAACATCAGGGAACCTCCACCTTCTTGCACTCGCTGGACAGTGTGTCTAAGGCATTCAGCCTGACCAGGTTGCCTCCAAACACGTCTCCTACGATTATCTGATTGAAGGCATATGCAACACTCATCGGTGAAGAGAACGTGATGCCATCTCCTCCATGTCCGAACAACATCGCTTTGGTTCACCCCGAGACACCTGAACACTTCCCTTGTTGAGAGCCCTTCCTGGCCCAATGTAACAATGCGGACGCGATCGAACCGCGGTATTGACCGTCTAGTCATGGTTAAACTACAGCCAACACGAGCCTTGTATCTCATTCCTGGTGGAATGACTGGAACTGATCGACTGTCGGACTCCCTCCGTCTAATAGGCGCTGCTCATGCATAGTTGTTTACAACTTTGGGTGGGTTTAGTGACATCTCTGTACAGTCAAACGGACTGTGTCTGTGGTACAATATCCACAGTCGACGTTTATCTTCAGGAGTTCTGGGAACCGGGGTGATGCAATACTTTTTTTGATGTGTGTATAACATGTGAGTTTCTTATTTTGTTTTAATTGCTAACCTGAAACTATGTTAACTGTGAAAGTGGATTTGCTCAGGTTGTCTTGCATTTCTGTTCATTTATAGTTTGACAGCATGTCATCTGCAAAGTAGTCGGAAGAATTTGTTTAAAGAGTCATTAATTTTGACATACTTTTACCTAGAGTAGTAGTAGTTAAAGCATTTATAATATTTACACGGTATATAATGAACAAGAGGTCTCACGTGTTGTAATTTATGTGACGTTTGAATGTGTCTCTGGCCTGTACTGTACACACATGCACGCAGTTTCGCATATCATTTATATACAGATTGGAGGTTCAGGAACTTGTTGTTCTTGCTTATTAACCATGAATCCTTTCGTGTATTAATCTTCTAAACGATCAAGAAAACAACTGTAAACAAGTAGAGATACTAAGGGATATAGAAAATGCGTGGCTTAGCTACATTTGCACAATTTGCATACGTCATAGTACAGTAAATGATTCGCGTATGTGAGCCTACTACTACGAGGAAAGAACCATCTACTGGTAATACCTGTACACAATTATTAAAATTAGGATTTAACACTGTTTTTTACACTTTTATTTGCATATGTACTATGTCAAAGACCTTGAAATGCGTGTCATTCTGTGATTAGGTTACATACACTTTACATTCAGTATCTACTTCTTCATGAGTGACAGAAATTTTTCTGTAACTCAAAGCTGCTGACTAAAGAATGCAGCTTCTTAACTAAGTATCATATGTCATGATTACTGATAACAAATTGCTTACGTATGGTATTTATTTCAGTGTATAGTCCAGTACGTGCTGAGTGACATACAGTGACGTTCGCAGTACCCTTTTCTTACATGTATTACTTTCTATTATGAATAACTGCGTAAATGTACCAAATAAGTAAACATATAAATTAATTACGTTTGTTCTTAATTTCCTTGGATTTCAATTACCAGTTATAGTCATTGGACACGTGATAGATACATATGATTTGTGTTTCTCTCTCGACTTGAGTTTCAATGATGATCTTGCAAATGACATCTTATCTAATACACACTGACGTAAAATTATTTCTTCACATTGTTTACACCTGACATTTCCTTTTGAAGCTAGTCCAGTAGAACGTTTGGTCTGGTGTTCTAACCATGAGCGAATCTAGTACAAGACAAAAATTTGCATATCTAAGTGATAAATATGCAGTATGTGGAAAAACATTGATTATGTACGTCTGCGAGTTCTTCCTTTTTCGACCATGCCATGGAATAAGTGGTTCAAATGGCTCTGAACACAATGGGGCTTAACATCTGTGGTCATCAGTCCTCTAGAACTTAGAACTACTTATACCTAACTAACGTGAGGACATCACACACATCCATCCCGGAGGCAGGATTCGAACCTACGACCGTAGCGGTCACGCGGTTCCACACTGGAGCTCTTAGAACCGCACGGCCACACCGGCCGGCTGGAATAAGTGGTATGTCAATATGTTTCATGAGGTATTATCTCCATTTGGTATTCATAATCTTTAACAATGCCACGTTGTTCGGCGAAAACACTCACGTACCTGATTAAAAAGCTAACTAGTTCTGCTATCCGTGACAATTTCCTTCCCCTTAGTACACAAGTACCACTTGCCACTCGTGAGATCGATTCTTACGCTCCTCTCTCGCAAAAACTCTGTGCCCAGAATGCAACACACACTTAAATTGTTTAATATCGGGAGCGTGCGACTCATTGCTCCATTTCTTATATTTATACCAGCTTGTGCTTGCATCCGAACACTTTGTGACTTGGCATCACGGCACTACAATTTTGCTTCATCGAGTCTCCACTGTACTCCTATTACTCTGACTGTCTAAGTCCTCCAGTTTGACTCGGATGTACCAGGTTGCACCTGTTGGTTGTTTTGATTACCTGAACTCATATTAGGAGGTGAGCATAGACATATATTACGGTTCCATCGATTGTGATGGTTGCGATCCCACATATTCGTATGATTCTGCGAATTTTACCCCGAGTGCAATTCACAGTTAAATTTTTTATCATCGAGAACATGCACCTAATGGATCCATTACCCATATGTATACGAAATTGTGCTTACATCTTAACAGACCAATATCCCTGTTATCAGTTCGTTGCACAATTCTTGAATGTATTCTGACATCAAATATAATAAATTTACTTGAGATTGAAAAGTTTCTGACCACGAATCAGCACCGTTTCAGCAAGCATCACTTGTGCGAAACTCAGATTGCCATTTTCTCACATGATATACTGTGAACCATGGATGAAGGGCGCCAGGCAGATACCGTATTCCTAAATTTGCAAAAAGCTTTTGACGCTGAGCCCCACTGTAGACAGTTAACGAAGGTATGAAACATATGGAACAGGTCCCTAGATGTGTGTGTGGTTCCTAGATGTCTTACGTAACAGAACCCAGTATGTTGTCCTCGATGGTAGGTGTTCATCAGAGACATGGGTATTGTCAGGCGTGCCTCAGGGAAGTGTGATAGGACCACTATTATTTTCTATGTATACAAATGATCTGGTGGACAGGGCGTGCAGCAGTTTTGAGGTTCTTTCGAATTATGCTGTGGTGTACGTGAAGGCGTCGTCGTTGAGTGACTTTAGAGGGATAGAAGTTACACAGACAAAATTTCTAGTTGGTGTGATGAATGGCAGCTAGCTCTAAACGTAGAAAAAATGGAAGTTAAACAAACCCATAATGTTCAAATATGGCATTAGCTGTATATGCTGGTTGACACAGTCACATTATTTAAATATCTGCGCATAACACTGCAAAGCGACGTGAACTGGAATGAGTACATGAAGACTGCGATAGGGAAGGCGAATGGTAGCGGTCAACTTAAGTTTATTGGGAGAACTTTAGGAAAGTGTGGTTCATATGTGAAGGGGAGTGCATATGGGACACTATTGCGACCTATTCTTGAGAACTGCTTGACGTTTCAAGATTCGCACCAGGTCAGACTAAAGGAAGAAGTCAAAACAGTTGAGTGGCTGGCAGCTACATTTGTCCCGGTAGTTTTGGACAACACATAGAAGCTTTGGGAATTCAAATGAAAATCGCTGGAGGGAAACTCAGTTGAGAAAATGTAGAGAACAGGCATATTAAACTGATTGCAGAATGATGCTACTGTCACAAATGCACGTTTCGTGTAAGGACCACGAAGCTAAGTTATAAGAAATTAGGGCTCATACGGGTGCATATAGGCCGTCGTTTTTCCCTTGCTCTATTTGCGAGTGGGACAGAAAAGGAGTAGCAGTGGTAAAGGATACCCTCTGCCACGCACCATATGGTGGCTCGTGGAGTATGAATATATATGTACACTGTTCGGATGGTATCTAGGATATTACCTATTATCCTGATGCCTCCTTTTACTAAAATGTGAACTGTGGCCATCTTGCATACAGTTATTTACACTCATGCTCATAAATTAAGGATAATGCTGATGCATGGTGAAACAACGCTCTGGTGGGCGGTCTGCAGGCTTAAATCACGTCGGGGTATGGCCATGCGGTGCATTTTATCTGCGGTCGTCGCACAGCGGCGCTGGCAGCAGTCCGCATACGGAGGGGTGTGTTGGTGCATGTCAGAGTACGGTGTAGCGAGTAAGTGTGCAGACGTTTTCATACGTGCTAATGGTGACTTTGGGTTGAAAATGGCTCAAAGAACACATATTGATGACGTTATGAGGGGTAGAACACTAGGGCGACTGGAGGCTGGTCAAACACAGCAGGTCGTAGCACGGACCATCCGTGTGCCACAAAGTGTGATCTCAGGATTATGGCAACGATTCCAGCAGACAGAAAACGTGTCCAGGCGCTACAGTAAGGCACGTCCACAGTGTACAACACCACAAGAAGACAGATATCTCACCATCAGTGCCCGCAGACAGGAAATGAGTACTGAAGGTAGCCTTGCTCGGGACCTTACCGTAGCCACTGGAACAGTTGTCTCCAGACCCCTGATCACAGAATAGTCCGTAAGTTCTGATGTCAAGAACACAGTACATGGTCATTGGAACAGTGGTCCCAGGTTATGTTCACGGACTAGTCCAGGTATAGTCTGAACAGTGATTCTCGCCGGATTTTCATCTGGCGTGAAGCAGGAACCAAATACCAAACCCTTAATGTCCTTGAAAGGTCGTGGTTTGATGGTGTAGGGTGGGATTATGATTGGTGCACGTACACGCCTGCATGTCTTTGACAGAGGAACTGCAGCATGTGAGGTGTATCGGGACGTCATTTTGCACCAGTATGTCCAACTTTTCAGTGGGTTCCACCTTCCTCCTGATGGATGATAACGCACGGCCCCACCGAACTGCCATCGTGGAGGGGTACCTTAATACAGAAGATATCAGACGAATGGTATGGCCTGCCTGTTCTCCAGATCTAAACCCCATCAAGCACGCTTGGGATGCTCTCGGTCGACGTATCGCTGCACGTCTTCAAACCCCTACGACACTTCAGGAGCTCCGACAGGCACTGGTGCAAGAATGGGAGGCTATACCCCAGCAGCTGCTCGACCACCTGATCCAGAGTATGCCAACCCGTTGTGCGGCCTGTGTACGTGTGCGTGGAGATCATATCCTATATTGATGTCGGGGTATAAGCGCAGGGAACAGTGGCGTTTTGTAGCACATGTGTTTCGGGACGGTTTTCTCAACTTACACCAATACCGTGGTCTTACAGATCTGTGTCGCGTGTGTTCCCTATGTGTCTTTGCTATTAGCGCCAGTTTTGTGTAGTACCACGTTGTGTGGCACCACATTCTGCAATTATCCTTCATTTATGAGCATGAGTGTATCATATTTTCTGTCGGCAGCAGCACGCAGTTAACACGCCAATCAATATTTGACTATGCCTATTGTAATGGTGGCCTGACTGAGCTGGCTGGGAATTGCCGTTACCATTTCCCATCTTCGAATCTTCACGTATCAGGTCAGTTGACAGTAATATTGACAAGAAATGTTCCAGGTTAGTCTCTAAGTGCGAGTTTCTCTTTAATATCGAGCGCTAATTTAACTTTTAAAATCCTTAGTACATCACAGTACGAAATTACCTCAACCCAGTATCGAGGTTTATTTAGATAATGCTCACAATATTTACGCAAACTACCCTTCTTGCTATTATACAGCTCAGGATTAAATAATTCTTTTCTCAATCTTCCTTTCACACGCGTTAACCGACATTTTGCTGAGAAAGCTCTCTCAAACCGTTCGTACGTTTGGTAACGTTCGGCACTTTCAGTCGCCAATAATACTGAAACGCCTTGAATGTCAGCTGTCGTGATTTGTAGCATTTTCTGAAGATCAGTCCACATTTTGGCTGGTACTCCTTAAACGACTTCACGAAGACTACAGTTGACGTTTTAATCAGGCGAAAAAAATTGAAATTATCTTGGATTGAGCAAACTTTTGCCCAGTAAGATTGGCGATAAGGTCAGACGGTTGCTGCCCCACATAATATGTGATTAGGTGACAAGCCGCTGCAATACAGTTCGTCTCTATTTATTCCTTGAAATTATTAAAATTGTAGGTGTCATTTACCCTACAACTAAGGCGTTGTGTCTCACTAACTACCTCTTGTAAAGCCAATAATTACCCTCCTGTTTCATTAACCTCTGAAGTTACTTCACTGAGTAATTCAGAGATGTCGTTGCTGTTTTTTTATCTGGTTTAATTCCATTTGAATTACTGAACCTGAATCTCCTCCCTGTGACAAGACTTGGGCACTGTGGCGTGAGTTGTGTAGGAAAAATACAGAAAGACTAGAATAAAATTTGTTACTTATTATTAATGTAACATGAAGTTTTATTCAATCACTGATTTTCCCGGCTAATGACCGTTTTTTGTTAAAGGAATCTCCTCCTGGAAAAATGTAGCAATGTTGTCTGTCAAGCAGAGTAAATGGCTCTAAGTACATTCACATTCACAAAAGTAATCTTATATTACCAGCAAACAAGTTAAATGTACGATAAGTAATCTGAACTAAACATAAATAATGATTCTTAGTAATTTCAGTGTTGTTGTTTAAAATATTCTTTGCTAGTTGCAGATAGTGTATAGAATTTAACGCAACTGATAATAGAGGTGGCAACACTTTTCTTTAAGCAAAATGAACAGTTATGTCACAAAATATCACACGTACACAACACTATCGTATTTTCCTGTCAAAACATTTCACAAAAGTTGTTATGAAACAAATAGGCTTCATATATCAGCAGATAAGAATTTATATGTAATATGCCGTTTGCATCCATAGAAGTTCAATGTATTCACAGTGTGACTGGAATTTATTACCTCAGAGTGAGTTCTCGGTCACAAATACACAATTATTTCGCAGTTATGACCAACAACATTTGTGTCTGTATAGAAAATCAATTTAAAACTGCCGCTGCAATATTTCACTAATATGGCGGCTCACATAAGACAATCATTTATTGATTATGGTTCAGGGTGTATTTCACTTCTAATAAATAATATATATATTTAATCTTTCTGCACCTTCACTATATGCATTAACATTTGAAGATATTTCTCAATGTTAATGGCTTAATATTCACCACTTACGAATAAACTGCGCTGTAGATCAATAGCGCAAATGGCTGCGCTCTTCTGTAGCTGAGCAGAAAACTTAACATTTGTGCAAAACAAGAATTGCAATGAAATAAAACTCCAAACAATGGAGATTCATTTCAAAGAGACATAAACTCTATTTTCAAATAATGGTTAGTAACATAATACAGTTTTTTTTACAGACCTTTGAGTTACAAGACATCAATCACATCCTATAAGTTCAACAGTTCGAACAAGAACAAGGATTTTTCTATAAAAGTCATAGACAACAAGAGATTATTAATGTATACATAGGTATTCTCTGAGATATAATTTTTTACAAAATATTAAATTGTCATTGACAATAATTATTTTTTATTTTATTAATGATGAAGTGCCTTTGATCAGCATCACGAGAATAGGATCAAGGTTCAGTGACATTCCACTTTCAATGCTTTGTGAATATTATTTTGAATAAAATGTAGGCTTGGATATTTGCATACGTATGGCGAAAGACCCCCTGGATATGGAAAGTTAAAATTTATTAAAAAATGAAACAGCAACAATGACAGAATCAAAGACCGACCATAAGCGTCGGCAAAGACATTAATTATGACTTCGCAGTAAGGCGCAGACAAATGAACAAAAAACATCTTCTGCTTTTTGTACATGATTTTGTTAAACCTTTCTCGTATGTAGAAGGCTGGTTGAGATGTTTTGCTCGGAGTATGACGTGCTACGAGTGTTTTATATTATATGTGATTCTGAATAAGAAAATACTTAATAACAGTATTAAGAATTTTTATTGAAGTTAAGTGGAGCCAAGTTGGGAGGATTTCTTTCATGTTTTATATCATCTTGAGAGGCACTGGTGTTCCCTGGATGAGTGCATCTGCAATTGAAATGTAGGAAGGGAAGTCCACGACCATATTTTTGCAAGATTAACAAGAAGGAGAAGCTTCCAGAAGACGGCATACATAATTAAAATATATAGTGACGGGCAAAAAATAAAAGAGAAATGACGCAAAGTAAAGTGAATGAACAATAGCACAATTTCGTACACGCAGATCATTTAATAATAATCTAATTGTACTATTCTTTAATTTTTCCATTTTAATAATAATTATATATTTTATTATTCTAATACAACTGGTGACCCAAGTGCCACGACTTCAGGACACCTGTTGCAAGTAGGGTTTATTAACTGTAGTTATGATAAGAAATTTCTATGACATTGTTATTAGTTATAAAAACTAATCACCTGTATTTTCTCTTTGCATGAAAAAAAAATGGCTCTGAGCGCTATGGGACTCAACTGCTGTGGTCATCAGTCCCCTAGAACGTAGAACTACTTAAACCTAACTAACCTAAGGACACCACACACATCCATGCCCGAGGCAGGATTCGAACCTGCGACCGTAGAAGTCGGCACGGCTCCGGACTGCGCGCCTAGAACCGCGGGACCACCACGGGCGGCTCTCTTTGCATGAATCACAACGGGGAGCAAGTAAAGTAAAAAGGCAAAAACTGCTTAGAAATGTTTGGAAAGAAATGAGTTGGTCCCAGGGTTACATAAAATTTTCCATAGTAAACTGTTTTGTTCGACGCAGCAAAGGTAGGACGGCTACGCAAGTTGCTTGCATGGTTACGCTTGGAAGCGCCTCTTTTGACGTCCATAGAAACCTTTTCCTCATTATTCCTTTCCCTGAATTTTATTGTGCAAAAATTACAAGAATTATTTAGTGTGATACGCGTTGTGAGTAAAACATAAAGTATTGCAACACAATAATTTGCGTGTCATAGCAGAAGTAAAACAGGCTTTGACATCGCGTAAATTACAATTATCAAGTGTAATAAACGAAATTTTTCAATTTTTTGTGAAATTTGTATTTTTACATATTCATACAACATGGCAGAAAAATCTATGTCTATTGTTGATAGCAATAGCGAAAACGCAATCAGCCAAGATGGTGTAGAATTGCGCAATCGAACAACTGAAGTTCAGGAACCATGCATGCCTACTGCAAAAAGTTTAAGCAAGTCAGAGATGAGTGTCGCAGGTGACAAATGATATCCACGCTCCACAGCAGAATAACTTTGACGATACAATGTTTACAACAGACGAAACAATGTTACGCATCTCCCAGAGCGATACACCGCTCACGAATAAAACGTCGGGGAGCGACCCAAATATGAATCTTGACAACGTGTTACAAACACCACTTGTCCACAACACAAACATTAACTTGGAAATTACAGCTGACAGAAACCACAGTAGTACAACTGAAGCACTGCTATGGCAACTATTATCTAACATAAACACGAAATTTGAAAATATGAACAGCAATCTTAGTGATATGAAACAAAATATGAACACCAATTTCAGTTATATGAATCAAGATATGAATACCAAAATTGATAATTTGACAGAATCTGAACATCGTCACAAAAGATTTAAATACGATGAAACAAGGACAAAAACAAGTATTCAAGGATATGCAAGACATGGTCTCACAGAATTAAATGACATAGCCAAAAATTTTCGCACTGAAATGGACGAAAAATTGAATGATATGAAAAAACAAGTAAAGCATGAAGTACTTTCTGAAGTTAACAGTAACATTACGGAATTAAAACAGGAGGTAAATTCTTTTAACGACCATCATGATCTAGTAGAGCAACAGATAAGAAAAATCACAGACGCGAACACAATCATTGAAGGCACGTATAACCATTTGTGTCGATAGTAAAAAAGGTAACCACTGTCGTTAACAAACTAAAAAAAGACTATGAAGGTGTACCTCTAGCTGTATAAGAGCTGACTTTAAGGGTAGCAAAACTAGAAGTTGACTCAGCATGTTCTAAGAAGCAGAGAGAGATCAGTGAAAATCTAATTGATATCATTAGTCAAGCTGAAGCTGGTAAGTTAGATAAGGGTAATACCACTGCAGAGAAGTTAGTAGCCGATTGTAAGCTATACACAGATGTAGTGGAAAAAGCTATTCAGAAAAAGAAAATGAAATAGTGAACAAGGTAAACATTAACCTACAAGCCGCGAAGGTAGGATCCGCAATCTCTTAGAAGAAAATATTTCCGAATTTCGCAATATGCACATAAATAATACACAGGCTACAGTGAACAAATTACAACCTGTCGGTTTTTATACACTATTTGTCACGAGTCCCACAGCAGGTACCAGTGACAGTTGTAGAATGCAAAATGTAAACATACTTACAAGCACAACACCTGCGCAATTACCAACCAGAGTTGCAGGTAACTACAATAACTTAATAAATACGACAGAAAATACCAAGTATCTATTAACTATTTTTGCAGACGAAGGTATGCTGAGACATGGACAGTTTCCTACGTTCACTACTGAAGGTAAAAGGATGAACCCAGTAGTATTCATCAGTGCTTTTCGTCATGTATTTCCACGTAGCACAGAAAATCAGATTTGTCGTGAGATATACGCAAGGTGACGTTCTTTTGTCGGTAAATGAAGCGGCCGAACGTTGCTCAAAAATGGCTCTGAGCACTATGGGACTCAACATCTGAGGTCATCAGTCCCCTAGAACTTAGAACTACTTAAACCTAACTAACCTAAGGACGTCACACACATCCATGCTCGAGGCAGGATTCGAACCTGCCGAGCTTAGCAGCACTTATACACAACTTGAACGAACTTTCCAGGACATATACTGGTCTGAGGCAGTACAAGAAAGAGTCAGGCGCGAGGTTTCCATCCCCGCACCTTTCAATGTCAAATACGGTAGTTTACGAGGGTACTTTGAAAAATACCTGAGCAAGACACGCCACTGGACGAACCCAATATCACAGGTAGACGTATTAAGAATTTTGAAAAGTCGGTTACCATCGCACATTAGAGAATAATTAGTCACAACGCCTCAGCACGACACTGAATACTTTCTGTCAGTGCTTGATTCTATCGACTTAATATGTGAGGAAAGCCCTGTACCGGATAGAACAACAGAAAATCAGGCACAACAACAACATAGTTATGTAAATCAGTCAGTGAAACATGATCTAAACACATAGCAGGGAAGGTACATGCAACAACAAGTTTACATACCCAGAGGTAACGAGTGCGGTAACGGTAACGGAAAGAACAAACGATTTAAAAGAAATTTTCAAAAAAACAGGAGTAATTTCAATGCACGAGAGAATTACGATCCACCATCACAAGGCCATATGCCGAAGATAAACAGAAACAGTCAGCCGCAGCAGTGGCCGACGCGTGGCAACAAATCCATGCCTTACGCTGTATCACAGCCAATCTTGGGTAGCAAAATAATGGCACAGCACCTTTTATTGATAACAACACGAGCACTTGCGAAGAAATGTCGCGAGCAGCCAAAGACACAAACTGGCGAAGTACCCACACTGTACAACTAACTGAAATTACTCCTAGTCGGAGAACCCCAACTGGCTGTAGTTAGGCCCCAGGCTGTTGACCTCTCAGGGAGTGGGGAGAAAGCAAAACTACACACATGTTTCATAAGATTTGATCAACAAGGTGACATCAAGGATGATTTGTATCAGCATGATTTAGGTACAACGAATAATATCCAGGAAGAACAAATATTTAACATTGATACACACTTGATTGTAGATACCGGTTCAACTAACAGGTTAATGTCAAATGCATTTTTCTGTGAACTGAAGAAGAGTGGCAAATTTCCAACATTTCCTGCTCAAAGCTGCAATGTGCAAACTGCTACAGGCAATACGATTTGAATATTTTCTGTGTTAATAATACCAAAGTTTACTGTGACCATCAGTCACAGTCATTTCCTTCAACATGTTAACTATTACACTGTAGACTAGCACGGTGGTGTCTATATTTACGAGAATTCAATTTCGAGATCATTTATATTAAAGGAAGTCAAATGCTATTGCAGATTCCTTGTCTAGTTACCACAAAGTTTACAGGAATTTAGTGAATTAACCCCAAAAATCAAAACGTTATTAATGCAAGGTACAAAACAACAATCTGATTATCATAAATTTTGTAAGCAAATAAAAATTATACAAAAGCAAGATCGCAGATGGAGTAAATACATGTAAAACCTTACGCAGGATGAAGGTGGAAAGGTAAGTAAATTGAATTAGGAGTACAAGGGCGTTTTGTTTCACAGGAAAAATGAAAAATTTGATCAGTGGAGTTTGTGCATTCCTGAAGATTTTATCGACGAATTTATAAGACACATACATGAAGTATGGGGACATTATGGAGTAGGCAAATGTGCTGAAAAATAGCAACACTTTTTTATTTTCCTAATTTGAGAAGGCGTGTCCTACAGGTGTTAAGAATGTGTGCTATATGTCAAAAATCAAAATAGTCCAATGTGTCGAAATATACCGAGCTACACCCAATACTCACAAAATCCCTCTAGATGTAGTATCGCTGGACATAGCTGGTCCATATCCAAGAAGCATGTAGTGGCACTATACGATATTTTCTCGGAACATATCAAAATTTATGCCATTAAAAGAGTAACAGTCATAACTATCAGAAAAAGAATTGAGGAAGACTATTTGAGAAGAGTAGGTAAACCAAAGATACTTCTAACTTATAATGCTTCATATTTCGTTGGACAAAAGTGGAAACAATTTATGACCTCACACGGCATGAAACATGTATTAATAACCTTTTTTTACCCAGAAGTAAGCCCAATAGAACAAGTGTTTGAAGAATATAACCGATTTATTAGGACATAAACCCCTCATTAACGCACCCGATGGGTAGAATACGTAGCTCCTTCCAAGCAAATTGTCAGTAACCTTCTACATTCTTCACAAGTTTCACTTCTAACGAACTAATGCTCCACACAAAACGGACGAATGAGTGGGAGTCGCCTGTACAAAAGAACCCACAACAGAAATGACACTACAAGACAAAATCAAACAAGCTATGATTACACCCGGAAACAGGGCCGAGTGTAGAAGGAAAATTTATAATAAGAAACTGAAACGTGTTACACAATTTTTTGAAGGGCAACTGGTCCTCTTACGGACACACCCTAAATCAACAAAAATTGTCAAACTGAATAAGAAGTGGCAATTATTCTATGCAGGACCATATATAATATCCAAAATACCTTACCTGCAAGGTACAGATTCGTCTACGAGAAAACAGGGAGAGACAAGGGTCTCCACCCTCACAAAGATATAAAAGCTTTTACAAAATAATGAGGCAAGATAATATTTTTCTTTCTGTCACAAGATAATTGTACATAATATACACAACTCTAATTTCTTTGGAGAGTATTTTAGGATAAAGTAATGTGTATAGGTTGTAAGTAGGCTGTTTAGGTTTTGTTATTGGTAACGCCACATAGCGCTCTGTATGAAAAGTCACTGGCTGTGCTGTGCGCAGTCTGTGGCTAGTTTGCATTGTTGTAATACTCGCCATTGTAGTGTTGGGCAGCTGGATGTTAACAGCACTTAGCGTTGCGCAGTTGGAGGTGAGCCGCCAGCAGTGGTAGACGTGGGGAGAGAGATGGCGGAGTTTTGAAATTTGTAAGAATTGTGTTAGTCAGGGCCATTCTTTCGTAGGGATTTTTGGAAGTCAGATTGCGTTGCGCCAAAAATATTGTGTTTCAGTTTAAGCATAGTCGTGTACAATTGTTCCAAGGGGACGTTTCAAGGTATAAGTAATTCTTTTGATTTGTACACGTAAACATAAAATCAACAGGAATGAGAAGTAATACACCGCTTCACGCAAAGTACAAACAGAATTAGCTTATGGCTTAGCTGTGCACTCTCAACAATACGCGCTGACGTCAGTAGTAGAAGAGGAGGCGTTGACCTGTGCACATGCACTACAGACTGGCAGAAGGCACAACCAAACGCTATATGTACAAGTACCTAATTTAAAAACAAAAGTAAACAGAAATACTAAGCAATTACATCTACTGTCTAAGAACTAAGGAATCTATTGATATATGTTTACAGAGGTTTTATTAAATATTAACCATATACAACATATTTAAAAGTAAAAGGTGTAAGGTGGCTATAATTTTGCACCTTACAAGCACCCATCCACATACTTTGCTATGATCTACAAAAACAATTATGTATCGTGTGATAGGTTGTACATCGTATATAGGAATGCATAAAGGAGACTGACATTGTCACGTACGCCTTGTAAATAATTGTTAACGCTTATTGCATGAAAGGTGATGGAGTGTTTATTATCATACTAGTAGAGGATGGAGCAACAGTGGAAATGAAATGGCAAGCGGAACTCAAGCCCTGGGTAGAAGGCTCACACAGGTGTGTTGGTCATTCTTAAACACAGGAAGTAGCAAGACGGACTTTGGGACACCTGAGCGCTGGGGCACAATAGAGTCGTGACCGGCCAGTGTTGTAGCCGGACGGGAAGGATTATACTTCGGAAACTACGAAAATCTAGGACGCAGCTGAGAGGAATCAGGAAGCGTCACCTCAGAAGCCAGAAAGGTTGAATTATTTCCAAGAATTTTTACTCAGAAGCGTGACGTTGAACGAGAATAGGTTTTTCCTCCCAGACTTTCCGCGCTGAGCGACAAAAGAGTAAAATATGGTTGGTCGGCGTTCGGCAGAATCTGTAGAGAGGGAGAATATTTCGTGGTTTCGGGAACATGATTCGTTTTCGGAATTACGAGGGTGGGGAGCTGAGCCCTGCTAGGTGGCCAGTGGTGGACAGACGAGGTCTTCCGTTGTGAGCGCCCGTGTGTGACAAAAAAAAATGGATCTGAGCACTATGCGACTTAACTTCTGAGGTCATCAGTCGGCTAGAACTTAGGACTAATTAAACCTAACTAACCTAAGGACATCACACACATCCGAGCCCGAGGCAGGATTCGAACCTGCGACCGTAGCGGTCACGCAGTTCCAGACTGAACCGCCTAGAACCGCACGGCCACACCGGCCGGCCGTGTGTGACAGTCGCTCGATGTCAGCTTTTTTGATACAGGAGAATTTATAATGTGTGTGAAATCTTATGGGACTTAACTGCTAAGGTCATCAGTCCCTAAGCTTACACACTACTTAACCTAGATTATCCTAAGGACAAACACACACACCCATGCCCGAGGGAGGACTCGAACCTCCGCCGGGATCAGCCGCACGGTCCGTGACTGCAGCGCCCACACCGCTCGGTTAATCCCGCGCGGCCGGAGAGTTTATAGCTAGAACTGTTAGGTGCTGTACTATTGCGAACATATACGATTCTGGACTTCACCTCCGGGGTGCAAGTTGTCGTGGAGTACGCAGCGTTCAGTAATTGAGAGCACTTTCTCTGCCTATACTTATTCGAGATGTTATCTGAACTCCGTCCTTGTGACTGGGAGTTCGCGTTTCTCATCTGTAGAACACAGAGAGGAGAAGACAGTATTAGACAAGTACGAGAACCATCACTTCGAAGCACCGGATAAGTACGGTACATACGGTAATATCGCATATTGCTTCGGCTTATTAGGGCTATAAAAGCTAAACAGCTGTGATCACATTAGTTTATTTCTACTGAGGTTCCACACCATCGTAGATCATCTTTGAAAGTAGTGTCTTCTAGTGTTTCCTACGAAATTATGTCAGTCATTTCGCGTTATGAAGTTAGATCGCGCAGCCATAATAAGGGACAGAGTTGGGAAATTGATTAGTAATTTTATAATTACTTTATACCTTTGTAATATGAAGGTTTTTTTAATCTACAATAAATATACAAGCAGGGACAACGTTTATCTTTTAGTAGTATTAGTTGCATTAATCATTCATTAATGTTCAGGCTGTAATTTATATGTTAAAGTCCATTAAAAGTTCGCAGCTCGTGGTCGTGTGGTAGCGTTCTCGCTTCCCACGCCCGGGTTCCGGGTTCTATTCCCGGCGGGGTTAGAGATTTTCTCTGCCTCGTGATGACTGGGTGTTGTGTGATGTCCTTGAGTTAGTTAGGTTATGTAGTTCTAAGTTCTAGGGGACTGATGACTATAGATGTTAAGTCCCAAAGTGCTCAGAGCCATTTAAACCATTTTGAATCCATTAAAAGATCTTAAGCTCTGCTTTAGGGGATAATCAGACAGGGCCAAATCTTTATTTTAGCGTCTATTATTTTCCGTTGGGCACATTTATTTTTACACCCTCCTGAAGTAGCTTCTTGGAAAGAAAGCATTATGAAAAAATATACGAGACGTGTAAGCTAAGAAGAAACGATGAAATACCCTAAGAAATATCAAGTAATTTTCTTTGCAGGGCAAATGATCATAAAGGGTAATAGAATAAACGAATGTCTATGAATTTAAACAAAATATGGAAATGTCTGCGTACGGATATAGTGACCAAATGTATCAGTGGCCACCGAGCTACATAATTCAATTAGTTTTAAGTTAGTCTCAAATTGTTTTTATTTCAGCGACCAGTGTACCGTCGCAGCGCAGAAGAAGAGAATTACGTCGAGAGTAGCAGGCACCAAATGAAGAAACAGGCTGCATCTCGAGTAAACAATTTAGTTAGGAGGATACTGATACAAAGGTCATAAGGCAACTGAAAAATGAAAATGTGCATCGTCGTAGTATAGCTTCGTGACATTTACCGGTACCTGTTCGCTGCAAAGTACACACAAACATTTAAGCATGTAATTTTACGAAAACCAATTAATTTTTATAGTGTCATATGAAAGCATAAATAATGACTTTTCCATTTATTCGCGAGGGATAAGTGTACGATGGTTGAAACTTCTTCATAATTAACACTACGCTACACGTGAAGTGATGTAAACATCACTAGCTCATGAAGAAACAACATGATAGTACATGAATGATTAGTCAGTACAAATCATTTCCTCGAAATAAGAGTTCCTTGGCAACTAATCCATGATTGTACGAGTAACATTTCCTCATAAATGCTTAAACCAGTAGATGAGCATTTCCTTTCTTCCTTCTCAAACAAAGGAGGCGGCGCCAAGCGCAATTAGGCCAGCAATGCGTAATGTTTTAGTCCTATTTTGAATATTTTTCTCCCTCCTCTACCTAAAGAGGAAATGAACTCCCATAAGTGATAAAAGCCTATCTATAAATTGAAATATAAATATATCATATGCAAGTATTGTACCATAATAATGTGTTATGTAATTAATTTGTAAGTGTGATGTGAACGAAGATAAGTTAAAACTAACAGACAAACTGTAGTAACAGAAACGAAGCAATGAAAAATTGATGACGTTGTAAAACTTAAGAAACTTCGTAGTATAAGCGATGAATGGAATGTCAGACATAGGTATAAGCTATCGTGTTATATATTCTTGTAACATCAATACTTTTATGAATTTTCATTACAAACCAATCTACATGTAAGAGAGTGAACTTTAAAGACAGACTAGCAATTTATGCAATGTTTTGGCCGGCAATATGAGTCTTTCAGCAAAGTGGACGGTGAAGTGTGGTGACATTAACATACGTCTTCAAAGAAATAATCTGAGTATTGTGTCTCACCACGCCTGATACATTAATAAGTGAACTATACTGATTCGAGCCAGTACTTACCTCGTCGACCGATGCTGTTAGCCAGGATTCTCTGTGCTGAAAACGCGAGCACGACGGGTAATAATGACGCCCGGGCCGTAATTTATTAAAAAATGAAACAGCGATTATGACAGAATCAAAGACCGACCGTAATTATCAGCAAAGACATTAATTATGAATGCGCAGTAAGGCAAAGACAAATGAACAAGAAACATCATTCACTTTTTTGTGCATGATTTTGTTTCACCTTTCTCGTCTTTGTAACGGTGGTTGTGACATATTGCTTGAAGTATTACATACTACTCTTGTTTTGTATTATATGTGATTCTGAATAAGAGAAGACTTAAAAACAGTATTAAGTATTTTTATTAAAGTGAAGTGGAGCCAAGTTGGGAGGATTTCTTTTACGTTTTGTATCATCTTGAGATTCACTGGTGTTCCCTGGCTCCTTGCATCCACATTTGAAATGTAGGAAAGGAAGTTCACGGCCATATTTTCGCAAGATTAACAAGAAGGAGAAGCTTACAGAAGACAGCACATATAATTAAAATATTTTAAAATGGTTCAAATGGCTCTGAGCACTATGAGACTTAACTTCTGAGGTCATTAGTCCCCTATAACTTAGAACTACTTAAATCTAACCAACCTAAAGACATCACACACGTCCATGCCCGAGGCAGGATTCGAACCTGCGACCGTAGCAGTCGAACAGTTCCAGACTGTAGCGCCTAGAACCGCTCGGCCACCCCGGCCGGCTAAAATATTTAGTAATGGGCACAAAAAAAAAAGAGAAACGACGCAAGGTAAACTGAATGAACATTAGCACATTTACGTACACGCAAAATATTTAATAATAATTCAATTGTACTATCCACTAATTTTTCCATTTTAATAATAATTATATTTTTACTATTATAATATATATTACATTGCCCCTTCTCATTATGTAAGTGTTCAGATATAACATTGAGTAACACATGACACAATTAGTGTTGATGTGATTGTGTAAATGACTTCAGTAAACGTAAAATCTTGGAAAGTGAGGTGGAGACTTCCCGGATTAACTTGTCCCCCTCACTCCCAATCACCTCTACTGCTGCGCCGATGTCACTCACGGTATTGGGTGCACTATTCTTTCGGTTAGTTTGACACTTTTGTGGGTGATCATACTGTAACACCAACAACACTTAAATACACATGTTCCTCGGTCGAAACCTATTATAGCCTCTCTGTCCAGTAAAAACTCAAGGCCCATTGACACCGGTATTGGTAAGTTTTCCATTAATAGGAACGCGCATTGCCAAAGGAAACCTCAACCTGTGTCTGGTACTGTATAATTTGTGCCTTCTTTCCTAGCTCCTTCTTGAAAAATCGTGCGTTTATCCCCGACACACTCGCACCTATGTCGAGGAGGATAATGGTTGCTACACCATTGATGGTTCCATTGTCACTTGCCTCTTTTTCTTCCCTTTAAGCAACGGTAGATTCTTGATAGAGTTCGTCTTCGATTTTCTTACCATCGTGATAACGAATCATATTGACGTTCTCTTGCATAGACTTATTGCTTCGTTTTTGATCTCCGTCTCCTGTTGAAGGCCTGCAGGAACCGAGATTAGTTTGCTGACTTTGGTATATTCTGTTTCGGCTCCGGGGATACCTCCACTATTTTCACATTTTGTGATTCTATAGTCGGAGGTGATCTACGCAGGTCCCACCATTGTGGATACTGGTTATTCGGCATGGGTACAGCCTGTATGTCATTTACTGGCTGATTCGGATTCATAAAATTTTGTTGCGGCTGCCAATGACTTGGCCCTGTTTGTTGCCAGTATTCATTGTCACTATGCATATTTTCAGTTTATCCTTGTACGGACTGTTCGATTTATTTTCATTTGGTCTTTTACGATTAGAATTATTATTATTGTTGGTATTTTCATTATTATATTGCCCTTGATTACCATTCGAATGCTGGTAGTCATTGGTTTCCTGGTAATTATTATTATTATAGAGATGATCAGATTTTTGGATGTAATGATTTTTACAATTGCTATACTTCCCATTACCACGAGTTTTGTTTTTGTTTTTCTTGGGACTGAATTCGCCCCTATTTCCATTGCTTCTGTTCTAGGTACATTTTCCGTTAAAGTAGTTGGCATTGTTTATTGCGTCAGAATTCTTCCTGCCGTCTTCTTGACTAAATCTGACGACTCTATCACAGATAAAAAATACTTACGATCAGTATCTGCGAGGTTAAACAGTTTCTCTTTAATATCTGTTGAAAATTTGGCCTACAATACTCGCAAGAGTTCTTATATGGTTACTGGTTCATCCCAGTACCTTGCCATATTAATATATTTTTCAAAGTATTTTCCCAAAGAGCCTGTGTTCGATATCTCTGAGTT
This sequence comes from Schistocerca gregaria, assembly GCF_023897955.1. Classification (NCBI taxonomy): domain Eukaryota; kingdom Metazoa; phylum Arthropoda; class Insecta; order Orthoptera; family Acrididae; genus Schistocerca; species Schistocerca gregaria. Next base: position 165,277,815 of record NC_064924.1, on the reverse strand, counting down.
ATATACAGTCTTCGTTAGTCGTTCTTGAGCTGACGCTAGCCAGAACTGGTCGAGAAACGCCCTCCTAAATTCGTTAAATGTTTCTGCTGCGTTCAACGCTCAGAGCTATGTGTCACTGGAAATGTGTGAAACCACAAACTGGATTTTGTGTTCCTCCGTTCAAGCCTTTGGAAGAACACTTCTAAAGTTTCTAATAAAAACTGCAGGATGAATATTCTTTTTACTCTCCTCGTTAAATACTTGGAATTGGCGGTATTTAATCAAGCTCTCTTCATACGTTAATGTACTCAAGTGCATGGAGTTATTGTCATTAGCAGGCGATTTATTACCTTTATTACAAGCGTACAATGCTTCATAATTCGGGTTTCTTGGTGTAATAAATTGCTGGGATAATACACACTGATAAGCGAAACTTGGTCTATTATGCACCGCAATAGAGGTTGTCGGCAAATTTTCTATGTCCTTTTGCCTGTCAGTGCCAGCGTCATCGTTGCTGTGTGCTGACATTGTTTCAAGATCGTGATTTTCAGTGTTCAGTGTCTTGGCTACTTCCGTTCGTATTGTTCCTGTACTTCTGTGCGGATATAATTCTGTATTGACTCCACAGTAGTAGTCAAAGCTTTGAAATGCGTTTCTAATTTATTTACTTCGGTTTGAAGATTATTCGCTTGAGTTGGTATGTTTGCCAACGGCTTAATACTAGTCCCTATTGCATTGACTTCTTTGTTGAAACGAGTCGTAATTGCTGTATCTCGATCGACTAACACCTGATTAATTCTCTGGACAGTTTCCTTATCTCGTTGAATAAAGACAGTCTTTATTTGTTCCATGAATTTCCTATTAGGCTCTTGCTCCCTGAGTTCGCTTTGTTGTTCTTTAATAGCCTTTTCTTGCCTGCACTTTTCTTTTTCTTGTTCCATGACATTGGACTTTTCAAATAATAATGCTAGCAATTTACCATCCGGTAATGGTATTGGTATAGCTTGAGAATTGCTATTTTCTGCTCCTTGCCCCGTAGAAATATTATCACTCATTTCTAAAGGTTTAACTGCAGAAATGTCCGTCTGTGTTGACAATTCCTCAGTTTCATTTTCGCTCGGAATATCAAGTAATAAATCGTTATCACTATATTTACATGATCAAGGACTTGCACTGAAGTGTGCAAAGGTTGATCTATTTGAGGGCCTGGCGCCATTTATGCATCAGCATGCTCATTCTACTTTACTTGCTACTTCGGTCTAGCCGTGTTTGACACTAATATTGCCCCAAATTATATCGCAGACAATAACAATAAATCTAACAAAATATCTTACAACTAACACATACACAAATAACAATAGCTAAATGGGTAAAATGTGTACACAAAAATCTACCAGAAAAAATATATTTGGCAATATTACACTCGCAGCCGGAATACTGAATCACCCTCTTACAATCTGGCAATTGGAAAATGTGTAAAATAGGATGGAGCTCAACAATATAGGTATTCTTGGAATGTGCGAGATGAGATGGGGAGCCAATGGTGTGTTATAAAGTGATAACTACAAACTATTTTCTTCAGGTGAGGAAAAAAACAGAATGAATGGAGTAGCTATCATGGTAAAGAAGAAGGTAAAAACCATGATAATGAAGGTGGAATACATAAATAGCAGAGTGATGATGCTGAGGTTAAAAGGTCACAAGGAAGATGTAGTTCTAATGCACGTCTGCATGTCAACCACTAACACAGTGACGATAAGATTGAAGGATGCTACAACAGAATTGAATCACTTGAGGAGAGAGAGAGAGAGAGAGAATAAAAAGGCGTGCATCGTAGTAGCGGGAGATTGGAACGCGGTGGTTGGTGGAGGGAAAGACAGAGATGTGGTTGGGAATGGGTAACACAAACGAAAGAGTTGCGAGAATGGCCAGATTTTGTGAGAAAAATTCATTGGTAGTCGGAAACACGCTTTTTGAACATCATAAAAGAAGACGGTACAAATGGACATCGAATATAGACAACAGCAGACACGAGATCGATTACATACTAATACAGAGTAAATTTGGGGAAATGTCAAGGCTTCGGTTGTAGCAGATGAGCAGGTTGGTTTGAAAAGAATATTGGTAGGTAAAGTGAGACAGAAATTTAACTAGCATGCTCTAAAGGAAGAAGGAATAACCGAGAAGCTTGAAGAAGAGTTCCGAGACAAGCGGAAAATTAGAGCAAAGACAGAGGTCTTAACTGAACAGTGGTACCAGTTCAGAGACACCCGAAAAGCAACCAGTAAACATGTTGCTGATCTGGTGCAGTGCAAGTCGAGAAGGAAACCATGGGTTACCGATGACATGATCTTGAAGATGACAGAAAGGAGAAAATAGTAAAACGCACAAACTGATGAAGGCAAACGGCAATACAGAAGACTGAACAATGAGCTGAGAAGAGTAACTGATCAGGCCACGGAAAAATGGACGAGAGAAATCTGCTCAAAAATTGAGACACTGGAGAAGGAGGGCAAGTACGAAAAGATGTATCTAGTAGCCAAGGAAATAGTAATTCAGGGAAGGAAAAACAAAACAGATTTGGAGATAGAAGGGAGAGATGGAACTCACAAGCTATTCAGAATAGATGGAAAGAATATATTGAAACTCTCTGTGAAGTGGATTACAGACCTTCCGATCTGCAGATCGAGAAGGAAGAATCAGTAAATGAAGACGAAAAAGGAGATTTTATCCTAGGCCCAGAGATAAATACGGCATTGGAAGAACTTAAGAACAACAAAACGTGTGGTGTAGATGACATTCCAGCAGAAATCTTAAAGAGTTTAAAAGAAACAGGCGAAAATGAGTTGAACTCTCTTTTCAGCTACATCGATGACAAAGGGGAATGGCAAGAAGACTTTCTCGTAAGTATAATAGTCCCAATCCCAAAGACTAATAACCCCAGAAAGTGAGAAGACCACAGGACAATCAGCTTAATATCGCAGGCAGCAAAACTAATTCTCCGAATTCTGAATAGGAGGCTATATGAAACGCCGGAAGAAACACTTGGGGAAGAACAATATGGTTTCATAAGGGGAAAGAGAGCACGAGATGCCATTGACCTTCTAAGAACCATCGCCGAAAGATACATAGGAAAGCGCAAAGAAGTCTATACTGTCTTCGTAAACCTCGAAAAGGCCTTTGATAGAGCGCAGTAGGATAAACTGTAAGATACCTTGAAAAAGAAGTTAGTAATGTGGAAGGAGAGAAGATTGATCGCAAATCTGTACCTGAATCAGAAAGCTCGGGTACGAATAGGTAATGGGATCTCTGAAGACAGCAAGATTGGGGGTGTTGTTAGACAGGGATGTTGTCTCTTGCCGATGCTATTTAACATCTATCTGGAGGAAGTACTAGAAAGGTGTTTGGATGGGACAAGAGAATCAGGATAGGTGGGTGGAAAATGGAATGTGTAAGATTTATAGATGACATGGCGATTCTAGCAGAAAATCAAAAGATGCTGACTCAAATCCTAAATGACCTGAATGAAGCCTGTGTAGCATATGGTTTGAAAATTAATAAAAGGAAAACCAAAAGCATGGCCATAGGCCTAAAGAAAAGAAAAGTGAAAATTAAATTGGGGTCAGAAATCATAGAACAGGTAAAAGCATTCAAGTATTTGGGAAGTTGGATTAAAGAAGATATGGATTGCCAACAAGATATCAAACTGAGAAAGAGGCATTTCAAAAGCAGAGAAGACTCCTAACTAGTTGTTCAAACAAGGAATTAAGGAAGCGTCTGGTTAAGTGCTTAATATGGAGCGTGGCCTTGCATGGAGCAGAAACGTGGACTTTGAGAAAGCAGGATGAGAAGAGAATATGAAGCTTGTGAAATGTGGATATGGCGTAGAATGGAGATCAACTAGACTGATAAAGTCAGGAATGAAGAAGTACTGAGGAGAGTTGGAGAAGAACAGAGGATGCTGTTGATGGTGAAGAACAGGAAACTAACTGGATAGGCCACAATATAAGAAGACGTTGCCTTCTAGTAGAGGCAATTGAAGATTTCGTTACGGGAAAGAGAGCGAAGGTCAGAAGAAGGTTGCAGATGCTGGATGGTGTCAGAAAGTCTCAAGGAGGGTACCAAAGAATGAAGCCGAACTCAGAGAAGCATGGAGGGCTATGTAGTCAAAACCGGCACCAAGTCAGACAACACAGTGATGGTGGTGATGATATTTATGGCTGTTGTCACAAACTGAACTGTTCCAAGCACACACGCAACAAATGCTAACTGTGTGTGCGTGTGAGCCTGGATCATGAACATCCGTTCCTACCTTTCATCCGATTGTCGACGTATAGTATAGCTCAATCGTTCGCGGCTACTGCTTGCAACGCTTCAGATGCCAATAATTCACAGTAATCTCTCTCGTGTTAGACACACATATGGCAAGAGAATAACATACGTATTAATATTTTGTTATGGTGCGCTACACGTGTAAACAATTACAGTAAATACAATATTACAATAAATGTGTATTGTGGCCCCATGTTTGGCGCCAATGAGGCATGTGGTGTAATTGCGTGAGTTGTGTTGTAGAAGTTCAGCAAGATTAGAATAAAACTAGGTACTTATTATTAATGTTACATGAGGTTTTATTCAGTCACTGCTTTTCTGGCTAATGACCGTTATTTTATTAAAGAAATCTCCACCTAGGAACGTGTAGCAATGTTGTCTGTCAGTCAGTGTAAATGGCAGTAAGTTCATTCACAAAAGTAATCGTATATAAACAAGAAACAAGCGAAATGTATGATAAGTAACCTGAACTAAATACGTGTAAAGATTTTTAGTAATTTCAGTGTTGTTGTTTAAAAGACTCTCTGCTAGCTGCAGATCGTTTATCGAATTTAACGTTATTGTTGTTCGTGGTGGCAGCCCTTTCACTTTTCTTTAAGCAAAATGAACAGTTTTGTCACAGAATACCACACGTACACAACACTAATGTATTTACTTGTCAAAACATTTCATAAAAGTTGTTATCAAATAACCAGGCTTCATAAATCAGAAGATAAGAATTTACATGTAAGATGCTGTTTGCATCCATAGAAGTTCAAAAATGGTTCAAATGGCTCTAAGCGCTATGGGAGTAAATATCTGAGGTCCTCAGTCCCCTAGAGTGAGAACTACTTAAACCTAACTAACCTATGGGCATCACACACATTCATGCCTGAGGTAGGATTCGAACATGCGGCTGTAGCAGCAGCGCCGTTCCGAACTGAAGCGCCTAGAACCGATCGGCCACAGCGGCCGGCCTATAGACGTTCAATGTGTTCACAGTCTAACTGGAATTTATTGCCTCAGAGTGTGTCCTCGGCCACCAATACATAATTATTATAGCAATTATGACCACCAACATTTGTGTCCGTATTGAAAACCAATTTAAAACTGCCGATGCAATATTTCACTAATATGGCGGATAACATAAAGACACTCACTTATCGATGCTGCTTCAGAGTATATGTTACTCTCAATAAATAATATATACATTAAATCTTCCTGCACCTTCACTATGTGCATTAACATTTGTAAGTATTTCTCAATGTTAACGGCTTAATATTCGCCATTTACTAATAAACTGCGCTACAGACCAATAGCGCTAATGGTTGCGCTCATTTGTAGCTGGGCAGAAAACTTAACATTTATGTAGAACGAGAGTTACAGTGAAATAAAACTACAAACAAAGAAAACTCAGTTTTCAAATAATGGTTAGCAACATAATACAGTTTTTTACAGACCTTTGTATTACGAGACATCAATCACATCCTGTCAGTACAACAGTTCGAACAAGAAGAAGGATTTTTGTAAAAAATCATAGATAACAAAAGATTATTACTTTATACATTGGTATTGAGTGAGATATAGTTTTTTGCAAAATATTAAATTATGTCGTTGACAATAATTATTTATTATTTTATTAACTATGACGTCCCTTTTATCACTATCACCAGAATAGGATCAAGGTTCAGTCACATTCCACATACAATGTTGCCGTGAATATTATTTTGAATAAAATGCAGGCGTGCATATTACAGCACATGCTTGCTGTGTTACACCTTCAATTTGCAGCTGTTTGTTGATTTGCCTATATTTTCGATTCACACACTTCGAAAAATCATCGGCAAATTTTTGGCTCTTTATTTCGAAACGTTCCTTTCATTTATCTTCCTGTTCGGCATCGAAATTTTTAATCTGTTCTGTTAGCTGCTGTACAATACCATTTAAAGTAGTTTTTTCCAAACGCATTGAACCCATGTCATTGGTTAACTTTTTAACTATATCCAGAATGGCGTCATTCACTTTAGATTCTAATCCGTCGTGCTTGCACTGAAAACTGTCCAGCTTGGGCGTGAATTCGTCTTGTTTTGACCGAAATTCGTCTTTGTTTGACTGAAATGGTCTACACCACACATAAATTCGTCCTGTTTTTGTCGATATGACATCGAAATGTGATTTCAGATTTGATTTCAACTTTATTTCTAATAGATAGTGTAGCCACATAAACGGATCCGCATTTAAACTCATTTGTGGGATTATTGCTTCATCTTACGTTTCTGGTTGCGTTTAACTAGCTAAGGATTCCAGACTAGCTAAGGATTCCAGATTAATTAACACCGGATCAGCTAGTTCGCTGTTGTTGGCTTGTGAATCGTGATCACACGTTTGACTGATTCCACGCTTGATGTTTTGCCCATTTCTACCATACCCTAGTGGGCTGATATTAACTTATTACTTTTCACTGCAGTTGGTTCAGTACAACAACAAATGCATTGCATATTGTTAATTCTTTGGAAGAATTTGTAATGCAAATGCTCGTTCCACAGAATCAAACTAACAGTGTGTCTCCATGTTCCCCTTTTGCAGGCATAGAATTCAATGGTTTGTCCTAAACCGCGTCCTGGAAACCAGGTCGTCAATTGAAGCTTTTGATATAATTGTGTGAAATTTAAAATATTCAACGAAAGGGAACACTTCAAAAATCCTGTGACACTGAATTTCTTTGCTTAACGGGATTGTTCCATCGTGCAAATGTGTGTCTCTACTTTCAAATAATTACTGTTAAGTTATTCTCGTTTACTTACGCTTATCAGTTTCCCGTACAATTACAGATCAAAGTACTGTTTTGGCCCGTGGTGTTCTCCTTTAACGTAACTAATATTATCATACTCATGCAAAAATACTTTGTAATAAATGTTATCGGACTTTATTAGAAAACACAGATTCGATTTAAACAATAGAATAATAACGATAGAGCACTGAAAGTGCCCGACCATTGCATCTTCAAACGTACAGCGTCCAACTCAGTTAAAACCGTTCAATATTATATTTTCATATTCCATTTATCGGGAAAGGAACGGTGGTGTGCTCAAGACTGAAATAAAAGCAGTTTTAGTTCACACAGTTATTATTTCAGATAGCAACAGACTACATCACATTTACGTATACTGTAGTCGGCATACTGAAAGGAAAGGGAAAGCAATTACATAAACAAAAAAACAAAAATATCAGAGCGGCTATGATTGTCATAATAAAGCTGGTTACTATTGTATGTAACCACACTTATTATTTCATATTGAATACAGAATGGTTCACAATTAATGTGTTAATATGAAAATCGATCTGAAGTTATATTCTTGTTTTCCGTAAGGGGCATTACACTATAATAACGCTATATTTCATACCTAGTAACGATAACATGTTAGCTTTTTATTTTTGATTGGTCACATGACTCTACGTTAATTCTTAAAAAAAATGAAATTGTACAGCTCGGGTTGCATTTATGCTTTTTTATGATTTGGCAGTATGTCAAATGCAAAGCAGTCGAAAGAGTCATTAATTTTTAAGTACTTTTAGCGAGAGTAGTAGTGGTATAGACCTACGTCTTGTACTTACTTGTTCCCTCCCGTTGTTCATCTTTGCACCCTTACTTCGATCGGAAAAAAGTATTTCAAAATTAATAAATCTTAAACAAATTCTTTCGACTACTTTGTACATGACCTGTCAAACCACAAAAGGCATAAATACAAGCGGAGCTGTACAAACCACTTTCACGATTACCAAAATTTCAGGTAAGCAACAAAAAAAATCACGTTTTATAGCTTCTAGGTGAAAAATAGTAAAACATCCATGACCTTTGTAAAATATTTTTAGAGAAATAAATCTAGATCCGCAGACGATGATACATAGGTGTCGAAACATGTTTTGGTAAACATTGTATTTAGAAAAAATGGTGTTAACAAACAAATTTAATTCACAAAACCACAATCAGCAATATGGTTATAGTGAAACACGTTAAAGCAGCTTTTTCTTTGGTTAATGTTCCGAAGACGTAATCATTTGCGCTTAGTGGAAAACTAAGAACGAACTAGAAAAGGAAATAGGGTCGTTTCTCTATTCTCAAGAACGCTATAAGTGTTCCTCTACAGCTGTATTTTGTGTGTGCGAGGCGGGACATCGTCAAAGGCGACTCTCTGAAAGAAAGGCTAAAGGAAAGAGACTCGGCAAGAAACCCTCTACGAGCTCGCAGCAACTTCTGACATTTGCAAGAGATGAAACAGCTGTGAGCGAATCAGTCTATCTACTGTGAAACAAAATTAACGTCAAAACGAAACTAACAAGAGTATTTAGCAAAGAAGAGAGTTACTCAACGAGAGATTCTCAAACGCATTCAAATTACGTAATGACGCTGTTTCTTTTTACCACCAAAGGCTGCAAAATGTGGGCTTTGCTATTGTGGGGAGCATAATAACTAACGTAAGAGGTCTACAGCCATACATTAACTATCTTATGCACGGAAGGCTACATAAGCCTGAAGAATACATGCCGTGCAAGAGAAGTTAAAATTTCCCCATCGCCAAACATAATACATACTCTGCCATGCCGGTAGTAGCCTACTACAGATACTGATCAAAGACTTATGATAGTCAATGACAATGTATAGTAAAACACTTGATAGATTAGACATAAAGGATTTTTTCTCTCTTTCACTTTTTCTTTATTTCATTCACCTTACAAAGTAGGCAGGATGGCTGGCTGGCAACAAACATAAGCCACATGATAATTAAAAAAAACCACATACATAGATTTTCTACAGTTAAGGTGAATTAAGTTAGACTGAAATAATAAAAGATGATTTCTTTTGGGAGTACTACTGTACAACGGAGAGTGTCCAGACACTCAAGGACAACACGAAAGTGAAGGTAGCAAAGCAGAATCAGAAATGCTGGCCTTCGTTTTCAAATGTACCTTTAGAAAGAAAGATACGAAAGTACTGCCCCACTTCTCGCACCAGATGAAATATGAGTGGTGTAGAAATTAGTACCAATGGCGTTGTCAAACAGGTAAAATAGCTAAAATTAACCAAGTCTCCAGGGACTGATGGGGCCCATATCAGATTCTATACAGAACTTTCAGCTTAGTTAGCTTCCGCTTTTAACCGTAATAAACCGTAGATCCACTGAAAGGAAAATTGTGCCATTAAGTGGAAGACAGCAGGTGTCACAGACCTCTGCTAGAAGGGTAGCAGAAGTGATTCACAAAACTACCGTCCAGTCTCATATGAATACACTTTCGGATGTGCAGTATACGGACAGGTGACGGTCTCCAGCAAATCAGCAAACCCAAACCTTTCTATCAGATAACCACAGAGTATAGTGTGATTCATTCGAATCACTCGGGTCCAGTCCTCCACTGACCACTAACGTTGTTCTGTATAGCATCTCTAACATCACCTAACACTGACAACAGAAATATCTGGCTTACGAGACGTGGCTCGAGCATTGTGCGCAAATCTTTTAACTCGACACGCACTGTCACTGTGTTAGCTGGACATCTGGTAGAATTTTGGAAGAGGTGAGCTACCTCTTCCGCTGGTTTTGTGCAAATTTTTACAGCCACCCTTCGCAATGCTCGACGATCCCTGTCTTATAGTATATGAGATCCGTCTGGTCTTGGTTTAGCTGCGGACCTTTCTTCGCGTTTCGAATGGGACTTAACTGCTCAGGTCATCAGTCCCCTAGAACTTAGAACTACTTAAACCTAACTAACCTAAGGACATCACACACATCCATGCCCGAAGCAGGATTCGAACCTGACCGTAGCGGTCACGCGGTTCCAGACTGTAGAACCGCTCGACCACCCCGGCCGGCTATCACCAACAGCAGACTTGGCTAGCTTTAGAAGCGTTGAACTGTACCTGATGGATTTGTTACTCGGGTGGTCTCCAACGACTATCAAACGTTCGTAGTCACTGAGTTCTACTGACCAATCCATTTCGCCGTTAGTGCTTTCTTACTGACAACACAGTAGTCTCTGCTTCCTTTTATACTAGTGGGTGACACTTAATGGTCAATTCCGCATTACACAGAGGTGTCCAGACACTTTTGATCAGATAGTGAGTGAGGGGTGAGTCCGTGATGATGCTACAAAATTTCAAGGATGATGGAGGAGGATAAATGTGTCAGTCTAAGGGAAGGGCCACTGGCCCAGAAACGACCGAGTCGAAAGTTATAAGCGAAAATCGTTTTGTTACCTATGATAGTGGATTTCTTCCACTTCAAGTTCTTTGCCTTCCATGTTTTCGGGAGAGGTAGCATGGACCAAAACAAGGAAAAATCGTGTCGTAAACGTAGGCTCTACAGTGCATACCTTAAGAGCTATGAGAACGTGTTCAGAGATGTGTTTCACATTAGCAAAGATGAACAAATGCTCATAGCTCGTAATTCACATTAGACCCCCATGTTTACAAGACATTTTCTCTTGTTTTATTCCACACTTCCTCTTCTCAAAATACGGAAAGCAAAGAGATTGCAGTTGACAGGGTCTACTGTCAGAGGTATCGGGATGATTTCCGCTTATAGCTTCTGCTTGCTCGTTGTCGGACCAGGGTGCCATACCTCAGATTGATACATTTACCGCTTTTGGTGATTCCTGAATGTTTGTAACACAATCACGGAACCACACAGTATAACTGTTGTAAAATCCTACAGCAAATTATGACCCCAAACGTAATGAGGCATCTTAGACAGAATGACCTCCTCCATATCATTCAGCATGGACTGCGAAAACATTTGTCATGCAGAGCGAAACTTCTGCTTTTTTCGTATTACGTGCTGAAAGCCACGGGTCATTTGGATCAAGGCATTCAGGTAGATGAAGAATTTATTGACTGTCGAAAGCGTTTGATTCTGTACGTCAGCAACATTTATTGCCAAAAGTGCGATTATATAGGGTAACAAAAAAAATTGTGACTGGATGGAGAATTTGTTGGTAAGGAGGAGGCAGGATGTTAACTTGTATGGCGGGTCATCAGCAGAAGTAAAGTTGAAAGATGGAAACTTAATTCGCAAACTCGAGAAAGAAACAACAGTTCCCTCCCAGCCTCAGCGAGATGATTATGATGAAACACGTTAATAGCACCCTTCTCTTTGTTTAATGTTTCGAACACTTAATTCTTCGACTTACTGTACACCTTCTGGCGTGTCCCAGGGAAGTGAATTGGGATCCTTGTCGTTGGTGTTGCATATTAATGACATTACAGACAATATTAATAGTAATCCCGGATTTTTTGCGGATGATGCAGTTATGTATTGTGATGCACTATCAGAAAAATGCTGCACAAATATCCTGTCAGATCTTGATAATACACTAAAAAAAAAAGACGGACCGTGAAGGAATTATCCAAATATGATGGCAATCGGTAGATATGATGTAAATATACAGACAAACAAATGACTACAGTTTCAGAAAACTTGGATGATTTATTCAAGAGAATGAGCTTCACAGATTGAGCAAGTCTTCAACACGCTCGTCCACCTCTGGCCTTTATGCAAGCAGTTATTCGGCTTGGCATTGACTGTCGGAGTTTTTGAATGTGCTCCTTAGGGCTAGCGGAGTTGTTGAATGTGCTCCTTAGGGCTATCGTGCCTAATTCTGTCCAAATGGCATGTTACACCATCAAAATCCCGAGATAGTTGGAGGGCCCTGCCTATAATGCTCCAAACATTCTCAGCTGGGGACAGCCAGAGACCCTGTTGACTGGTAGGATTTGGCAATCACGAATACAAGCAGTAGATGCTCTCACCATGTGGGGGAGGCATATCTTGCTGATACGTAAGCCCAGGATGGCAGGCCATGTAGGGCAACAAAACAGGGCTAAGAAAATCGTCAATGTACTGCTGTGCTGAAAGGGTGCCACAAACGACAACCAAAGGGGTCCTTCCATCAAAAGAAATGACATCCAAGACCATCACGGTGTTGAAGGAAAGGAGGTATGAGTCCAATTTTGACAGCTGATTGATTTGTGACATTAACTTATTGTTATGGTAATTGCTTCATGATATTGTGGGGACTGATTTATGACCCCCTGAAGATAACCCGCCCTTCTGAGAAACTCCCCACCCCTCCCAATTGCTTTCCATCGGCATAAGCGCTCCCCACGCCTTTCCCTCCCCTTTACCCCAGCACAAGTGCTCCCCACCCCTCCCCTTCTCTCTTGCCTGACATGAGCGCAATTTTGACAGCTGTCAATGAAACTGATTGATTGATTTATGATACCCTACTGTTCTATGAAGTGGTGAAGGGATGGTTGATACATCCCTAAAATAACTGAAGACAAATACAAATGGCGGAAATTCTTCCCTATCTTGGAAACAATCCATAAAATTGATTGATTGTCTATTAATTTGCAGGGGCAAGGTGAAACTCTTTATAAATACGTAACATATGCTTGTACAAGCACCCTCTTCCACTCACTGCCCATTCTCCAAACCGCTGCACTACCACCACACTGTCTGCAAGGTTGCAGAAAAACCACTGTCAGGGGCCGCACAGGTGCAGCCATGTGTGTCCGAGTGGACACACTTTTGCCTACTCACCCGAGTGACGCCCGTGTCTTCCTCAACCATCATAGTGGTTAGTTCTATATTCAGCCACCCAGAGGGCGCCGTAAGTGCAGCAGCCAGGACTTGTCCCTATAGCTGTGGGCAAGAGCTGACCAGTGGGAACCTTTCTGTGTAACCCCTCTCCCCCCCCCCCCCCCCCCCCAGTCAGAATTGCTTAAGCCATGGCAGCTACCCGCTCGTTTGAATCCTCGTGACGTTGTAAGTACGTTTTCAGGTTTTTATGTTGGTAACACCACGTAGCGCTCTTATGTAAGTAGGCTGTTTAGGCTTTTATGTTGGTAACACCATGTAGCACTCTGTATGAAAATCACTGAGTGTACTGTGTGCAGTCTGTGGCTGGTTTGCATTGTTGGAATATTTGCTATTGTGGTGTTGGGCAGTTGGAAGTGAACAGCGCGTAGCGTTGTGCACTTGGAGGTCAGCCGCCAGCAGTGGTGAATGTGGGGAGAGAGACGACAGAATTTTGAGAGCGGACGATCTGGACGCGTGTCCGTCAGAAAAAGGAAATTTTGTAAGACTGGATGTCATGAACTGATATATATATAATGACTTTTGAACATTATTAAGGTAAATACATTGTTTGTTCTCCATCAAAATCTTTCATTTGCTAACTATGCCTGTCAGTAGTTAGTACCTTCAGTAGTTTGAATCTTTTATTTAGCTGGCAGTATTGGCGCTCGCAGTATTGCAGTAGTTCGAGTAACGAAGATGTTTATGAGGTAAGTGATTCAGGAAAAAATGGTTCAAATGGCTCTGAGCACTATGGGACTTAACTTCTGAGGTCATCAGTCCCGTAGAACTTAAAACTACCTAAATCTAACTAACTTGAGGACATCACACACATCCACGCCTGATGCAGGTTTCGAACCTGCGACTGTAGCGGACGAGCGGTTCCAAAGTGTAGGGCCTAGAACTGCTAGGATACAGAAAAGGTATAGGTTATTGTTACTCAGGGACATTCTTTTGTAGGCATTATTGAAAGTAAGATTGCGTTGCGCTAAAAAAAATATTGTGCGTCAGTTTAGTGATGATCAGAATAAGTAAAGTGAGAAACGTCTGAGTACGTTCAGATTTACTCAGCTGTCTTTGTATCAAATAACTTAGAAGTTTACCAGCACAGTCATTTATAATTTTCCAAAGGGTACGTTCCAACGTCTCCTGCCGCTGACGGCTGTAGCACACTGTCAGACAAGCAGGTACCACTTGGACGTAATGTCCTAATTACAATTCCATCCCCGACATAGACTTCGTGTTTAAAAAATCCGTTGTACCCAAACCGAAACGGGAATGTTGTTGTCTGTACATCTCGAATTTGTCACGTGAGATACTTATTCCTCCATTCATCCCAGACGTGCTCAGTGGGGTTTAGGTCTGGAGAACAGGCAGGCTACTCCATTCGCCTGATATCTTCTGTTTCAAGGTACCCCACCACGATGGCAGAAGAGATCGGAACATATTCACGTTTTCACATCGCTAAACTATCGTTACTTGTTGTGAAAATAGTGTAAATATTATGCAGAGGTTATATATTCTCTAAGTATATCTTTCGTTCCTACTGCGTATCGCTTTACAAATCTTTTAATATAGCTGATTATATTATGATGGCTATCTGTCCCTGTGTAGTTAAAAGATCTCGCCCAAACAGAAAAACGCTTCTCCATCTCGTGGATCATATCTAATGTACTCTCGCCCTCGCTTCCACCAGCTCGGCAGCACGTCATTGACAACAAATTGATTGACTAATTAATTAAATTTAACGTGGCAGTCCTTTTGCAAGGTGATTAAATTTTTCTTGCAGTCAATTTACATTCGTCAGGTGACCACTACAGACGCTTCTGTGACGCCGCTGGGGGCCTTCCACAGTCTAAGTAGTCATCCCCTCTGATACCAAAATGGGTGGTAACCGTCAGTCCATTAGCTGAGAGCTGAAGATATAAAACGCTAATAATTACGCTCTGTCTGTCGGCTGCCTTGTTACGCTGGTGGAAGTAAGTAACTTATTTCTCGTATACTAACCCGAAATAATCCTGACGAGACCTTCCCGTCTATGGGGCCAGTAAGGTGCCTCAATCTCCTATTATTGCACCAGTGCCTGTCGGAGCTCCTGAAGTGCAGCAATACGTCGACTGAGAGCATCCCAGACGTACTCAATGGGGTTTAGGTCTGGAGAACAGGCAGGCTACTCCATTCGCCTGATATCTTATGTTTCAAGCTACCCCATCACGATGGCAGCTTGGTGTGGCCATGAGTTATCATCCATCAGGAGGAAGGTGGGACCTACTGCACCCCAGAAAAGGCGGACATGCTGATTCAAAATGAAGTCCCAATGCGCCTGACCTGTTACAGTTACTCTGTTAAAGACATGCAGGGGTGTTCGTGCACCAATCATAATCCCACCCCACACCATCAAACCACGACCTCCATACAGGTGTCTTTCAGGTACATTAAGGGGTTGATATCTGGTTCATGGTTCACTCCAGATGAAAACTCAGCGAGAATCACTGTTCAGACTATACCTGGACTCGTCCGTGAACATAACCTGAGACCATGTACTGTGTTCTCGACACCAGCCTTCATGTGCTCTCCTGTGACCAGGGGTCAGTGGAATGCACCTTGCAGGTCTCCTGGTGAATAAACCATGTCTGTTCAGT
Organism: Schistocerca gregaria; assembly: GCF_023897955.1. Classification (NCBI taxonomy): domain Eukaryota; kingdom Metazoa; phylum Arthropoda; class Insecta; order Orthoptera; family Acrididae; genus Schistocerca; species Schistocerca gregaria. The sequence continues at coordinate 165,262,250 of NC_064924.1, read as the reverse complement.
CGTCTGTAGACTGTGGGTGCAATAAGGTCCGGAGCAAGGCTACCTGCAGCACTACGTGGCCGTCTGCGGGCACTGATGGTGAGATATCGGTCTTCCTGTGGTGTTGTACACGTGTATGTCCCGCACTGAAGCGCCTGGACACGTTTCCTGTCTGCTGGAATCGTTGCCATAATGCCCATGCTACGACCTGCTGTGTTTGACCACCCTCCAGTCCTCCTAGTATTCAACCCCTCATAATGTCATCAATATGTGTTTTTTGAGCAATTTTCAACACACAGTCACTATTAGCACATCTGAAAACGTCTGCACACTTACTCGCTGAACCACAATCTGACATGCACCAACAAACCTCTACGTATGTGGACTGCTGCCAGCGCCACCGTGCGACGACCGGAGCTCAAATGCACCGCATGGTCATACCCCGAGGTGATTTAAACCCGCAAGCCGCCCACCAGAGTGTTTTTTCACCATGTATCAGCATTATCCTTGATTTATGAGCATGAGTGTATTTGCCCTCAATACTTATAAGAAACGGCATAGAGCTCATCTCCAACTCCACGTTCATCAGAATATCGCTTACCTGCCATATTCTCACGAATTTTCCAGTCTTCGGTATATAGCATTTGAATCCACCTGATTTCGTCGGGTGACAGATGTCCCCCACAATGTCACAGATCCACGCTAATTCTCTCGAGATCCCTTCACGTTCCTACAACACTGTTCTAGTAGTCAGAAGCCTATCTAATCCTCTACCTACCACTAGCTAGGTAGAGAGCTATCACAACGTGAAAAATACAGGTGGCGCACTAATGTACAGGAGGAAAGTCACAACCACGTAGAGTATTCGTGGACTGCACAAAGAAATCCAGAAACATAACACCTACGACTCATCGATATCGAATGATTGTCTAGAAACATCCACCTGCATGTGTCCTAATCTCCTTTACGATATACCTATGATTATTAAGCTAAAAATACGACACTGTAATAGTGTCAGTGGCTTCACTGATAGCATAGTGTTTCATGAGAAATACATCACCTTTTTTTCAAATGAAGCATACATTCACAATACGAATCTAACAATTTCACAGAGCTTCCAATACATTATCCATTTAATCAGTCACATCGATGCAACAGCCTCACACCTGCACACATAATTAAGAGCTACTGGAAGTGTAGGGAGAGATGCAGATCGAGTAAACATGGCTAATTCTTTAGATCCACATGCTGTTCGATAATGGAGCAACAATGATACTGTATTCCGTCTAGAGAGAGCATATCCACATGAGTAGTATCTATTCGCATAGTACTAGTTATTTATTTAGAAGCAAACCAAATACTTATATGCTTACGAAACTATAGTACATCGAGGGCCAATTAATCAAGAAGTACAAACCAGATGAAATCAGTTTCACTGTTTCCCACAGCAACAGCAGTAATCTGAGTATCCGTTACACCTCGATCCGAATTGTAGTGCAACAGTCTCTAGGTGACATACCGACGATATTTGCGGTCATTCGCCTCCTACGCCGTTGCTTCCTAGTGTACGGATCACACCCCCTTAAAAATCTATGCAAATGAGTTTGAGACTGACTTTAGCTCACCGACTTGTCAGTTCTTAGTGTTTGTATTGCTTCCCTTAGGATTCCACAAAATGAATCCGAACCCAACATGTGCATTCTACATCAGCACGCTCCATATGCTTACTGCTAAGCATTTTATGGCAGTTAACGATTCTGATGACAATGTTTGGGATTTCTAGTTTTATTAATGTGCAATAGATATAGTTACATTCAGGTCAACTACCAACTCCACCATAGGTCGTCCCATCCACTTGCATATAACTCCATCACCTACGAACAACCCACATCTAGAACAAATACGCTGCAAGCGACTGTACAGGCATGGTGGAGGGTTTATCGCACCAGTATTATCGATTACCCTTCTATCCTATCTCACATGCAAATCGAGTAAAGAATTGCTTATATACTTCCAAACATACCCTAATCCACTCCTGTGTTTCCGGGGAAATTCATCATCTTTCCCATAGTTTTTTCGTCACATATTCAATGGAGTATGCCAACCTATACGATCCTAGCAGAATCCACATGATGCCTTTGCTTCGCAGGTCAGTCGTGTAACATGAACACATGTAGGCTTAGTTCACAGGTTCCGTGGACAGTGACTGTGTAGTGTTGAGCTGTTGAATCGATTTTGCTGTTCACCAGTACATATCATTTAACCACAAATGGGTCTATGCGTTTTAATGTCGGGATAGGCGCTGACAGTGACCTAAAAGTTATAGTGGAAATTGAGACTGTATAGTGAGGTACAAAGGTGGACCCGCCAGGTTAGCCGAGCGCGCTAACGCGCTGCTTCCTGGACTCGGGTAGGCACGCTGACCCCGGATCGAATCCGCCCGGCGGATTAACGACAAGGGCCGGTGTGCCGGCCAGCCTGGATGTGGTTTTTAGGCGGTTTTCCACATCCCTCTAGGTGAATACCGGGCTGGTCCTCACGTCCCGCCTCAGTTACACGGCTCGCAGACATCTGAACACTTTCGCACTATTCCATGGGTTACACTAGTCGCAGACAGTTGAGGTACACTCATTTCTCCCCGGGGGGGGGGGGGGGGGGGGGTACGGGGTGGCGGGATCTGGCCACCCCTTCAACTGATATTGCCACATCCAATTAAAATTAATCATGCCGACCCTGCGTATCCGCCAGAAAAACGGCACAAGAAAAGGAAAAGAAAGTGAGGTACAAAGGTGGGGCTCGTTCAAATAGAGTGGGGGAAGCTGTGCAGCAAGCTGACATATGTATTGAGGACCAGTTGACGGCTGAATATGGTACATTCTGTCTCGGCATTTCCGTCTTCGACAGCAGTGGTGTTTCTACATCAGTTCTCATTGTGCCTGTTGCTGCTACAGTAAAGTTAACAGCTGGAGAGTCGTCACAGGACATATTTCTAGAGCAATGGAGTGCTGTGAACACATGTGATCTGCAGGAAGCGGTATCTGCTGCAGTGGAGTGAGAGTTAATCTGTGGTATTATTTTGCTTACGATAGTGGGAACATTGAGATGGAGACGTGCTATTGGTGTTATCGGTCACTCAGTATGAGATCAACGAAAGATCACTGAATAATGGTTACCTACTCCAAAAGGTTTTGCATGCAATAAATATGTAATTCAAAGCCCGCATCTCGTGGTCGTGCAGTAGCGATTTGGCTTCCCACGCCCGGGTTCCTGGGTTCGATTCCTTGCGGGGTCAGGGATTTTCTCTGCCTCGTGATGGCTGGGTGTTGTGTAATGTCCTTAGGTTAGTTAGGTTTAAGTAGTTCTAAGTTCTAGGGGACTGATGACCATAGATGTAAAGTCCCATAGTGCTCAGAGCCATTTGAACCATTTTGTAATTCAAAGCATACAGGGACAAAGTATAAAGGGATAATATTGACAATTATACACCTATTTCTATGCCATCGGTGTTTGCTAAAGTTGTCGAGAAGGTTGTATATACAAGGTTACTGGAGCATTTAAATTCACATAATTTGCTGTCAAATGTTCAGTTTAGTTTTAGAAATGGTTTAACAACTGAAAATACTATATTCTCTTTTCTCTGTGAGTTTTTGGACGGATTGAATAAAGGGTTGCGAACGCTAGGAGTTTTCTTTGATTTAACGAAGGCTTTTGACTGTGTTGACCATAAAATATTACTACAGAAGTTGGACCATTAAGGAGTAAGGGGAGTAGCTCACAATTGCTTCGCCTCTTACTTTAAGGACAGAAAGCAGAAGGTAATTCTCCGCAATATTGAGAGTGGTAGTGATGTTCAGTTCCAATGGGGCACTGTTAAGTGGGGCGTTCCCCAAGGGTCCGTGCTGCGGCCACTGCTGTTTCTTATTTATATAAATGATATGCCTTCTAGTATTACAGATGATTCAAAAATGTTTCTGTTTGCTGATGACACCAGCTTGGTAGTGAAGGATCTTGTGTGTAATATTGAAACAGTATCACATAATGTAGTTCATGAAATACGTTCGTCTGTTGTGGAAAATAAATTGATGTTAAATCACAGTAAGACTCAGTTTTTACAGTTTCTAACTCACAATTCAACAAGAACCGATATTTTGATCAGACAAAATGGGCATGTTATAAGCGAGACGGAACAGTTCAAGTTCCTAGGCGTTCGGATAGATAGTAAGCTGTTGTGGAAAGCCCATGTCCAGGATCTTGTTCAGAAACTAAATGCTGCTTTATTTACCATTAGAACAGTATCTGAAATAAGTGACACTTCAACACGAAAAGTAGTCTACTTCGCATATTTTCATACGATTATGTCATATGGTATAATTTTTTGGGGTAATTCTTCTGATTCAAAAAGGGTATTTTTGGCTCAAAAACGGGCTGTTCGAGTTATATGTGGTGTAAGTTCAAGAACCTCTTGTCGACCCCTATTCAATAGTCTGGTAATTCTGACATTGCCCTCACAGTATATATTTTCTTTAATGTCGTTTGTTGTTTGCAGTATTAGCCTATTCCCAAGAGTTTGCAGCTTTCACTCAGTCAATACTAGGCAGAAATCCAATGTGCATGTGGAATGCACTTCCTTGACTCTTGTGCAGAAAAAAGTGCAGTATTCTGCTGCACCCATTTTCAATAAGCTACCAGAAGAACTCAAAAATCTTAGCAGCAGCCCAAACTCTTTTCAGTCTAAACTGAAGAGTTTCCTCATGGCTCACTCCTCCTATTCTGTCGAGGAGCTCCTAGAAGATCTAAGAAATTAAGCAAATTCCTGTCTTACATTGTTGATTTTCTTTATTTAAACTTACTTGTCACCTGAATATGTTTTTTATATTTCATTTTATCTGTTTCTAACATCGTGTTATAATTTCATGTATTGACTTGTTCCATGACCATGGAGACTTCTCCTTAATTTGGTCCCACGGAAAAATAAATAAATAAATAAAAATAAATAACAAGGAACAGTTACTTGTGAAATACTGTCGCATAGGTTCCAAACGTCAATGAGTTCTATTTAACCAGTCAATTAAATTTCGGGCTGCAGCGGCGCAAATAAAGTTCCTCAACTAATATTTCGGCCGCGTATTGTCCGGCCATCCTCAGAGTGAGTCACAATACTGACGACAAGATGCCGAGCGCGGCCCTATATGCTCCACCGCGGCGGTACTGCGGGTGAGGGTCACAGATGCTGGTCGGCGGTAATGAAATACGCTTACACGTGCGCCGCCTGTGGCGAAGGCGTACACACATTCGATTCGCTTATCTATGTATGATCGGCGGCGGTGACACCATGACGGCTTCTCTGCAGTTTAATTACCCAAAGAGCCGGATTCCATGCTTTGTCCAAATTAAAACCATTATCTCTATTTATTGAATCATTAGCTAATCTAATCTCTACAGCTTCCTTGAAGACAGATTCCCAAAAGGAAGAGGTAGATGTTAAAATCTTCACATCTCTGTGTCCGCAGCTCGTGGTCGTGCGGTAGCGTTCTCGCTTCCCACGCCCGGGTTACCGGGTTCGATTCCCGGCGGGGTCAGGGATTTTCTCTGCCTCGTGATCACTGGGTGTTGCGTGATGTCCTTAGGTTAGTCAGGTTTAAGTAGTTCTAAGTCCTAGGGGACTGATGACCATAGATGTTAAGTCCCATAGTGCTCAGAACCATTTGAACCACATCACTGTAAGTCGTGGAATGCCATGTATCAGTACAATGTTCAGCCACAACTGACTTGTCTGGCTGTAAGAAGCGTGTGTATCTTCGATGCTACACACATCTCTCATGAACGGTGCGTTTTGTTTGACATATGTACGACTTCTCACAATTTCCGCAAGGAAGCTGATACACACTCGCTTTACGAAGCTGTAAATCGTCCTTCACAGAGCCGAGTAAAGTTGCAATCTTCGTGGGGGGACCGGAAGATCACCTTAACGCAGGTTTCTCAAGAATATGGCCTATCTTCGAGGAAAGAGCACCCACATAGGGCAAAAAAGCACTAGATCCGAAGGAATTACTATCTTCTTCCCCATCACATACCTGCATTCTAGGTTTCGCATTGAATCCTTAACCAATTTGTTTCGGAGAAAATCCATCCGATTTAAACCGCCGCGGTGGAGCATATGCTTGGCGTATTGTCGTCAGTCTTGTGACTCAGTCTTGAACATGAGATTTAAAACTTCGGCTTTCGTTTTGCTATCTTCAACTGCCATACCAGAATGAACATGAAGGGACAAAATGGAAGCCTTAGACCCTCCTAGCGATTTTATATAATGCTAGAATTTTCTCGGATTTTTTGCCAGATCTTTTGCTAAGATGTGAATGTGATAATTGTATGCTTTACGCATAGATCTTTGCACAGACGCACGAATCTTTACCAACCTTTGCTTGTCGTCTTTTCTGCGCTCTCTTCTGAATCGAGAGTGCAACAGCCTCTGCTTTCTTAGCATCATCTGAATTTTATCGACGAGTCATTAGTTCTCTAATTAAGCAATATAGCCTGAAAGTCGATATCGTTAAGTCTTTAAATGTAGTGGTACTGCTACAATGCGTAAAAGTTATGCATGTTAAAAACTAGACCAGCTTACGACTTTCACAGTTTGTTATTTAACATAAAACATTTTATCGTTTGCAAAGGAAACGCCAGTTTACACTCGACAAGTTCTTCATTGAATTGCTGGAGAAGAGAGTGCAAGGAGACGAAGAACGTGATGTTTTTGATTTGAGAGCCACAGAGGCGATAAACTATTTTTAAAATATTATAAAATACGAGGGTGAGTGAAATGAAAGCCTTAAATACTTTTTTATATATTATGTATTGTGCAGAAGTGGTACAAAGCTGTATCACTTTTCAACATAATATCCCCCACACTCGATGCAGGTTCTCCAGCGTTTACAAAGTGCATAAATTCCTTTAGAAAAAAATTCTTTTGGTAGTCCGCACATCCATTGATGCACCACGTGGCGTACCTCTTCATCAGAAGGGAACTTCTTTCCTCCGATTGCGTCTTTGAGTGATCCAGATACATGCAAATCACTTGGGCAAGGTTTGGTGAGTATGGTGGATGACGAAGACACTCAGAATGCAGGTCTGTGATTGTTGCAATTGTTGTACGGGCAGTTTGGAACCTTGCATTGTTGCAAAAGGACTACTGCTGACAGCAATCCACGTCGCTTTGATTTGATTGCAGGCAGCAGATGATTTTTTAGGAGATCTGTGTATGATGCACTGGTGACAGTGGTCCCTCTAGGCATGTAATGCTCCAAAATGACGCCTTTTTCGTCCCAAAACAGAGTCAGCATAACTTTCCCTGGTGACGGTTCTGTTCGAAACGTCATTGGTTTTGGTGATGAGGAATGGAGCCACTCCTTGCTCGCTCTCTTCGTTTCCGGTTGGTGGAAGTGAACCTAGGTTTCGTCCCCAGTAATGATTCTTGCAAGGAAGCCATCACTTTCTCGTTTAAAGCGCCGAAGAAGTTCTTCACAAGCATCAACACGTCGTTTTCTCATTTCAGGAGTCAGCTACCGTGGCTCCCATCTTGCAGACACTTTGTGAAACTGGAGCACATCATGTACAATGTGGTGTGCTGACCCATGACTAATATGTAAACATGCTGCAATGTCATTCAGTGTCACTTGGCGGTTTTGCTTAACTATGGCTTCAACTGCTGCAATGTTCTGTGGAGTCACAACTCGTTGTGCCTAACCTGGAGGAGGAGCATCTTTCACTGAAGTCACACCATTTGCGAACTTCCTATTCGATTCGTAGACTTGCTGCTGTTCCAAACGTGCATCACCGTACTGAACCTTACTTTCGTCGATGAATTTCAATAGGTTTCACACCACTACGCAAAAACCGAATAACAGAACGCCGTTTTTCCCTGGTGCAAGTCGCAAGTGGGGCGGCCATCTTTATACTGGTACTGCGACGCTATGTGTGCATCTGCACTATGCTGCCACCTACAGGCCATTCTGCACGCTGTTTCTAGCACGATCACCAACTTACACGATAACAGCGCGAAATTTCGATTTGTTATTACCAATTTAAGGTTTTCATTTGACTCACCCTCGTAGATTTTATAGACGGCAGGCAATGTAACTACTGAAACTAGTAGAGGACTTTTGATAACTGAAGTCAACAGGATAAAATACTGTTGAGATAACAACCTGAGTTTCTTCCTAATGTATTTAATCATGAGCATGCCTTGTTGAAGGGAGACTTGTGAGCGTTCTGAGATAAGCGTTCCAGTTCTTGTTGTTGTGGTCTTCAGTCCTGAGACTGGTTTGATGCAGTTCTCCATGCTGCTCTATCCTGTGCAAGCTTCTTGATACTCCCAGTACCTACCGCAACCTACATCCCTCTGAATCTGCTTAGTGTATTCATCTCTTGGTCTCCCTCTACGATTTTTACCCTCCACGCTCTCCTCCAATACTAAATTTGTGATCCCTTGATGCCTCAGAACATGTCCTACCAACCGATCCCTTCTTCTTGTCAAGTTGTGCCACAAACTTCTCTTCTCCCCAATCCGATTCAATACTTCCTCATTAGTTATGTGATCTACCCATCTAATCTTCAGCATTCTTCTGTAGCACCACATTTCGAGAGCTTCTATTCTTTTCGTGTCCAAACTATTTATCGTCCATGTTTCACTTCCATACATGGCTACACTCCATACAAATACTTTCAAAAATGACTTCCTGACATTTAAATCTATACTCGATGTTAACAAATTTCTCTTCTTCAGAAACTCTTTCCTTGCCATTGCTAGTCTACATTTTATATCCCCTGTACTTCGACCATCATCAGTTATTTTGCTCTCCAAATAGCAAAACTCCTTTACTACTTTAAGTGTCTCATTTCCTAATCTAATTCCCTCAGCATCACTCGACTTAATTCGACTACATTCCAATATCCTCGTTTTGCTTTTGTTGATGTTCATCTTATATCCACCTTTCAAGACACTATCCAATACGTTCAACTGCTCTTCCAAGTCCTTTGCTGTCTCTGACAGAATTACAATGTCATTGGCGAACCTCAAAATTTTTATTTCTTCTCCACGGATTTTAATACCTACTCCGAATTTTTCTTTTGTTTCCTTCACTGCTTGCTCAATATACAGATTGAATAACATAGGGGAGAGGCTACAACCCTGTCTCACTCCCTTCCCAACCACTGCTTCCCTTCCATGTCCCTCGACTCTTATAACTGCCATCTAGTTTCTGTACAAATTGTAAACAGCCTTTCGCTCCCTGTATTTTACCCCTGATACCTTTAGAATTCGAAAGAGAGTATTCCAGTCAACATTGACAAAAGCTTTCTCTAAGTCTACAAATGCTAGAAACGTAGGTTTGCCCTTCCTTAATTTAGCTTCTAAAATAAGTCGTAGGGTCAGTATTGCCTCACGTGTTCCAACATTTGTACGGAATCCAAACTGATCTTCCCCGAGGTCGGCTTCCACTAGTTTTTCCATTCGCCTGTAAAGAATTCGCGTTAGTATTTTGCACCCGTGACGTATTGAACTGATAGTTCAGTAATTTTCACATCTGTCAACACTTGCTTTCTTTGGGATTCTTCTTGGTTCTATCTCTAAGTTAAAAAGTAATGAGGTGCACAAGGTTGACGAGCTCAGTTTTTCACTTGAACAGAAAGATCAAGCACTTCCTTGTATATCTTAAGGTCTGTGCTCATGTTGGATAGGAGACGAAGACAGTTTGACAACATCATGGCTTCTGTGTTTTAAGCGCTTATTGCAGATAAACAGATGTTTCGTATTTTTACGGATTGTGGGGTAATCACTTTTTTCTCTGTTATGAATTCATTAGGATTGCCTGATAAAGAGGACTTTGACAGGACTAGTTGGATACTAAATTGAAGGATAAGAAAGCGGAGCAGAAGCATTTAAGTTGGCCCTGGACAATGAAGGCCTGGATTTAATACACTCCTGGAAATTGAAATAAGAACACCGTGAATTCATTGTCCCAGGAAGGGGAAACTTTACTGACACATTCCTGGGGTCAGATACGTCACATGATCACACTGACAGAACCACAGGCACATAGACACAGGCAACAGAGCATGCACAATGCTCTAGTACAGTGTATATCCACCTTTCGCAGCAATGCAGGCTGCTATTCCCCCATGGAGACGATCGTAGAGATGCTCGATGTAGTCCTGTGGAACGGCTTGCCATGCCATTTCAACCTGGCGCCTCAGTTGGACCAGCGTTCGTGCTGGACGTGCAGACCGCGTGAGACGACGCGTCATCCAGTCCCAAACATGCTAAATGGGGGACAGATCCGGAGATCTTGCTGGCCAGGGTAGTTGACTTACACCTTCTAGAGCACGTTGGGTGGCACGGAATACATGTGGACGTGCATTGTCCTGTTGGAGCAGCAAGTTCCCTTGCCGGTCTAGGAATGGTAGAACGATGGGTTCGATGACGGTTTGGATGTACCGTGCACTATTCAGTGTGCCCTCGACGATCACCAGAGGTGTACGGCCAGTGTAGGAGATCGCTCCCCACACCATGATGCCGGGTGTTGGCCCTGTGTGCCTCGGTCGTATGCAGTCCTGATTGTGGCGCTCACCTGCACGGCGCCAAACACGCATACGACCATCATTGGCACCAAGGCAGAAGCGACTCTCATCGCTGAAGACGACACGTCTCCATTCGTCCCTCCATTCACGCCTGTCGCTACACCAATGGAGGAGGGCTGCACGATGTTGGGGCGTGAGCGGAAGACGGCCTAACGGTGTGCGGGACCGTAGCCCAGCTTCATGGAGACGGCTGCGAATGATCCTCGCCGATACCCCAGGAGCAACAGTGTCCCTAATTTGCTGGTAAGTGGCGGTGCGGTCCCCTACGGCACTGCGTAGGATCCTACGGTCTTGGCGTGCATCCGTGCGTCGCAGCGGTCCGGTCCCAGGTCGACGGGCACGTGCACCTTCCGCCGACCACTGGCGACAACATCGATGTACTGTGGAGACTTCACGCCACACGTGTTGAGCAATTCGGCGGGACGTCCACCCGGCCTCCCGCATGCCCACTATACGCCCTCGCTCAAAGTCCGTCAACTGCACATATGGTTCACGTCCACGCTGTCGCGGCATGCTACCAGTGTTAAAGACTGCGATGGAGCTCCGTATGCCACGGCAAACTGGCTGACAATGGCGGCGGCGGTGCACAAATTCTGCGCAGCTAGCGCCATTCGACGGCCAACACCGCGGTTCCTGGTGTGTCCGCTGTGCCGTGCGTGTGATCATTGCTTGTACAGCCCTCTCGCAGTGTCCGGAGCAAATATGGTGGGTCTGACACACCGGTGTCAATGTGTTCTTTTTTCCATTTCCAGGAGTGTATCTCGATGGCTGTTTGAATGAAGCTGCCACGTGATGGAGTGACTGGCATCAGCGTTTGACAGCAGTGACGCGTTTAGACCCTAGGTGCGACCATTCTCATAATCTCCGGCAGAAAAAAAGTAGCGAAAACCTATAGACCAGGGTTCAGAAGTTTGACTGTGGGCAGACTGGCCGAGAAGCTCGGAACATACTTTTCGAATTGTAGGCTGCTCAAGGGGTGCTGTGGTGGTTGTCTTTAACACGTGGCGAAACCCAGGTGAATCCGCGTCCAGAGGTCGTGGGGTTGGGCGGCTACATCTCATAACAGATGTTGGACCTCGTAGGCCGGGCAGACTGGTAAAACAGGATGGGCGGCGAACTGTGGCCGAACTAACGTCAGACTTTACTGCTGGGTAGAGTACAAGAGTGTCTGAATACACAGTGCACCGAACACACCTAGAGATTGGCCTCCTTAGCCGACGACCCATTCATGTGCCAATGTTAACACCATGGCATCGGGAACTACGACTGAGATGGCACTGGACGATGGCGCAGTGGCAGACCATTGCACGATCTGATGAATGCTGATATCTTCTTCAAGGCAATGGGACGGCGCGAATCCGCCGTCTTCCAGGGGAACAGCTCCTTGACGGAGACAAACTCACGGCGGCTCCATTATGCTCAGGGGAACATTCACGTGGCATCCATGGTTCCAGTGGAGCTCGTGCAAGGCACCATGACGGCCAAGGAGAATCATACAGTGACTGCAGACCACGTACACCTCAGTATAAGATCATGTTTCCGTTGGCAGTGGCATTTCCAACAAGGTAATGCGCCATGTCACGAGGCTAGGAGAATGAAAGAGAGGCTCGAGGACACAGTGGCGATTTCGAATTGATGTGTTGGCGTCGTTTGTAGGTCCCCGGTTAACATAAAATAACATCCCATTATTTAAAAAAGGTGATATGAGTGAATGACATAACGGCAGAGGGATCATCGCTATTCCCCATGCGACTTCTATCTTAAAAAGAGTACTGGAAACAATACTGAGGACAAACAAAAGAAGAAAAGTATGTTTTACAGGGAAAACAGATCAACGCTTGATATGAATTTTACAGTAAGGTATTTGATAGATAAAAGATGAAAATCTGGAAAAGACGCTTTGATGACATTCATTGATATTGAGGAAGTCCATGGCATTGAGTCTAGACAGTTCAACTGTCAAAGATTAAGAGATAAAGAAGTTAGTAAAATGGAAGTGAATGCATTAGGAGAATAAATGTCAGTATAAGGGAAGCAAAATGGTTTAAAGTTGAAACAGGTCTACAACAAGAAAGTATATTGCCCCTCCCGATTAATCTTCATACTGGTGGATAAAGAATATGAAACATTTATTAGGGAGAGATGCAACAAAAGCCATGTCTGCAGACGATATAGTGATTTAGGATGAGGACGAAATGCAAGTGCAAAGGCAAACAGATGCGTGGAACCAACAGAGAGAAATGTTTCGAATGAGACTACGCACAGAGAACAGAAAAACAGCAGTGTTGACAAAAGGAAGAAATGAAGCGATAACATAAGACAATGGTGAAATTTTGGGAGTGCTCAAATGTTTTAAATACTTTGGAAGTGTGATCACAAATTATGTGAAAATAGCTAAGGAAATTTAGAAACGAGTAAAAGCAGTAAGCAGCTTCTACCAGAGTGTAAAGGTAATATGTGGATCATAGATGCAAAAAATATAACTATATAAAAGTTCCCTGTTCAAATTATTATGAACTACGTCTAGCATAGCTCGTGCATAGGTGGCAACACAAAGGGAAGACTGAAGAACGCAGGCAGCAGAGTTGAAATTTTAAGAGATGTCGAAGGCAAGACAACAAGGGATAAAATCAGTACTGAGGAAATCGGAAAAAGGGTGAGAATCTCTTAACGTCAGGACAAGACAGAGACAACAATGTGGAAATGGTATTGACATACAACGAGAATTTTTGTGAAATATGTACCAACCGTATTCATACATAAACTAAGTTCACAGGTCCCCGGGGTCCCATCGGTATCGACCGACCGCCGTGTCATCCTACACCAAAGGTGTCATTGGACCAGTTCTGGAAGAGCCTGGGGACACTTTTTGTCACATGGAACCACTACTACTCGGTCAAACACCCCCTCAACTGGCATACAGTCTCCAACCAAGGAAAAATCCATAGCAGTGCTGGGAAGCGAACCTAGATCGTCTGCATTGCACGCAGCTAAGGAGGCGTACAATAAGCACTCAGAAAAAGAATGCCACACATTTGAACTAAAATAAACACATACAGACACTGTATTCATCTTGCCCCGTGCACATATACCCTGCGAATGACACCACGCCTTCATCCTGTTCTGGGGTCTCTGTTCTCAAACACTATCCAATCACCGGCCAGAAAAATGAAGACTTCTCTGTAAGAGTGTGCTCTGGGCAGCTAATGGGAGACGAGATTCGTCTTGCTCAGTCTTTTACACGGTCAGCCGGCCTGAGTGGCCGAGCGCTTCTGGGCGCTACAGTCGGAACTGCGCGACCACTACGGTTGCAGGTTCGAATCCTGCCTCGGGCATGGATGTGTGTGATGTCCTTAGGTTAGTTAGGTTTAAGTGGTTCTAAGTTCTAGGGGACTGCTGACCTCAGAAGTTAAGTCCCATAGTGCTCAGAGCCATTTGAACCATTTTTGACATGGTCAACAACGCACCCAGTAGGATACGTGATCACGATGCAGTATGCCACATATATTGCACAACATTACAATTTCCATATACCACATTGCTGGAATAGCTATCACCCAATAATGTAACAACATGTTTCAGATCTGGCACTTCAAAGCTCAGGGCCGATTAGCCAAAAGCATTGGAGTCTGTCACTGATTTTACCTCTTCCAGTAACATGTAAGTCCCAGCAATAAGGTCGCCCTCATCTTTCTCCACTGACAAAACAGTTTCAGATTTACGTTTGGTAAATTATCATTTTTTGAGCTGAATGTAAGGCGTATTAACCTTTTTTCAACAGCACTGCTTAGGATTTCTTCATGCGTGGAATTTTACTCAAAATGCCGTAAATCCTTTTGTAAGGGGCTACTATTTTGCCAGCAATGTTTTGAGACTTACTACAATGACCCCACATCAATACTGAATGACTTATCGGCCATTTATTCAGGAGGTGCTTGGATCAGGTACCTACATCTACATCTACATCCATACTCCGCAAGCCACCTGACGGTGTGTGGCGGAGGGTACCCTGAGTACCTCTATTGGTTCTCCCTTCTATTCCAGTCTCGTATTGTTCGTGGAAAGAAGGATTGTCGGTATGCTTCTGTGTGGGCTCTAACCTCTCTGATTTTATCCTCATGGCCTCTTCGCGAGATATACGTAGGAGGGAGCAATATACTGCTTGACTCTTCGGTGAAGGTATGTTCTCGAAGCTTTAACAAAAGCCCGTACCGAGCTACTGAGCGTCTCTCCTGCAGAGTCTTCCACTGGAGTTTATCTATCATCTCCATAACGCTTTCGGGATTACTAAATGATCCTGTAACGAAGCGCGCTGCTCTCCGTTTTATCTTCTCTATCTCTTCTATCAACCCTATCTGGTACGGATCCCACACTGCTGAGCAGTATTCAAGCAGTGGACGAACAAGCGTACTGTAACCTACTTCCTTTGTTTTCGGATTGCATTTCCTTAGGATTCTTCCAATGAATCACAGTCTGGCATCTGCTTTACCGACGATCAACTTTATGTGATCATTCCATTTTAAACCACTCCTAATGCGTACTCCCAGAAAATTTATGGAATTAACTGCTTCCAGTTGCTGACCTGCTATTTTGTAGCTAAATGATAAGGGATCTATCTTTCTATGTATTCGCAGCACGTTACACTTGTCTACATTGAGATTCAATTGCCATTCCCTGCACCATGCGTCAATTCACTGCAGACCCTCCTGCATTTCAGTACAATTTTTCATTGTTGCAACCTCTCGATACACCACAGCATCATCTGCAAAAAGCCTCAGTGAACTTCCGATGTCATCCACCAGGTCATTTATGTATATTGTGAACAGCAACAATCCTATGACACTCCCCTGCGGCACACCTGAAATCGATCTTACTTCGGAAGACTTTTCTCCATTGAGAATGACATGCTGCGTTCTGTTATCTAGGAACTCCTCATTCCAATCACACAATTGGTCTGCTAGTCCATATGCTCTTTGTTCATTAAACGACTATGGGGAACTGTGTCAAACGCCTTGCAGAAGTCAAGAAACACGGCATCTACCTGTGAACCCGTGTCTATGGGCCTCTGAGTCTCGTTAACGAATAGCGCGAGCTGGGTTTCACACGATCGTCTTTTTCGAAACCCATGCTTATTCCTACAGAGTAGATTTCTAGTCTCCAGAAAAGTCATTATACTCGAACATAATACGTTTTCCAAAATTCTACAACTGATCGACGTTAGAGATATAGGTCTATAGCTCTGCACATCTGTTCAACGTCCCTTCTTGAAAACGGGGATGACCTGTGCCCTTTTCCAATCCCTTGGAACGCTTCGCTCTTCTAGAGACCTACGGTACACCGCTGCAAGAAGGGGGGCAAGTTCCTTCGTGTACTCTGTGTAAAATAGAACTGGTATCCCATCAGGTCCAGCGGACTTTCCTCTTTTGAGCGATTTTAATTGTTTCTCTATCCCTCTGTCGTCTATTTCGATATCTACCATTTTGTCATCTGTGCGACAATCTAGAGAAGGAAGCACAGTGCAGTCTTCCTCTGTGAAACAGCTTTGGAAGAAGACATTTAGTATTTCGGCCTTTAGTCTGTCATCCTCTGTTTCAGTACCTTTTTGGTCACAGAGTGTGTGGACATTTTGTTTTGATACACCTACCGCTTTGACATAGGACCAAAATTACTTAGGATTTTCTGCCAAGTCAGTCCATAGAACTTTACTTTCGAATTCACTGAATGCCTCTCGCATAGCCCTCCTCACACTGCATTTCGCTTCGCGTAATTTTTGTTTGTCTGCAAGGCTTTGGCTATGTTTATGTTTGTTGTGAAGTTCCCTTTGCTTCCGCAGCAGTTTTCTAACTCGGTTGTTGTACCACGGTGGCTCTTTTCCATCTCTTACGATCTTGCTTGCCACATACTCATCTAACGCATATTGTACGATGGTTTTGAACTTTGTCCACTGATCCTCAACACTATCTGTACTCGAGACAAAACTTTTGTGTTGAGGTACGTAAAGCAAATCAGGTATTAAACAAATTATCTCTCTAACCCATTTGCATTTCTGCGATACGTGTGACATCAATGAAAAGATACACCTGCCCGTTTACAACTGTGCTCCATATCTGTTTTGAAACGTGAACTGTGTGGTTACAACAGTCACACTGATGGAAATCCATATTAACAATATTTCCCGTTCAGTGATACAAACTTGTAACAGACACACGTTATATGTGACGCTGTGTAGTTACAAACATTTTTAAAGTCTTGAAAAGAAACCACATCGCCTTCCCCCCCTCGGCGGCTCTGAGCTCCGCCCCTACGGTACTTCAAAACCGACGCGTCACCGCGTCACATAATGCACGTGTGGGGGCGTCGTCGTGAATGCAGCGCCTGGGGAAGACGAGGTAGGTCGCTGAAACAGCGCATTCAATAGCCGCTTCACTTCACATCTTATCTCAGCAGAGCGTATAACTTGACCCAACATGGTTTTCGTAGTATGATTTTAATTTTATGAATTTTATTGAGTTATTTGGCTTTGGACAAGCAACCACTAAGCTAGAAATGAGGCACGCAATGCCCAACGGAATTAAACACGTACAAATGTACATAACGAGAAGCCATACTGTCACTTAGAACACAAAATAAATCTTATTATAGTCTCATTCCATCACAAATGAATACGAGTAATACACATTAACCTCTACATGTAGAACTACAGCTGCATACTCCACAAGTCTCCGTGTGGTTTTTGGCGGAGGGTACCCTGTACCATTACTAATCACTGCCCTTCCTTTTCCACTTGCAAACAGAGCGGGTGAGGGGGGGGGGGGGGGAGGGGGGGGGGGAGGGGGGGGGAACGACTGTCTACATGCCCCCGTATGAGCCAGAATTTCTCGTATCTTCGCGGTTGGTGACAGTATAATCGTTCTGCAGTCAACTTAAAATACCGATTCTCTAAATTTTCTCAATAGTGCTCCACGAAAAAAAAAATTCAAGTCAATCCCATTTCATTTTTCTGAAGCATCTCCGTAACACTTTATGTAGTTCGAAACTACCAGTAACAGTTCTAGCAGCCCGCTTCTGAATAGCTTCGACGTCATCCTTTAATACAACCTGGTACGGATTCCAAACACGTGAGCGGTAACCAAGAACAGGTCGCACGAGCGTCCTATATCCGATCTCCTTTCAGATGAACCACACTTTACCAAAATGCTCCCAATTCCCAAAATTCTCCAAATAAACAGCTCCGATCACTCGCCTTCCCTATCACGGTCCTCACATGCTCGCTCCATTTCATATACCTTCGCAAACGTCACTCTCCAATATTAACATAGCGTGTCAAGCAGGACACTACTAGTGCTGTATCCGAACATTATGGATTTGTTTTACTTGGTCATCCGCATTAACTTAAATTTTCCTACATTGAGAACCAACTGTCATTCATCACACCCCACTACAAATTTTTGTCTAAGTCATCTTATTATGATTCTGGAGTCACTCATCTTCGACACCTTCCTGCACACTGTGATCTCCACGACTACAGTTTACTCAGAATAATTTTCACGACAGAATTGTGTGTGGAACTTGATACAACATTATCGTGTTGTCAATCAAAAAGACTTCATCGACGCTAAAAAGTAATAATAAATAATTATTATTTGTGTAATAATTTAATTTTCTGTCTCAATAATGTCTCAGATAATGTTCATGGAAAATAGACAATGCAAATCATCTTTATTTATCTGTCGTAGCTGGAGGTCAAGGATGCTTCTTCTTCTTACTATTGTACTGACTGGACGCGATTGATGTAACACTGAGGTCTGTAGGAAATTATAATGTGTTGTTAATTAATATCTGCAAAATAGAGTTACTTTGGATATGAAATGATTTTTATTTATTTCAAAGTATAATCCATTGTAATTCTCATCCTAACAAGTGTTAATTTTTCCGCTCAGCTACTAAGAAGCGCAGCCATTAGCGTTACTGATTTACAGCGCAGTTTATTAGCAAATGGTAGAAAATTAATAAGCAATTTTCATTGAGAATATTTTCAAATATTAATCCATAATGAGGTTAAAGCAAAATGATTTAATATATATTATTTGTTTGTGGTAAAATATGATCTGAAGCTACAATCGGTATGTGATTGTTTCATGTCAGCCGCCATTTTAGTAAAATATTGTAGCGGCAGTTTTCAATGTAAATTTTACCAGACACAGATGTTGTTGGTTATAAATAATTACTGTAATAATTAAGGTTTGGTAGCCCAGAACCTACTTTGAAAAGACAAATTAAACTTAGACGGAATCTTTAAATACAGTGCAGATAGCACGTTACATAAATTCAGATGTATGAAGCCTGATGTATGAAGCCTGATTATTTCGCACTACGTTCATCAAATATTGTAACAGGAAAAATACGTCAGTGTTGTGAGCGTATATTATTCTGTGACAAACTGTTCATTTTGCTAAAGACAAGTGCTACCACCTCATATAACAGCAGTATTAAATTTGATAAACGACCTGCATTTTAGTGCCATTTTCACTACTTTACAGACAATATTACTACAGAAATCTGAGGTGGAGATTTCTTTAGCAAAGTGACAATTATGAGCCGGAAAAGCAATGTTGAAATCAAACGACATGTTACGTTCATAATAGGTAACTGGTTTATTGGTGATCTTGCTGAAATACCACAACACATAATCAAGCCACGAATACTGCGCACGCCACAACATCACAGCATCATCAGCAAACAACCACAGATTGCCGCCCACCCTGTCCGCCAGATTATTTGTGAATACAGGAAATAAAAGCGGTCCTACCCCTTCACTGGGGCAGTCTTGACGATGCCCTTGTCTCTGATGAACACTAGATGTCGAGGAAAACATACTGAGTTCTATTACTTAAGACGACTTCGAACCATTCACATATCTCGGAACCTATTCTATGTGCTCGGTCTTTCGTTGAGAGTCTGTAGTGAGGCACCGAGTCAGATGCTTTTAGGAAATCTAAAAATCTAGGTTTTGCCTGTTGTCGTTCATACATAGTTCGCAGTATATCATGAGAGAAAAGGCCAACTTGAGTTTCGAGAGAGCGATTTTTTGTAAATTCGATTCGTGACTATAACCTTCTCGGTCTCATGAAAATTAATTATATTCGAACTGAGAATATGTTCAAAGATTCTGCAGCAAACCGATGTTAGAGATATTGGTCTGTAATTTTTCAGGTCCGGTCTTTTACTCTTGTTATGTACAGGTGTCATCCGTGCATTTTTCCAGTCGCTTGGGGCTTTGCGCTGGGCGAGAGATTGGCGATAAATGCAAGCTAAGCAATGGGCCAATACCGCAGAGTACTCTTCGTAAAATCAAATTTCGATTCCATCCGGACCTGGCATTTGTCTTGTTTTTAACTCTTTCAGTCGTTTCTCTACAGCAGGGACGCTTATTACTATGTCGTCCATTCGGAAGCGTTTTCGAAGGTCAAACGACGGTATCTTTGTATGATTCTCCTACACGAACGATTTCTTAAAGATTAAATTTGAAACTTCTGCTTTCGTTTCGCTATTTTAGACATTGTTTCAATTAAGTGCCTGCAGTATAGCTGTCAGAACAGAGCCAGATGGCATGAAGACCAAACGGTTTTGTGTTATTTTGTTGAAAGGTAACAGCGTGGTTATTTTGAAGACCCGTCAAAGCCACCGACATTATTACCACGTCAGAAGTGTAACAGCTGTCGTTCAAATTACTGACTAAGTGAACTTAATGTGATTGTGTCGTACACCCACTGGTAGAGGCCACGCAGAATACCATGCCCAGTAGATGTGCAGTCAGGAGGGCGTCATGACGAGTAGATGCACAGTCAGCAGGGCAAGCATGGGGAGGCAGTAGGGGTGGGTGTTATGGACAGACGTTTCAGGGGAAATGCTGAGCTCTGGAAGGGGAAATGCTTTTCTAAACTGAAGCCCAAGACAAAATGTTTTGTAAATATTAACTGAAGCCCGTCCACATCCACACTTGCGTAGTGACCATTCAAAAAAATCTCTCACCTCTGTTTTAGTTAGCATCTAGAGAGAAACCCGCTGAAAATGCAGCGATTTCTCGTCTCTTGGCTCGTTAACCATTTGTAACATTCACAGAAGCGTCACGAGTGGCGAATTTTGAGTGAAACTAACACATTTCTCTTGTTGCCAAGCTAAAATTTGCTACTTTTGCCAAAACACAGCAAAGTTGCTCCTCTCCTCTGCAACCCCCGCCCTCTGCCGCGCCTTCACTGTTGTGTCCCCCCTATCCACCACCTCTACACCCTTCATCTCCTTTCCCAAGGTGGCTTCCATCGACTCCCCCTCCCGGATGATGCCCTCATTCGCTCCATTTATCCCTGCTATCAACTCTGATCCTCACCCCCCCCCCCCCCTTCCTCTGTCTTCTTCCTGGGCTCCCTCTCTCCCTCCTCCCATTCTGTTTTTTTCCCCACCTACCCTCTCTCTGACTTCCTTCTCTCCCCTGAGTCCTTTTGCTCTCCCCTCCACTGCCTTTCCCACTCCTAGCATCCGCCCAACTGCCCCCCTTTTTCTATGTCCCCTCCCTCCATCGGCTCCCCCCTTTTTTCTTTTCCTCTCCTCTGCCCCTTTTCCCTCTCATTGGTCTGGGTCCTCCCTCCACTAATCAACCGCCGTGTCGTCTCTATTGTGCTCTTTTAAGTGAGTGTTTAGTGCTGTGCGTCCCCTATCAGTGTTCCAAACAGCCACCACACTGTCGCTAGTTGTGTTTTTTATCTTGTGCGAACAGAAACCTGACTGTCGCCGTGTTTTTTAATTGTACCTGTCTATTTACTATGTGTTTTAATCAGCGCCACTGATCGTTTTGTTTTTATATTTTCTTCACAACTTTTTCTCCATGATTCAGTTTTTAACAGTCACCGTTTTTATCGCCTGCTTTTATTGTTCTGATATCTCCTAATTCTGTTTTTTAACATTTTTTGTAGGCTGCAGAGCGGCGTATTGTGCTGCTGCCAGCCCGCTCCCCCTCTGAGGGGGAAAGGGGGGGTTAAGGAATCGAAATCCAATAAAGAAAAAAAAAACACCCGAAAATTATTAGAAGAAGTTACTACTACTTACTTTGTGCATTTGTGTTGAAATGGTAACCATTTGAACATGCAAGCATCATGCTAATTTGACTTTGCTACATTCATCGTGTCGCCATTGTATTGGCCAGCAGTATAGTTGGTTTTCGTCACAAGTCCAAAGACTGGCGCTGTTAGAGATTTCACTCTTGTTCTTTCAGTACAGTCTGCACACACCAGTGTCGCTTTCTTTCGAGGCACTCAACGAGGAAGGTGGCACAAAGATATAGACTCTTGTACATGAGGACGGCGATGGTTCAAATCTTCGTCCAGCAGTTCAAATGTGCAGAGGCTGAGATAAAATAGGAAGCACCAAAAACCCAACAGGTTACCGTGCCTAAAACGGAGTAGCAGAACCCTTGGCATTCAAAACACTTCTAGCCGTCTCGGAGTGGATAAATGCAGCTCCTGTATGGCTGTCATTGGAATCTTGCACCATTCTTCCTGCAAAATTGTGGCACGTTCAGGTGACGATGATGGAGGTGGATAGCGATCCCGCACCCTTCTCAACAAAGTAGATCACAGAGGATCAATAACTGTGAGATCTGGTGACTGCAGTGGCCAGACATGAGACAGTTCAACCTCGTTTTCATAAAACCAGACCTGGGCCATGGCAACTGTGTGAGCAATGGCCTTGTGGTCTTGGAACATAGCATCACCAATAAGGATGGTTCAAATGGCTCTAAGCACTATGGGACTTAAGATCCGATGTCATCACTCCCCTAGACTTATAACTGCTTAAACCTAACTAACTTAAGAAAATCACGCACACCCATTCCCAAGGCAGTATTCGGACCTGCGACCGCAGCAGCAGCGGTTGAAACGTCTCTGTGAAGTCGTTTCATAAGACACTTGTCAAATTCGGTACAAATTATTCATTTTACTACCTGATTTTAGCTCAATTCATGAACTCTTCCAGAAAGACTGAGCACTGAAATAAGGCCTATTGATTATTACATGTGTGTTCTAATGTGGGTTTCGGTTTTGTTTTGTGGCAATCGCTGAATTGGTCATCGTCTGCTGGGAGCAGACGATGTTGCTTCTCGTTCAAAGGAGAGCACAGAATGACCAAGTTAGGTTTCCAATACCTGAACAGACAGGTTTACCCATCATAGTCGAGGGCTGTGTCGAAGGCTCTTTTTGTGTGTGCGGTTGGTGACGCAGAGCTACCCCTCTGCTAGCATCCGCTGTACGATGAGCTAGGTGATCTGGAAAGAGAAGGGGGCACTCTTAGGTGAACGCTTGATGAGTACGGTTCGTAGCTCTTAAGGTGGTTTCAGGTGATAGGAATCAGGTTGAGTTAGGACTTCGTTATGTTTAACTGGTGAAATACTGAAGACCTTTAGCGTATCTGAAGCGTGTGAAGCGAGTTATTTTTTTAATGATTTTTAATCTTATATTTTGTGGAACCTCCCCCCATGAAGCATGGACCTTGCCGTTGGTGGGGAGGCTTGCGTACCTCAGCGATACAGATAGCCGTACCGTAGGTGCAACCACAACGCAGGGGTATCTGTTGAGAGACCAGACAAACGTGTGGTTCCTGAAGAGGGGCAGCAGGCTTTGCAGTAGTTGCAAGGGCAACAGTCTGGATGATTGACTGATCTGGCCTTGTAACAATAACCAAAACAGCCTTGCTGTGCTGGTACTGCAAACGGCTGAAAGCTAGGGGAAACTATGGCCGTAATCTTTCCCGAGGGCATGCAGCTTTACTGTATGATTAAATGATGATGGCGTCCTCTTGGGTAAAATATTCCGGAGGTAAAATAGTCCCACAATCGGATCTCCGGGCGGGGACTACTCAAGAGGATGTCGTTACCAGGAGAAAGAAAGCTGTCGTTCTATGGATCGGAGAGTGGAATGTCAGATCCCTTAATCGGGCAGGTAGCTTAGAAAATTAAAAAAGCAAAATGGATAGATTAAAGCTAGATATAGTGGTAATTAGTGAAGTTCGCTGGCAGGAGGAACAAGACTTCTGGTGAACGCATTATTGTGGCCAGGATAGATACGAAGCCCACACCTACTATAGTAGTACAAGTTTATATGCCAACTAGCTCTGCAGATGATGAAGAAATTGATGAAATGTATGATGAGATAAAAGAAATTACTCAGGTAGTGAAGGGAGACAAAAATTTAATAGTCATGTGTGACTGGAATGCGACAGTAGGAAAAGGAAGAGAAGGAAACGTAGTAGGTGAATATGGATTGGGGCTAAGAAATGAAAGAGGAAGCCGTCTGGTAGAATTTTGTACAGAGCACAACTTAATCATAGCTAACACTTGGTTCAAGAATCATAAAAGAAGGCTGTATACATGGAAGAAGCCTGGAGGTACTAAAAGGTTTCAGATACATTATATAATGGTAAGACAGAGATTTAGGAACCAGGTTTTAAATTGTAAGACATTTCCACGGGCAGATGTGGACTCTGACCACAATCTATTGGTTATGAACTGTAGATTAAAACTGAAGAAACTGCAAAAAGGTGGGAATTTAAGGAGATGGGACCTGTATAAACTGAAAGAACCAGAGGTTGTACAGAGTTTCAGGGAGAGCATAAGGGAACAATTGACAGGAATGGGGGAAAGAAATACAGTAGAATAAGAATGGGTAACTTTTAGGGATGAAGTAGTGAAGGCAGCAGAGGATCAAGTAGGTAAAAAGACGAGGGCTAGTAGAAATCCTTGGGTAACAGAAGAAATATTGAATTTAATTGATGAAAGGAGAAAATATAAAAATGCACTAAATGAAGCAGGTAAAAAGGAATACAAACGTCTCAAAAATGAGATCGACAGGAAGTGCAAAATGGCTAAGCAGGCTTGGCTACAGGACAAATGTAGGGATGTAGAGGCTTATCTAACTAGGGGTAAGATAGATGCTGCCTACAGGAAAATTAAAGAGACCTTTGGACATAAGAGAACCACTTGTATGAACATCAAGAGCTCAGATGGAAACCCAGTTCTAAGCAAAGAAGGGAAAGCAGAAAGGTGGAAGGAGTATATAGAGGGTCTATACAAGGGCGATGTACTTGAGGACAATATAATGGAAATGGAAGAGGATGTAGATGAAGATGAAATGGGAGATACGATACTGCGTGTAGAGTCGAAACAAGGCCACCGGAGTAGACAACATTCCATTGGAACTACTGACGGCCTTGGGAGAGCCAGTCCTGACAAAACTATACCATCTGGTGAGCAAGATGTATGAAACAGGCGAAATACCCTCAGACTTCAAGAAGAATATAATAATTCCAATCCCAAAGAAAGCAGGTGTTGACAGATGTGAAAATTGCCGTACTATCAGTTTAATAAGTCACAGCTGCAAAATACTAACGCGAATTCTTTCGGTACGAATGGAAAAACTGGTAGAAGCCGACCTCGGTGAAGATCAGTTTGGATTCCGTAGAAATGTTGGAACACGTGAGGCAATACTGACCCTACGACATATCTTAGAAGCTAGATTAAGGAAGGGCAAACCTACGTTTCTAGCATTTGTAGACTTAGAGAAAGCTTTTGACAATGTTGACTGGAATACTCTCTTTCAAATTCTGAATGTGGCAGGGGTAAAATACAGGGAGCGAAAGGCTATTTACAATTTGTACAGAAACCAGATGGCAGTTATAAGAGTCGAGGGACATGGAAGGGAAGCAGTGGTTGGGAAGGGAGTGAGACAGGGCTGTAGTCTATCCCCGATGTTATTCAATCTGCATATTGAGCAAGCAGAGAAGGAAACAAAAGAAAAATTCGGAGTAGGTATTAAAGTCCATGGAGAAGAAATAAAACTTTGAGGTTCGCCGATGACATAGTAATTCTGTCAGAGTGAGCAAAGGACTTGGAAGAGCAGTTGAATGGAATGGACAGTGCCTTGAGAGGAGTATATAAGATGAACATCAACAAAAGCAAAACGAGGATAATGGAATGTAGTCGAATTAAGTCGGGTGATGCTGAGGGAATTAGACTAGGAAATGAGACACTTAAAGTGGTAAAGGCGTTTTGCTATTTGGGGAGCAAAATAACTGATGATGGTCGTACTAGAGAGGATATAAAATGTAGACTGGCAATGGCAAGGAAAGAGTTTCTGAAGAAGAGGAATTTGTTAACATCGAGTATAGATTTAAGTGTCAGGAAGTCATTTCTGAAAGTATTTGTATGGAGTGCAGCCATGTATGGAATTGAAACATGGACGATAAATAGTTTGGACAAGAAGAGAATAGAAGCTTTCGAAATGTGGTGCTACAGAAGAATGCTGAAGATTAGATGGGTGGATCACATAACTAATGAGGAAGTATTGAATAGGATGGGGAGAAGAGAAGTTGGTGGCACAACTTGACCAAAAGAAGGGATCGGTTGGTAGGTCATGTTCTGAGGCATCAAGGGATCACAAATTTAGTATTGGAGGGCAGCGTGGAGGGTAAAAATCGTAGAGGGAGACCAAGAGATTAATACACTAAGCAGATTCAGAAGGATGTGGGTTGCAGTAGATACTGGGAGATGAAGAAGCTTGCACAGGATAGAGTAGCATGGAGAGCTGCATCAAAGCAGTCTCAGGACTGAAGACCACAACAACAACAACATTTTGGGGAAATTTGTCTTTGTGTGTCGATTTTGTGCCACGTGTTTGGTAATCAATGACCCATCTGGCTCACCACGGCACCGCAACAGGCTTAGTTTTAATAGTTTTCTTGTTTAATGAGTTACAATTTCTGCAAGAATATCTGTTGATTCGTTCGCTTTGTACAAAGCAGCACAACAGTTTGCGTCAGAATGCACCACGTGCTCTAGTTCGGGCGTTTGCAAGCAGCCGACGCAGTTAATATGTTAAATAATTATCGTGGTTAAACCTCTGTCCAGAATGGAACATGCGTAGAATCGTAATGCAAATCTCACTTATATATTTTTATCTTATTAATACAAAGGAGATGATAGTATAATTGTCTCCCACCCCCGCCTTCTGTGTTTCTTCCTGCTGTAATTAAATTGTGCACTGTTTCATTCTCACGTAATTCTTACTTAAATATTTCGAGTCAGGCACCAGTTATGTGTAGTTAGGACGTGCAAGCAAATATTTAGTTACAATAAATAATTTACGTGATAGATAAATTCTTTGGTGTCGATCTTACCCCCTTACTCTGATTTCCATTCCTGAATTAATCAAGTTGCGTCATGCAAGACATGGAGTACTATTTATCTGGCTGCTTAAAGAAATTTGCGTACTTGTAATTGAATTATTAAATTAATTAAACTAATAATTATCCAGCTCCGTTTTTTGTCAATGGTTAGGAAGGGCTTGGGCTGGTGACGAACCTGAATTTCTGAATTTTTATCATTATTTGTGTGAGAGAAGGAGCTAGATTTGCGAGATAACGAATATGGCTCGATGAGCAACGTCGTAAACATAGTAATACGTTACACGGTTCCGGATTGAAGCGCCTAGAACCGCTCGGCCACAGCTCACCAATGAGGAGCAAACTTCTATCGCAGGATGGACCTCATCAGGCAAAATGATCACATAATCCTTGACAGTAAGGCGAACTTGCAGAGTAGCAGTTGGGCCCCTGGAATACCACGATACGACTGGCCAATCACCACCGAATCTCCTCCGTGTTACGCTCTTGGTATGTAAGCTCAGCCACAAGTTGGAAACAATGTGAAATAAGACTCATCCTTTCATTGCTCCACATTCCTGGTTTATGGCTTCGGTATCACTTTTTCTTGTTATTGGCATTTACGTTACCGATGAGTGGTTTTGGGATTCCGAGTCGGCCTGCGATTCCCCGCATATGGAGTTTCCTATGTGTTGTTTTGGTGCTGACAGAATTCTCGAGTGCGAGCTTTCAGTTCTGCAGTGACTTTTGCACCTCTCGTCTTCTACCTTTTTGTTACAATATTTTTCAATGACCATCTGTCAGACCACTCAATACACACAATTTCATCCGCATTGTAACTTAGCGAATGATGTTTTTCCGCTTTCCCTGCGCTCTATAAATGTCCTATACCGTACCTCTTGAAGCGCCAAACACTCGGATCCCTTACTTGCGGGAGTACCAACCACAGAAGCACCAACAATTTTGCCACGTTCGAATTCACACAGCTCGGACGTAAAGCACTCACCACTGCTTAGAATACTGGCCTGACGGTGACTGAATCTTGCAACGTATTGGGAATACTGCACAGGTGCCGTTCGTGGTCAAAGACGACAGCGCAACCACCAGGCTTGGTTAGTATCTGTCTCTTTGTTCAGTCACACATTTCTCGCTATGTTTCTATATTGTTATCGATACCATCTAGCTTTTACACGATTCAAGTTCGATTCCATATCGAGTGGATGCGCTCAGTGGCTGTATTTGTATAAAGTTGACAAAATGTACAGGAAGCAGTTGCTAATAGTCTGTTTACTGTAGACAAGAAGAATAATTGTTTATTTTTTATTATTTATTTGCGGTTTTGAATAGCAATATGTACAAATTACTGTTAGTTCACCTAGCAACTACCAATCAGCCCGATTTTTCAGATGGTTTTGCCGAGGCCTTTAGAATAATCCAGTATTCAGCTATTTTCAGCGATGTTTTATCTATTTGTTTGACGTTCTCCAAATACTAGCCAATATTGTTAAGAACAACGCAAGTAAATTCTTTAATACAAAATAATTCTGAACACCAGTATGACGTACACCGAGGTTAGCTGTGTAATAACTGTACACTGCGGTCTCAGTGTGAACTAAAATACTGAGTTGGATAGTTTAGTAGAGTCTTTTTTGTAGGCAAGCGGTCACACTTGCATTTTAGCGGTACGTTACATTATCAACTACTCTGTTGCATTGTTTACACAACTATATATGTTTTCATTTGTGCGTGTAATGTATTTGTACACTACTGGCCATGACGCGCTACAGACGCGAAATTTAACCGACAGGTAGAATATGCTGTGATATGCAAATGATTAGCTTTTCAGAGCTTTCACAGAAGGTTGGCGCCGGTCGCGACGTGCTGACATGAGGAAAGTTTCCAACCGATTTCTCATACACAAACAGCAGTTGACCGACGTTGCCTGGTGAAACGTTGTTGTGATGCCTCGTGTAAGGAAGAGAAACGCGTACTATCACGTTTCCGACTTTGATAAAGGTCGGATTCTAGCCTATCGCGATTGCGGTTTATCGTATCGCGACACTGCTGCTCGCGTTGGTCTAGATCCAATGACTGTTAGCAGAATATGGAATCGGTGGGTTCAGGAGGGTAATATGGAACACCGTGCTGGATCCCAACGGCGTCGTATCACTAGCAGTCGAGATGACAGGCATCTTGTCCGCATGACTGTAACGGATCTTGCACCCACATCCCTATCCCTGAGTCAAGAGATGGGGACGTTTGCAAGACAAAAACGATCTTCACAAACAGTTCGACGACGTTTGCAGCATGGACTATCAGCTCGGAGACGATGGCTGCAGTTACCCTTGACGCTGCATGACAGACAGGACCGCCTCAGATGGTGTCCTCAATGACGAACCTGGGTGCACGAATGGCAGAACGTCATTTTTTCGGATGAATCCAGGTTCTGCTAACAGCATAATGATGGTCGCATCCGTGTTTGGCGACATCGCGGTGCACGCACATTGGAAGCGTGTATTCGTCATCGACATACTGGCGTATCACCCGGCGTGATGGTATGGGATGCCATTGGTTACACGTCTCGGTCACCTCTTGTTCGCATTGACGGCATTTTGAACAGTGGACGTTACATTTCAGATGTGTTACGACCCGTGGCTCTACCCTTCATTCGATCCCAGCGAACCCCTACATTTAAGCAGGATAATGCGCGACCGCATGTTGCAAGTCCTGTACGGGCCTTTCTGGATACAGAAAATGTTCGACTGCTGCCCTGGCCAGCACAATCTCCAGATCTCTCGCCAATTGAAAACGTCTGGTCAACGGTGGCCAAGCAACTGGCACGTCACAATACGCCACACACTACTCTTGAAGAACTGTGGTATCGTGTTGAAGCTGCACGGGTAGCTTTACCTGTACACGCCATCCAAGCTCTGTTTGAGTCAATGCCCAGGCGTATCAAGGCTGTTATTACGGCCAGAGGTGGTTGTTGTGGGTACTGATTTCTCAGGATCTATGCACCCAAATTGCGTGAAATGTAATCACATGTCAGCTCTAGTATAATATAGTTGTCCAATGGATACCCGTTTATGATCTGCATTTCCTCTAGGTGTAGCAATTCTAAAGGCCAGTAGTGTACATATTTTTGACACTGATGATAGCCAAAAAAGTTGCTGAAATCGAGATTTGCAATAAACAGATTATTAGCAACCAATTGCTGTACTTTTCCTCATCTTTTGCGTGATTTTCCTAAATCTGATAATGCGTATGTCGAGATGGTTTCTTTGAAGATAGACGCCGGATATCTTCCCCTATCGTTCCCTTATCCTAGTCTGTGTTCCGTCCTCAACGATCTCGTCGCCGTGGAGACGTTAAATCCTAGTCTTCCTTCCATTTTTTTCCCTTCTTCGAGGCACTCCGGACACTATAAGGCGGCTGTGTTGCGCGTTCGTCGGGCAGTGAAGCACAAAGTCTGAGGTGCAGCGAGCAGCCCGCATCTGCTCAGCCGCCGGCAGCTGCGCCAGTGGCTAATCCTGCTCATCACGGCCTGCCGTCCTGCAAGGGGGTGAGGGGTGAGGGGGTAGAGGGGGAGTTACGGGGAGGCATCGATCGCCCGCCACTTGAAAACAAGGGGATCGGTTCGGCTTGTTGACGCTCGGCTCTTAGCCGTCGCCTCTCCACGGATTTCTGGCGCACTACTTCAACTCCGGCGGCAGCTCAATGAAAGCACAACACTCGCAAGTTGCGTGCGGATGGCCTCCTCGTTGAAAACTGGCTGCGTACCCGCCGTAGAGCGGTCATGCACAGCAGCGGCACAAAGCGAGACGCCTGTAGTTCGTTCGACCAGAGAAAGTCCGCGACCGTTCTTTTTCTTTGTTTCATTTGCCTATGGCTAGGCCAATACAGTCAGTTCAAACTTACAGAGCTTTCTCTCCGAAAACTGCAAACTAATTTAAAACACAAATTTCTTTGCAATGAGACTTAAATAAGTACAGCGTGTAACAATTCGAGTCAATATAATAAGTATTTAAAGTTTTTGTCGTAGAGATGTTTTAAGTTACAGCAGGCCAGTGAAGCCACCCCCGTAATAGACGGTTAAAATTGGTTCAAATGGCTCTGAGCACTATGGGACTTAACGTCTGAGGTCATCAGTCCTCTAGACGTAGAACTACTTAAACCTAACCAAATGGCTCTGAGCACTATGGGACTCAACTTCTCAGGTCATCAGTCCCCTAGAACTTAGGACTACTTAAACCTAACTAACATAAGGACATCACACACATCCATACTCGAGGCAGCATTCGAACTTGCGACCGTAGCGGTCGCGCGATTCCAGACTGTAGCGCCTAGAACCACTCGGCCACTCCGGCCGGCTAAACCTAAACAACCTAAGGACATCACATACATACATGCATTAATCCTTGTTCCATAGATCATGAATACGACATTTCGTAATGATGTGGAACTTGTTACTTTAACAACAGTTTTCTTTACACAAAATAATTAATCAATTACTTTATTTTTTTACAGTTACTACTTCATATATAAGCACTCATCTATTGAGTATAAGGAGTTGTCATTCAGAAATTCTTTTAATTTGCTTTTAAATATTGGTTGGTTATCTGTCAAGCTTTTAATACTATTTGGCAAATGACCAAAGATTTTTGTGGCAGCATAATTGAGCACTTTCTGTGTCAAAGAGAGATTTAATCCCGAACAGTGAACATCATCCTTTCTTTCAGTGTTGCAGCTATGCACTTCGCTGTTATTTTTGAATTGGGATGTGTTATTAATGGCAAATTTCATAAGTGAATATATGTATTGCGAAGGTACTGCGAATGTCCCAAGTTCCTTAAATAAACGTCTGCAAGCTGATCTTGGGTGGGCTCCAGCTATTATTCTGATTACACGCTTTTGTGCAATGAATACTTTCTCTCTTAATGACGAATTTCTCCAAAATATGATGCCATATGAAAGCAGTGAATGAAAATAAGCATGCCCGAGGGAGGTTTCGATCCTGCGACCGTAGCAGCAACGCGGTTCCGGACTAAAGCGCCTAGAACCGCTTGGCCACAACGGCCGGCGCAATAGACGGGTGTGACGTCATGTAGCAGGTACGTGAGGGACCGAGCAGAGCAACGAGTATGCTACTTTATTTTTTTCCGAAGACGTCATGGAGGCAATATGTCTGTTGAGCGTACTACCGAAAGTGTTTTAGTAAATTTTAAAACTGGAGCAGCCACACCTACACTCCTGGAAATGGAAAAAAGAACACATTGACACCGGTGTGTCAGACCCACCATACTTGCTCCGGACACTGCGAGACGGCTGTACAAGCAATGATCACACGCACGGCAAAGTGGACACACCAGGAACCGCGGTGTTGGCCGTCGAATGGCGCTAGCTGCGCACCATTTGTGCACCGCCGCCGTCAGTGTCAGCCAGTTTGCCGTGGCATACGGAGCTCCATCGCAGTCTTTAACACTGGTAGCATGCCGCGACAGCGTGGACGTGAACCGTATATGCAGTTGACGGACTTTGAGCGAGGGCGTATAGCGGGCATGCGGGAGGCCGGGTGGACGTACCGCCGAATTGCTCAACACGTGGGGCGTGAGGTCTCCACAGTACATCGATGTTGTCGCCAGTGGTCGGGGGAAGGTGCACGTGCCCGTCGACCTGGGACGGGACCGCAGCGACGCACGGATGCACGCCAAGACCGTAGGATCCTACGCAGTGCCATAGGGGACCGCACCGCCACTTCCCAGCAAATTAGGGACACTGTTGCTCCTGGGGTATCGGTGAGGACCATTCGCAACCGTCTCCATGAAGCTGGGCTACGGTCCCGCACACCGTTAGGCCGTCTTCCGCTCACGCCCCAACATCGTGCAGCCCGCCTCCAGTGGTTTCCCGACAGGCGTGAATGGAGGGACGAATGGAGACGTGTCGTTTTCAGCGATGAGAGTAGCTTCTGCCTTGGTGCCAATGACGGTCGTATGCGTGGTTGGCGCCGTGCAGGTGAGCGCCACAATCAGGACTGCATACGACCGAGGCACACAGGGCCAACACCCGGCATCATGGTGTGGGGAGCGATGTCCTACACTGGCCGTACACCTCTGGTGATCGTCGAGGGGACACTGAATAGTGCACGGTACATCCAAACCGTCATCGAACCCATCGTTCTACCATTCCTAGACCGGCAAGGGAACTTGCTGTTCCAACAGGACAATGCACGTCCGCATGTGTCCCGTGCCACCCAACGTGTTCTACAAGGTGTAAGTCAACTACCCTGGCCCGCAAGATCTCCGGATCTGTCCCCCACTGAGCATGTTTGGGACTGGATGAAGCGTCGTCTCACGCGGTCTGCACGTCCAGCACGAACGCTGGTCCAACTGAGGCGCCAGGTGGAAATGGCATGGCAAGCCGTTCCACAGGACTACATCCAGCATCTCTACGATCGTCTCCATGGGAGAATAGCAGCCTGCATTGCTGCGAAAGGTGGATATACACTGTACTAGTGCCGACATTGTGCATGCTCTGTTGCCTGTGTCTATGTGCCTGTGGTTCTGTTAGTGTGATCATGTGATGTGTCTGACCCCAGGAATGTGTCAATAAAGTTTACCCTTCCTGGGACAATGAATTCACGGTGTTCTTATTTCAATTTCCAAGAGTTTATATGAGTTATACATGACTGCATGACACTTCATACATTGAACAGTTTTCTTTTTTTATACAGGTGTTAAAGTTATTAAAATGAAACTGAATGAAACATCCAATGGTCTGCCGTAGCTGTATTTAGTCAAGTCACTTATAAACCCACACAACCGGTTTCGCAACTTCTGAGTTGCGTCTTCTGGTGCAAAGATAAATGCTGCATCATATTTACAAATGCCGCACTGCAACAATTGCCGTGGTTAGGTAACAATTTCGTCACTCCTCAATTAATGAAAAAAACTATCGTCAAATGATAAAAAAGACCATCGTCAATTATGAAAGTCATGTCTGTGTATAGTTCACGACTTAGATGCACAAAACTTTCATGATTTACGATGGTCTTTTTTATCATTAGACGGTGCTTTTTATCAAATGAGAAATGCTGAAAGCATTACCTAACCACGCCAATTGTTACACTGCGGCATTCTGTAATATATGACGTAGCATTTATGTTTGCACCAGAAGATGCAACTCGAAAGCTGCGAAACCAATTCTGTGCGTTTACAAGTGACTTGAATAAATGCAAGTACAGCGGACCATTGGACATTTAATTCAGTTTCATTTTAATAGTTGTAGCACCTGTATTCCAAAAAAGGAACTGTTCTCTGTATGAAGTTTCATGCAATCATGTTTTAGTAAAGGTATGCAGTATGCGTGGAATTTAACCATTCAACCATTTTAAAATATTTACAGGTCAGAATTGTTATGAGGGATGAGTCATACGCTCGTAATGCGCGCAAGACGAATATCTAAACGGCTCCTCAGACGCGAGATGCAAAACCTGGAAAGCGTTCTGAGGAGCAATGGGTACTCCATCACTTACTTAAGAAGTGGACGCACATTCCCAGAGTGAAGGACAGAATCAGCCGTCTATTGTGCATACATGGCGTGAAGACATGACCGGCAAGGAAAAGAAAAAGTGTCTCAGATAGGAAAAGGAGAAATGGAACTCGTTTTCTGTGTCGGGAATACGTCGCATATCATGTACATGTGGAAAAGTCTATGTCAGAATTATTAGACGATTAGTCAACTCCTGGATAATCGAACATAAACGGCATTTCAGGTTGCGACAGGTGAAGGTTGGCAGAGAACGTGCTTTGTGAGACCGACCACACAATAAAATTCGCCGACATGGGAGTTCTTGGTGCGAAGGAGAGATATGACACCCGCTTGTTCTGGGGAGCTACAGGAATCCACAAAAATGATAACAGCTTCAACAAGAAGGAAGGAAGTCTTAAGATGGACGGATCCTGGATACCCGTGCTGTAGCGAACGATCATTGCGGATAGCAAGGGCAGAACAGCACTGGAAATGCCCGCGGAAAAGTCCTTGGACGTTGGCGCGCCAAGTACCTATAATTTGAGACCGCGAAATCGACTCAGTCCTCCACCACCAATGGAGGATGAAGTTTTGACAATGCCAACGACTCTTGGTGGCGAAATATTAGAAAAATCATCAATCCAACGTCGTCGAAGTCATCAGGCAATTTGAGTTATTATTTTAGAACTGTGATAGTACGTCAGAAGCGACCAAAATGTTTGTTCATGTTAGCTTAACAAAATGCTTTCTAAATAAGCAAAATAAACACACACACACACACACACACACACACACACACACACACACACACAAACACACATACACACACACACACACATACAGCGCGCGCGCGCTGGCGCCCACAACACTGGTCAATTGCATTTAAATGACATCTTTTAACGATAATTCTACGAGCAATTTATAAATGTTTACATTGTTGTTGCCAGGAGTATCTACATATTCGAGGAAATTTCTTCTTGTTTCACTCTGATCAGCCCTGTGTGTGTAGGGTTGCCATATCTAGCTAAGACGTCATCGGAACACTCTGACATCGGTGTGTAGAAATGAAATAAAAAGTTTATTTAATATAATTACATTTTATTTACAACAGAATTACATGGAACTTGTTTCGGCAGGAGTGGTTGGTACGCCATATTTTTCGGAAGATTTTACCCTTTTTAATAAGTCTTTTTTTCCTTTTACGTATTTATAAAACGCCATGCAAGTCAGCTTGTGGTTAAACGGGCGCCGTAAGATTGATTCCACAGTACCTGGCTGCAGTCGAAATCTTTCGTCAGTCCACTGGACCGACATCAGCGAAAATGCTCTTCCCACAATGGCGTCGTGTGCGAGAACAGAATATAAATACTCGCGTATTTCACGAAATCGGTACAAAGTTGGGTCTTGTCGGGATGTCGGGACAAAACGATCCATAACTATGACGTCCCGTTATATTGGGGCAGGTGGCAGCTAGCTTGATTCCTTTCAGTGTCTATAACAGCCAGTTACGGGTTGGTGTCATAGGTCTTCCATAGTTGCAGTGAGGTGACGGCAATCACCTCTGTACTCTCTGGATGTCGAACTTCAGCTGTCTAAACGTGCCTGCCAAAGATGCTCGTATTTCATCTCTTGCCTATTAATACATGGCTGCCACGAAACGTCACGAGAACTCAAAATGAAACTACGTTTCTATTCTGCTCCGGCATCAGCCCCATACATCGCACGTTGATATAAAATTCAGTGCCAGAAACACTTTTTCATCACGTGCAGACCGGTGGATTTATTTTTGTCTAACTACAACACGGCGGACTATGCAAACGACAAGAATCTACAAGTACGAAACGTTTCATGTTCTACGATCAGAGATCTATGTCCAGGTAGTACAGAAATCACTATGTGACGGTAACAAGTGAATTCTAGAGAGGTATTATCAGGAGCAGTAGTGATGGATTTTAAATCTGACAGTTATCCTTACGAGCCTCCTCTTGTACCCTTTCACAATGGAGCTACGTTTCGTCTCGCAATTTTGAGAGTACCATTATTTATGCATTCGGTATTCGTGGATCTGCTTCCCTTTCAGCGTTGCGCACCACAATCGGTAAAAACGAAACACTTATAGGAGTACTTTTTTCTCTCTGTCTGTCTGCCTGTCCGTATTGTTAAGATCCTTTTTTCTTAGGAACGGACAGAGGTTCGAAATTGAAATTCATGTCACATACGAAGGCCTGTGGTTCCTTGACGTAGTAAGAAATTAAAGCTTCTAAGTCACTGCAATAAAAAAAATACGGCCATTTGTGTTACGTATTTCCATACTTACAAACTCACTCATTAAAGTCGACATAAACGTTTTCTGGATATGGTACCGCGTCATAATGTATAAAACTACTGCTGCTGGAGAAAAACCAACGTTCCAGCTACAACGAAACTTTGTCTCGAAACCTGGCAGAAAATCCAAAGAGGTTCTGGTCGTATGTGAAGTATGTTAGCGGCAAGAAACAATCAATGTCTTCTCTGCGCGATAGCAATGGAGATACTATCGAAGACAGTGCTGCCAAAGCAGCGTTACTAAACACAGCCTTCCGAAATGCCTTCACAGAAGAAGACGAAGTAAATATTCCAGAATTCGAATCGAGAACAGCTGCCAACATGAGTAACGTAGAAGTAAATATCCTCGGGGTATTGAAGCAACTTAAATCACTTAATAAAAGCAAGTCTTCTGGTCCACATTGTACACCAGTTGGGTTCCTTTCGGAGTGTGCTGATGCATTAGCTCCATACTTAACAATCATCTACAACAGTTCGCTCGACGAAAGATTCGTAACCAAAGACTGGAAATTGCACAGGTCACACCAATATGCAAGAAAGGTAGCAGGAGTAATCCACTACATTACAGGCCCATATCGTTAACGTCGGTATGCACCAGGATTTTTGAACATATATTGTGTTCGAACATTACCTCGAAGAAAACGGTCTACTGACACACAGTCAACATGGGTTTAGAAAACATCGCTCCTGTGAAACACACAGTTTTGTGACTGGAATTGTGATGTCCTGTCAGAGAGGTCACGGTTCATAGTAATTGACAGAAAGTCATCGAGTAAAACACAAGTGATTTCTGGCGTTCCCCAAGGTAGTGTTACAGGCCCACTGCTGTTCCTTATGTGTATAAAAGATTTAGGAGACAATCTGAGGAGCCGCCTTCGGTTGTTTGCAGATGACGCTGTCGTTTATCGGCTAATAAAGTCATAAGAAAATTAAAACAAACTGCAAAACAATTTAGAAGAATTATCGGAATGGTGCGAAAAGTGGCAGTTGACGCTAAATAACGAAAAGTGTGACGT
This sequence comes from Schistocerca gregaria, assembly GCF_023897955.1. Lineage (NCBI taxonomy): Eukaryota > Metazoa > Arthropoda > Insecta > Orthoptera > Acrididae > Schistocerca > Schistocerca gregaria. Next base: position 165,224,565 of record NC_064924.1, on the reverse strand, counting down.
CGTCCACACGAGTGCTAAAAGGAATTCGTTAAATTTCGGTTACACTATAAATCAGTCTAACCTAAAAGCGGTAAATTCAAGTAAATACCTTGGTATTACAATTACGAACAACTTAAACCGGCAGGAACACACAGAAAATGTGCGGAAAACTAAAGAAAGACTGCGTTTTATTGGCAGGGCACTTAGAAAATGTAACAGACCTACCAAGGATACTGCCTGCACTACGCTTGTCCGTTCTCTTTTAGAATACTGCTGCGCGGTGTGGGATCCTTACCAGATAGGACTGACGGAGTACATCGAAAAAGTTCAAAGAATGGCAGCACGTATTATCGCGAAATGTGGGAGAGAGTGTCAGAGAAATGATACAGGACTTGGGCTGGAAATCATTAGAAGAAAGGCATTTTTCGTTGCGACGGAATCTTCTCACGAAATTCCAATCAGCAATTTTCTCCTACGAATGCGAAAATATTTTTTTGACACCGACCTACATAGGGAGGAACGATCACTACGGTAAAATAAGCGAAATCACAACTCGTACGAAAGATATAGGTGCTCATTCTTTCCACGCGCTATACGAAATTGGAATAATAGAGAATTGTGAAGGTGATTCGCTGAACCCTCTGCCAGGCACTTAAATGTGATTTGCAGAGTATCCATGTAGAAGTAGATGTAGATGTTGCAGTGACTTTCTTCTGGGTCTAATAGTGCGTTCTAGCTATGTAGTTTCCCTTGTATTTTTGTTGTTACTGTTCACTGCGGATGCCATTACGTCATAATTTTAAAAAGGTAGTTAGTTTGATTGGTCACTTAAGGAAGAAGGAGAGGGAACTTTATTTTAACAGGTTATTGTGGTGGAGGGAGAACGTGACCTTTGTTGTCTATTGGCTGTTGTGTTCTGTGCCATGACTGGTGGTCACCGTCGAATGAGAAGTTGGCTGCTGTTTACCAAGTGCTGGACGTCGGCCGCGCTGCGGCAGTTACTCGCCGGTAATGCTCGTGCCTCCTGTCGACAGTGCGGTCTGTTGGGCTCTCATTGCTGGCAGCCAAGTTGGGGGAAGCCTGAGTCCATCCTCCCTGTCCATGTTATCAGGGTGTTGAACTATTTCGATGGCCTCTCTGATTTTGCGTTTCGTGATAACCGACTGCTTGGCCAACACACAGGCTTCGCTGAATTTTATTTATTTTCGGCAGTCTTGCTGATATTCCACCATTGCAAATTTGTTATATTGCCCTAGACGAATATAGCGGTCGTGTTCCCGAATGCGCGTTGCTATTGGCCTGCCAGTCTCGCCGATGTGTGCCTCTCCACAATCGCATTCCACCTTGTACACGCCTGCAGCGTGTAGTGCATCCACCTTGTCCTTAGTGGAGCCTAGCACGTCCTGGATCCTGCGACCACTACAGAAGACAGGCTGCACCCCAACCCGGCGAAGGTGTTTGTCTATTGGGTCAGCAACATTTTTCACATAAGGTAAGCGCACTGTTGGCTGCAGTTTGTCTATGTCTTGCTTATCTTTCTTACTTGTGTTCGTCGACAAGGCTGTGTGGATCCACTTATGGCTGTAGCCATTGGCTAGAAATGTTGTGCGTACCCTTTTAAGCTCAGGTGTTATGCTTTGAGCATTACTTAGGCGCTGTGCGCGGATCGCCAAACAACGGATGGCAGAGTTCTTCTGCACGGGGTGGTGGTAGGATTGGGCGTGCAGATACCTGCCTCTACGTGTAGACTTATGATATACTCTGTGCTCCCGTGTGCCCTCCGTTGTCCTGTATACTTCGACGTCTAGAAATGGAATAGCACCATTCTTCTCTACTTTGAGCGTGAACTGTATCTTCCCGTGCCTGTTTTTCAAATTTTTTTTTCTCCAGCAACAGTAGTTTTATGCAGTATGACGCGGTACTATACCCAGAAAACTTTTATGTCGACTGACGTTGACCGCGGAAGTCTACGCAATTATATAAGCAACATGTATGGGCAGGAAACACACAATAACACCAGAAAACTGGAAACGTTCAGGAAGGAGAAAGGGAAACTTCTCAACGATCTTATCTACTTGGAGAGGTGTCGGGATCATGACATTGTACCTAAATTTCTTCAGTTTAAATCTAACAACGACTCTAGCAAAGCAAGAAGGATCTACAGGTGAGCCAGTAAATCTCTTCTGAAGGAGCGTATTCAGCAGGTGCGAAGAGAACTTGACTTCAGCAACAGACAGTTGCTGCAAATACATCTTCTGCTATCATCTACGTTATCGCCTACCGGCTGGAATAACATCGACAGAATCACTCACCTGCAAGCGTATGCAACTAATGAGACCGCCGCCACTGGCCATAAGAAGAAATTTGAGCAGCTAGCAAAGACAACACGGAACACTACGCCTTGATTGGATACGTAGCGAACAATGGTAACGTTTCATCTCATCCCACCAGTAACGCAGCCACAGAAGCATTAGCTAAAGGACTAAACCAGAGCGGATTCCCACGGTGGAAATTACCGAATCCGTGGCAACAGCACTCCGGTACACATCTGCCATAGAAGCTGAGAAAATTAGGCAGGAAAGCGTTCGAGTTCTACTACGTGCCAAGCCACTGGAACACAACCTTATCCGAGAGGAAAGGGCAGCTATCAAGGAACTGAAGAACAACGACGAAATTGTGATATTAACAGAAGACAAAGGCAATTCTATTGTCATCTTAGACACCGTGCTGTATGAAGACAAGATGAAATAATTACTGAATGATCCCATCTGCAAAGAACTAAGGGCGGACCCGACGGCGAAGATAATTCGAAACACGCAGGCCGCGATTAAGGACTCGAGAAGTGACGCTGACACAGCCAAGGGTCTTATTCCCAGAGTACCAGTCTCTCCTAGAATTTATGGTGTTCCAAAGATACACCAGGAAAGTTATCCTTTGAGGACAATAGTGGATGGGATCAATTCGCCTACTTACAATTTCGCAAAGTATCTAGCCTGCAAATTAAGTCTAGTTGGCAAAACGGACTCTGTGAAGAATTCGACGCACTTTATCGAACGCCTAAAGGGAGAAACAGTTTTACCTAAGGACATCAGCTTTGACGTGAAGTCACTTTTTACGAACGTGCCAGTATATGAAACTATCCACATCCTTCAGGATCATGTCCCGTCAGACATATGCGACCTGATTGAGTTGTGCCTGTTTTCAACGTACCTCAAATGGCAAAGAAAATACTATGAGCAGACAGACGGCGTAGCAATGGGGTCTCCCCTATCTCTGCTGGCAGCCGACATATTCATGGAAGCCTTTGAAGCAAAGGCCCTCGGTTCAGCTCCTTTACGCCCAAGTTGCTGGTTCAGATACGTGGACGACACGTTCGCTATATGGCCTCATGGTGAAACGGAGCTACACAAGTTTCACGCATATATATCTGGAATTATACCACGTATTTTTGCCATTTGCTATCCGTTTGTCTATCCGTCAATCCGTTGAGACCCCTGTTTTTCAAAGACGGATACAGGTATCAAGCTGAAATTTATGTCTAATATTAAGGTCTATGGTACCTTTACAATGTAGTAAATGCAATCTTCTAATACAAGCTCACTCATCAAAACCTAGGGAAGACCTTCCGATACACATAATTAAGTTCGTACAGAGCTCTCAGAGCGCTAGTCCTGCTCGCACTTTTCCGGTGTTTTCTGCGTTCTCTAACAGATGCCAATGCACAGATCGTCACTCTTCTTATCCGTGTTCCATTCGCTTGTGGTTATGTTTGCGACAACAGCAATAACGCTTATGTTCAGAAAAAAAACAGAAAACCTTGGATGACTAGAGGCAGGATATTCATATTCACAGGACATGTACATTAGTATGTTCTACAGAAATGATTAACATTTGAACAATATCGGCCAGTGGATACAAGGTCAATATAGATATCACGACGCAACACCACCTACCATTAAATGTTGCTGCGGCTCTCGTCGTCACTATAAACCGAAGGTAATGGATCAGTGTGACTGGAGCAGACGTGCAGGTTGCCTCGCAGACGGGTGCGCGAACAGTCAAATCCATCAGTTTGAAAGAGGGCTCATTATAGGCACGAGAGAATGTGATGCTTACATCCGGGAAATTGCTGCTTCTGTGGAAGGAAGTATTTCGGCAATGAAACGGGTCTGGGCAGAATAGTTCAGGGAAGGTTTGTAACCTCCCTTTTACTAATCGGTATATCCTGCTTCAGATATAAAACATGACCGTGGATCGCGTGTATGCCTAATGGAGTTTTTCTAATTGCATGTTGTTGTTGTGGTCTTCAGTCCTGAGACTGGTTTGATGCAGCTCTCCATGCTACTCTATCCTGTGCAAGCCTCTTCATCTCCCAGTACCTACTGCAACCTACATCCTTCTGAATCTGCTTAGTGTAATCATCTCTTGGTCTCCCTCTACGATTTTTACCCTCCACACTGCCCTCCAATACTAAATTGGTGATCCCTTGATGCCTCAGAACATGTCCTACAAAGCGATCCCTTCTTCTGGCCAAGTTGTGCCACAAACTTCACTTCTCTCCAAAATGACTCAATACTTCCTCATTAGTTATGTGATCTACCCATCTAATCTTCAGCATTCTTCTGTAGCACCACATTTCGAAAGCTTCTATCCTTTTCTTGTCCAACTATTTATCGTCCATGATTCACTTCCATACATGGCTACACACCATACAAATACTTTCAGAAATGACTTCCTGATACTTAAATCTATACTCGATGTTAACAAATTTCTCTTCTTCAGAAACGCTTTCCTTGCCATTGCCAGTCTACATTTTATATCCTCTCTAGTACGACCATCATCAGTTATTTTGCTCCCCAAATAGCAAAACGCCTTTACCACTTTAAGTGTCTCATTTCCTAGTCTAATTCCCTCAGCATCACCCGACTTAATTTGACTACATTCCTTATCCTCGTTTTTCTTTTGTTGATGTTCATCTTATACCCTCCTTTCAAGACACTGTCCATTCCGTTCAACTGCTCTTCTAAGTCCTTTGCTCACTCTGACAGAATTACTATGTCATCGGCGAACCTCAAAGTTTTTATTTCTTCTCCGTGGATTTTAATACCTACTCCGAATTTTTCTTTTGTTTCCATCACTGCTTGCTCAATATACAGATTGAATAACATCGGGGACAGGCTACAACCCTGTCTCACTCCCTTCCCAACCACTGCTTCCCTTTCATGTCCCTCGACTCTCATAACTGCCATCTGGTTTCTGTACAAATTGTAAATAGCCTTTCGCTCCCTGTATTTTACCCCTGATACCTTTAGAATTTGAAAGAGAGTATTCCAGTCAACATTATCAAAAGCTTTCTCTAAGTCTACAAATGCTAGAAACGTAGGTTTGCCCTTCCTTAATCTAGCTTCTAAGATAAGTCGTAAGGTCAGTATTGCCTCACGTGTTCCAACATTTCTACGGAATCCAAACTGATCTTTCCCCGAGGTCGGCTTCTACCAGTTTTTCCATTCGTCTGTAAAGAATTCGTGTTACTATTTTGCAGCCGTGACTTATTAAACTGATAGTTCGGTAATTTCACATCTGTCAACACCTGCTTTCTTTGGGATTGGAATTATTATATTCTTCTTGAAGTCTGATGGTAGTTCGCCTGTTTCACACATCTTGCTCACCAGATGGTAGAGTTTTGTCAGGACTGGCTCTCCCAAGGCCGTCAGTAGTTCCAATGGAATGTTGTCTACTCCGGTGGCCTTGTTTCGACTCAGGTCTTCCAATGCTCTGTCAAACTCTTCACGCAGTATCGTATCTCCCATTTCATCTTCATTTACATCCTCTTCCATTTCCATATTATTGTCCTCAAATAAATCGCCCTTGTATAGACCCTCTATATACTCCTTCCGCCTTTCTGCTTTCCCTTCTTTGCTTAGAACTGGGTTTCCATCTGAGCTCTTAATATTCATACAAGTGGTCCTCTTTTCTCCAAAGGTCTCTTTAATTTTGCTGTAGGCAGTATCTACCTTACACCTAGTGAGATAAGCCTCTACATCCCTACATTTGTCCTCTAGCCATCCCTGCTTAGTCATTTTGCACTTCCTGTCGATCTCATTTTTGAGACGTTTGTATTCCTTTTTGCCTGCTTCATTTACTGCATTTTTATATTTTCTCCTTTCATCCATTGAATTCAATATTTCTTCTGTTACCCAAGGATTTCTACTAGCCCTCGTCTTTTTACCTACTTGATCCTCTGCTGCCTTCACTACTTCATCCCTAAAAGCTACCCATTCTTCTTCTACTGTATTTCTTTCCCCCATTCCTGTCAATTGCTCCCTTATGCTCTCCCTGTAACTCTGTACAACCTCTGGTTCTTTCAGTTTATCCAGGTCCCAACTCCTTAAATTCCCACCTTTTTGCAGTTTCTTCAGTTTTAATCTACAGCTCATAACCAATAGAGTGTGGTCAGAGTCCACATCTGCCCGTGGAAATGTCTTACAGTTTAAAACCTTGTTCCTAAATCTCTGTCGTACCATTATATAATCTATATGAAACCTTTTAGTATCTCCAGGCTTCTTCCATGTAAACAGCCTTCTTTTATGATTCTTGAACCAAGTGTTAGCTATGATTAAGTTGTGCTCTGTGCAAAATTCTACCAGACGGCTTCCTCTTTCATTTCTTACCCCCAATCAATATTCACCTACTACGTTTCCTTCTCTCATTTTTCCGACTATCGTATTCCAGTCACCCATGACTTTTAAACTTTCGTCTCCCTTCACAATCTGAATAATTTCTTTTATTTCATCATACATTTCTTGAATTTCTGCAGAGCTAGTTGGCATATAAACTTGTACTACTGTAGTAGGCGTGGGCTTCGTATCTATCTTGGCCACAATAATGCGTTCACTATGCTGTTTGTAGTAGCATACCCGCATTTCTATTTTCCTATTCATTATTAAAGCTACTCCTGCATTACCCCTATTTGATTTTGTGTTTATAACCCTGTAGTCACCTGACCAGAAGTCTTGTTCCTCCTGCCACCGAGCTTCACTAATTCCCACTATATCCTACTTTAACTTATCCATCTCCCGTTTTAAATTTTCTAACCTTCCTGCTCGATTGAGTGATCTGACATTCCACGCTACTATCCGTAGAACACCAGTTTCCTTCCTCCTGATAACGACATCCTCCTGAGTAGTCCCCGCCCGGAGATACGAATGGGGGACTATTTTACCTCCGGAAGATTTTACCCAAGAAGACGCCATCATCATTTAATCATACAGTAAAGCTGCATGCCCTCGGGAAAAGTTACGGCCGTAGTTTCCCCTTGCTTTCAGCCGTTCGCAGTACCAGTACAGCAAGGCTGTTTTGGTTATTGTTACAAGGACAGATCAGTCAATCATCCAGACTGTTGCCCTTGCAACTACTGAAAAGGCTGCTGCCCCTCTTCAGGAACCATACGTTTGTCTGGCCTCTCAACAGATACCCCTCCGTTGTGGTTGCACCTACGGTACGGCTATCTGTATCGCTGAGCCACGCAAGCCTCCCCACCAACGGCAAGGTCCATGGTTAATGGGGGGAGGTTCTAATTGCATAAGGCTATCTTTTCCGAAGAAGTGATACCGATAAGTAGGAGGGAAGTGTACAACCGACCCTTCTGGTGGAAAGTGTACTAAAAATAAAAATTAATTAAACCGAACAGGGCTATAATTTGGAAAATGAAAGTTATTTTGTGCGTTCACTCACGAACAACACTGGACAGAAAAGGGGTACCATTGATCATGAGCCGCGCGGAATTAGCCGTGCGGTCTCAGGCGCTGCAGTCATGGACTGTGCGGCTGATCCCAGCGGAGGTTCGAGTCCTCCCTCGGGCATGGGTGTGTGTGTTTGTCCTTAGGATAATTTAGGTTTAGTAGTGTGTAAGCTTAGGGACTGATGACCTTAGTGGTTAAGTCCCATAAGATTTCACACTCATTTTTTTCATTGATCATGAATCCAAAAGTTACACTAATGAACGAAAAGGAAATAATTAACGGTCGTCAGTCCACTAGGGCAGTTTACATCAAAAATCCTGTACAAGATGATGGGAAAGAAAAACATGTATTATTAAACACTGATGTGACAACTGAAGGTTGTCACGTTTTTTGATACTAGTATTAAGTGAGTATGTAAGGATAAAGAAATCTGAGAAGTCACTCTTACGTTATGTTTGTCATTAAATTTTGAAAAGGGCAATCGAGTAACGATTTGAAAATATATAATTAAACTGCATGTTAGTACTGAACTTGGTTACGTGAAAAATGACTTTCAGTGATCTCAACATAATGTCATCAAAGAAATTTAGAAAAAAAGCAAGCACTTTTTGCTTTGCCGTTACTTATTTCGCAAATTGTATATCATATTATTGTCTGAACAACTGAGACTTTTTTAACTGACTTGAACAGAATTAAACACTAGAATACGTACCAAACCAAACAGCCATGTGCTCCAAGCTATATGTACAATAAATAAAACTTTCGCACTCTTAATTTGTGCATTTCTTTAGATTTGGATTTTTTCCAGTGTGTGATTCTCAAACTTGAAAAACGAAATTGCTTTACTTTAGTCATATACTGAAACCTCTGTTGTACAACAGTTAATTGAAAGAGAAATTATTCTTTAATAAACTGGCTGTAACTATTCAATTTGTTTCTTATGACACTCGGTTAGCACATACGGGAAAAAAAAGGAGCAAGGACCCTGCTTGTTAACAATGTCTGAGGGCAATGAGGACACAATCTCCCTGAGTTTAATTGGTTATTATTTAAATAAATTTTATCAATCAAATCAAATGCAGTTGTGCTGCTGGGTTGGCCGTTAATACTTTCTACCAACGAACAGTCTAACTTCAGTGCTGTGCATACGACGAAACTCGGAGCCGACGACGAAACTGTGTTGCTGGAACTGCTTCTTTTGTTGAAGACAGTAGCATCTTGTGGAGCCACGGCTAGTTACACGAATGGGCAATCGTAATTAATACAGCCTCTTCCGCCCGTCGACTGCCCGTACTCCTGCTACTACACATCTGGCCGGCGAGTGTACATGATGCCGACGAAAATGGTACTCTCTACTGTGAGAGTGTCAACAACACACTGCCGCACACTACATGCACTGGAACCCGTCTCTCTCTCTCCCTCTCTCTCTATGCACGCTCCGCGCAACAACTCCCTACCCCAACGTTTTTACAACGCACAAGCACTGCTACATCGTTGCTAATCGATGCAAATAACAATTCCTTTGGCTTCTCCCCAGAGCTTATAAGTTTCACAGTTCAAAAAAAAAGTTCAAATGTGTGTGAAATCTTATGGGACTTAGCTGCTACGGTCATCAGTCCCTAAGCTTACACACTACTTAACCTAAATTATCCTAAGGACAAACACACACACACCCACGCCCGAGGGATGACTCGAACCTCCGTCGGGACCAGCCGCACAGTGCATGACTGCAGCGCCTGAGACCGCTCGGCTAATCCCGCGCGGCAGTTTCACAGTAAGACTCAGATAAATACAATGAAATGTCAACAGACTTCTATCTAAATTTACACATACAGTGAAGCAATGTCCTTACTTATTAAAAGAAAGCATTTAAATTACAAACATTTACATATAATTCAGAAAAAATTATACATCGGTAGCAGGTGCCATGCATTCTGCATTTTCGGTGTTACAGGTTGTAGAACACGACGAGACGGGTCAGGTCCCACCACCCAGACCACCTCCCGAGAAGATCGTCACCTCATCCGAAAGGCATTCCATAACAGATCTGCGTCCTCCTTGGCTTTGGCGCAACAGCGGAACACCGTACACTGTCAGGGGTGACAGTCCGTCGCCGTTTATTACGGCAGGGGTTACATGCGCGTGTCCACTTCTCCGCCTACCTTTGACGAATGTACAGAAACATGCTAGACGGCAATGGTGTATGGAACGACGTCACTGGGAACAAGAATGGCATTAGATAGTGTTTTCGGACGATTCAAGATTCTGTTTGTTTGAAAATGATGGCCGCAATTTGGTTCGCCACAGACAGGGGGAGTGGCGTCATACTCAGACATTACTCTCTTTAGTTGTTCTGAACAAGCTGACACACAATATTTTTTAGCGCAACGCAATCTGACTTTCAAATATCCCTACAAAAGAATGGGCCTGACTAACAATAATCTATACTTTTCATCAATCACTTACCTCACAAAAATCTTCGTTACTCGAACTACTGTAATACAGCTAGCGCCAATACTGCCAGGTAAATAAAAGATTCTAACTACTGAAGGCACTAACTACTGATAGGCATAGTTAGCAAATGAAAGATTTTGATAGAGAAAAAACAAAGTATTTACCTTAATATTGTTCAAAAGTCATAATATATACACATCAGTTCATGACATCCAGCCTTACAAAGTTACTGTCTCTGATAAGCACACGTCCAGGTCATCCGCTCTCAAAATTCCGCCATCTCTCTCCCCACATCCACCACTGCTGGCGGCTCACTTCCAACTGCGCAACGCTACGCGCTATTAACAGCCAACAGCCCAACACTACAATAGCGAATATTACAACAATGCCACCCAGCCACAGACTGCACACAGCACAGCCAGTGATTTTCATACAGAGCGCTACGTGGCGTTACCAACATAAAAACCTAAACAGTCTACTTACAATTTGGTGCGTGTCCAGAGCCCTGTGACCAGTGTGACCTACGTGAACGGTATCCGTACCTTCCTGCATAACACCCCAGACGCCATTTTTCAGCAAGAAGACAATGGACGAACACATGTTGCTGCACGGACACGTGCCTTCTTGGTGTCAGAGGATGTCAGGCTTTTGCCCTGACCCGGCAGATCACCAGACTTCTTGCCAATCGCAAATGTGTGGGATATGTTGAAACGACGGGTGCAGCGCTGCAACCAATGTCATCCACTTCAGACGAACTTTGGAACCAGGTGATGCAGCGTTTATGGTCACACCACTAGACACCGTTCGCGTCTTAGAAGTGTCGATGCCATCACGCATGGAACAAGTTATCAGGGCCCATGGCGGACGATGTTCATGCTATGCAACAGGACATGTGCTGATCCGAGGTGACTGAAATGCTGATCATTTCTGCAGAACATACTAATGCACATGTCCGGTGAATATGAACGTCTTATTTCTAATTGTTCAAGACTTTCTATTTTTTTCTGTACATGACTGTATATCCCCAGCTGGATCCATTTCTCTCGTATTTCGTTCTTTGTCACTTGGTCGACTTTCTCATTCCCCACAATCCGGGCCCGCTCATCCGCTCATACATTGATAATTCTGTAACGTTTCTTCGTAATACTCATACAGTAAAAGCTATCTGTTACGGCAAACAGCAGCTACTCTTAAAGGGGGCTTCAATCGGCAGTTGTACACGTCCATCACGACCAATCATGTAACTGGATTTCGTATACGTTTCTCTGGCAACACTTCAGGGTAACCGCAGTCCTAGGCGACTGCGGCATCTCAGTCAGTGCTGACAGCACCATTTTGCAATTCATGATTGAAAGCTGTCAAAGAGCTACCAGCCACTAGAAAGCTTCTCTCGTTGTATGGAGAATAATTCGTGCTGGGTCCACACTTAACTCCACAAATGTGTAAATGTGTAAATGTTCCTGAAAATCGCTGGGGATGAATCTTGAACTGTTATTAAAGGGATTTTGCGAATTATCTGCACAAAGGACGAAAGTAGTTAGTCCATAATTATTACTTCAATTCACATTTAAATGGCTCGAAAGTACCCAATGTGGCTGATGTCAGTTTTATACTTATTGAACACGAACGGTAGCAGTGACATTATGGAAGATAAAACAGTTGGACAAAATTCCTCTAGCCATTGGCAGTAGGACGGAGCAAATAAATGAGGAGACAGCAAGTTTAGTATATGGGGTGAGGGTGGATAATGGAGTGGAAAGCGGTCAGCCAGGCTGGCGATATTTGAAGAGGTACAATAGCCCTTTGTGATAGGGCAGGTGAAAAGCGACATGTCGGATTCCGCAGATGGGACGGCGCTAGGCTATAATTGTTACCGTCTGGGGAGCTGGAGTTGGTCGAGCGAGCCTTGTGCGCCCAAGAAATACTGGAGTCCGGAAAAAACTGTTTCATTTTATGGCGAAGTTCGGTGTTGTTTTTTGCCTATTTCAGTGTTATTTTGTCAGTTTAGGTCTAATTTTTTCCACATTCGAAGCTATAATTTTGCTGAATTTGATATTATTTTGCTAATTTCACTTTTATTTTTTGCCAATTTCGCGGTTATATTTTTGCCAATTTTAGTGTTATTTTTTGTAAATTTCGATGCTGTTCTTGACGTCACGTCATATTTCGTTACGTGGGAAATGAACCAAGATTTTAAGGTTATGGTTCAAATGGCTCTGAGCACTATGGGACTTAACTGCTGTGGTCATCAGTCCCCTAGAACTTAGAACTACTTAAGCCTAACTAACCTAGGGACATCACACACATCCATGCCCGAGGCAGGATTCGAATCTGCGACCGTAGGGGTCACGCGGTTCCAGACTGTAGCGCCTAGAACAGCACGGCCACACAGGTCGGCTTTTAAGGTTATGCACGCATCTCAGGCTTGAGGGAAAAAGACCAAATGCAATCTCAGCATTCAATAACTATCAGTTACAAATACTGGTAAACTTTCATCCTTAGGCTTGTAATATTGTTTTACACTGGAAAATGACAAATTACACGATATTTCGTAAAAATCGGAGATCTGACTCTATTTCGCGTAAAAGTGCCGATTCCGTGTTATTTTTGCGTTATTGTTTAGGCGAAATTTTCTTGTCCTGCACATGGGCAAAGAGGACCGGACTCCCACCAAGTCATCTCGGAAGACTGATTCTCATAGCCGCAATTACAGTAAAATGACATTACAAGTTAATATAGCATAGAGGAAGATACTGGCTCCTGTTAGGCAGGCACAAGCATTCATTGTGCGAGGCAGCCAGGAGACGATACTTTTCGAAAAGGAGACTTCATCTTGGGCACACGTCAGCAGTGGATGAACCAGACTTCATCGTCAGCACTCGTGAGTAGGCGGATAGGACCGAGTATAGCAGTCCATAACATTGGTGTAATGTCGCGGTCCAATTACCTTGCTGCATGGGCATTGCTTTTACCTGTCCAATATTAGTTGGTGGCCTGCCCTTTACAGCGAATATAATTTGCGTAAGATATAAAAGCACTTCCTGAAAGCAAGTGTAGATGGTCGTGACATTGTAATAACGAACAGTCTTATCCTGACACAGCTTGGGTCATTGGGAACCCACGGCCGACCATGGCGTTTTTTTATTAGTTCCTGCTGATGTTGTTGCATAAGACGTATGCAGAGTGTTGGATGAATCCGTTGTGTTACAGAGCACAGAGGTGAAGTTATAAGTTGGGAACAACTGTACTGGAGCTTTACAAAGCAGACCCAGGCCCGCTGGATTCCTCAGGTTGCGGCATCTGCACACGTAAACACAACAGTAGCTTTTTAAAACTAGAATGCCACAGGTAACTTAACCAACCCACACTGCATAAAACAATGTCACAGACCTTAACATTCATCCTACCCCTCAGTGTGGCTGAAAGACCTCTGCAATTTACGGTATGACGACTAGAGCTACTATGGAACCATAGAATTCTTCTCGGCTGGAAGAATAATCTGTATATCTAATGTCTCAACTGGTCTTTTTCGTATTGTGGCACACATCTAATAATTATCTTTTCTTTTTACAAATCTAAGATCGACTGAAACTCTTGATTTGCACCTAACCGGTTACATCAGAAGGAAGGCCCTTCGTTCATGATAGTTTCGGTTACTGTATAAAATTGCTTGAAATATCCATTTCTTTCCATATCGTTCTTTTTGCTTGTACGACAAAACTTTCTCAAAAGGGAGTTGCATGAGACTAAAATAGTTTTCAAAATTGGACAAGTTTCTGGATTACACAAAACACACTTGACTACATGAAATTTGTTAAGTACCATACGCAAAAGAATAAATGTGAAATTATGCACAAATTTACATATTTTTACTCCTGTATAGTAGATGTTCACTTACTGTATACTGTTGATCAGAATACTAAACTATTCCATAAATTTATAGAAAATACGACACGTGTGTATTTTTTACTGTAACTTCAAATTCGTGTATTATTGTACATACATTGTATTCATAACACAAAACACGCTGGACTACGTAAAATTTGTTAAGTACTATGCGCAAAGGGGAGTAAATTTGTAATTATGCACATATTTACGTATTTTTACTTCTGTATTGTAGATGTTCACTTACCGTATACTGCCAGTAGAATAAATAAACTATTGCACTAATTTATGAAAAATACGACAAGTGTGTATTTTTAGTGTAATTTTAAAATCATGTATTGTTGTACATTACATTTCACTGTTTTCATCACATGTCGAGGAGGGGAACCTGTTTGAATAGCCTGTTCAAAATTACTTTTTCTACACAATTTTTTGTACTATACAACATTTCCAACAGCTTGGAAGAACTTATGTTGCTGCAAATTTCACAACATCAATTATGCATGTAACAGCTTCTTCAGGTATGTTTATTTGTTTCCTCCACATTTTCCGTGCTGCGTTTCCTATCAGACCTATTGCCGAAGTAAGACTGGTGTGGCTGAGAGGCAGCCATCACATAAAATGTAGTCAACTGGACTGCATAAAATATTTTTCATTTCAATTAATTCAGCAGTCACTGCTGCATTTTGTTGAGCTTGGATGAATACAGAAGTGTCTTGTTCATCACCTTCATACCTCGCTTTGTTGAAGCATTTAGTGTCAGTTTTGGGCTTCATTTCTCTTACTGCCGAGCCAAACGAATTCGCCGGCCCTCGGGCGATGAGATTTCACCAAAGTGGCAGATTCTAGTAACCAGGTGTGCGGCATACTTCATAGCCAAGTAAATTGATAGAGTGACTTTCAACAAGAGAGCCTTAAGAAGGTGTGTGTTTCAGCGGGAAAAGATATTTTAGTAGCGAATCAGGAACTTTAATTTTGCTGGCCATGGGCCTTTTCTTACGGAGCATATGACTGGATTATATACAAAACACAAGGCATACAGGTGCCACATAGCGGTTACGCCCTGTCGTATCTCAAGGTCTCTGGTGCCTGCCCGTTAAGATCTTTACACGAACACTGGTCTCATGCTGTGTTACATGAGCGCTAGTGGTATACCATTTGTTGTAGACATGTTGGAAATTTCGTATTAATACGTCAACAAACTGGGCAGCTTCATTCACGGTGCAGTCATGAGCGCGTCAAATACGGTAGATGCTTTCTGGCGTTGTCATATATCAAATGGTTCAAATGGCTCTGAGCACTATGGGACTTAACTTCTGAGGTCACGATGCCCTAGAACTTAGAACTACTTAAACCTAACTAACCTAAGGACATCACACACATCCATGTCCGAGGCAGGATTCGAACCTACGACCGTAGCGGTCTCGCCGTTCCAGACTGTAGTGCATAGAACCGCTCTGCCACCCCGGACGCCTGTCATATATCCACGTCGAACATTGTTACTGTGCTGGTGCCATACATCTGACTGGCAGATACACAGCGTTATCATGACCTCAGCGGTGTAAGATAACGTGACAGCCTGTTACACCATCTACAGTTTCCTCTTTTAAGGGGGTGACTCCAGGAAAAATGAATTTTATTTACAAGTGAGGGCGCAGGTGCTTCACCATTGTAGGACTATATGACAACAAATCCAGACCAAATGAAACACACATGTGACAGTATAGGGTGCATAACCATCAATAACGGTATACTCCCCTCTGTTGACAGCATAGGTTTGTATTCTCGCATTCAAACGATGCTGAATGGCATCCTCCGATAGATCGTCCCAAGACTCTTGAGCCTTTTGTTGCAATTCGGCAATGATTCTTGTAGGTCCAAACGAATGAGTAACTTCCTGTTTCATCGTATCCCATACGTGTTCAATTGGCAAGAGATAAGGAGATCTTGCTGTTCAGGTCAGTTGTAAATCACAAAGAGTACGTTTCCTCGCAGCAGCTGTATATGGACGTGTATTGTTCTGCTGAAAAACACTCTTTCTTGTCTCAGTAGTGGCAACAGCATGAGTTAACAACATGTGCAATGTAGCCAGGACTGGAAACTTGACTCTGCAGAAATACACAATATGAGCGCGAGTTGTAACTGACTGCTTCACACGTGAAGTCTCGAATAGGACCGTCATCTTACAACTGGTGTCAAAGTAAACCTTTAGTATAGTTGCGTAAGTTAAAATACCTACCAAGTTTCTATCTTCATTTATGTGGAAATATAAATTGCCCTGAGATGACTGGCCAATATTCAGGAGTAAGACAGGAAAGAGCATTCGACAAAAAAAAAATAACAATAATAAACGTGGGCTCTGAAATGAATCCGTAAAGAGCTAGGAGCAGTTCTCCGTTTTAGGTACCATGAAACAAATCTTTTCTTTACATATTTTGAGAGGTGGCAGTATGGACCAAAACAATAAAAAAATTATGCTTATCCATGACTGATCCGTGACTGTATAAAGAATGTAAATAAGTTATACAAAACCAGTTACTTTTTTGAATAATTATGTTTTATTCCATGAATCGGTTTTCGAACCTTTTCAGGATCGTCTTCAGATGGTTTCAAGAAGTTACATCATTGTTGCTAGCATAATGCTGGGTGCTGGCTCTATGACGAAAAGATGGAACACACTTTAATGTATCGCCATGACTATAGCTTACCTGTCGAAATGGATGTAAATTTAGTTTTTTACCTACTGCGACAGTATAGGCGGCTTTTTTGGTTAGTGTCCATCTGTCTACCTTCATTTTGATGTCCAATTGTTGCATCACTACACACACTTACACACAAACTATATTAATTACACTCTGACAGCGAGACTTTGCCAGCATCCAGCATGCACTTTACATCCACTGAACATGAGTTCTAAAATGTATACCTCAACAGCTGCGAGCATTTACTCAGTCGAAGAGATACGTTTCACAGTAGCTAAATGAACAAGTGTGTTAAGTCCTTGTTTTGGTCAAATTTTTGAGCAGAGAAAAATTAACACTTCAGAGAAATTACCAAATGTATTTTTGTCCGAATTTTCACAGCCAAACAAAGAGTGAGAAATGGATAAACAGGGTGTCAAATTCACCATCGTGTGATCTAGCTTAATTGCTTGAAAGCAATCAAGACAATGAAGAATAACTTAATTAGTGATCGAGGAAAACTTCTTGTCCGAATTTTCGTAGCTAACCGAAGACTGGGAAATAAACAAATGGGGTATAAAATTGACCAATTGAGGTATAGTTTACAAAAAAAAAAAGTGTTTGCTTGAAAGTGATCAGAGAAGATACGAAAAACTTAATTCTGATTTGAGGGAAAATCGAAATATTTCAAAAACACCTGCTGCTAGGTATGAAATGAAGTGTCAAAAAATATCAAATCACAGCGTAAATAGAAACGTCTCTACTTTCTCTTGATCTACGTGTTCTTAATAATAACATAATACCTACTGATAGTTAAAGATGGTCCTAAAGTCTTTGTATAATTATTAATATTTATTTTACAAAAACTGTCAAACTTACAAATTTGTGTTTTGTGACAAATGAAAGGATAAATAACTAATTTTTTTGTTATGATATCAGGAAACTTGAATATGTGCACCATTTGTTGCTCAAAGAACGTCTAATCAATATTCGATTTCACGCCATTGTTTGACAACATTTCTTGTGTAATACTGGGAAATACAGTTGTTATCCATCTTCTTAAGGTATCCAGATCAGTTATAAGCAGTGTTCAAAGAGAAACGAGCCGGAGGCATAATTACAGAAACCAGTACCTGTTGTTAGAAGTATTGACCTCGGCTGTTGAGACACTTGCCCCACTGTGACACAAGGTGGTGAATGGGTGTCTCATAAAATTCCTGGGGCTGTGATGTTAACCAGTTCCTCACATACAGCTTGACGTTGTAGTACGAGGTGAATCGTTTGCCCCTCAGAGCCTTTTTAAGGGGACCAAAAATGTCGTAATCACAGGGAGAGAGGTTCTGATTGTATGGAGGATGGCCGAGAACCTTCCATTTGAATTTCTGCAGGAGTGCCGCGACTGTGTTGGCCGTATGAGGCTTTGCATTGTCGTGGAGTAGAATGACTCCACGGTTGAGATTGCCTGCTCGTTTTGATTTTATCGCTTGGCGAAGGATGGTTAATGTTTGCGAGTAACGCTGGACATTCGATCTTGTCCCGTGCAGCAGGAAGTAAATAAGTGGATCAGAAGGGGGCATCTTGGTCCCCTTAAAAAGGCTCTGAGGGGCAAAGGATTCATCTCGGACGACGAAGTCCAGCTGTGCGTGCTGACTGGTTAACATCGCAGCCCCGGGAGTTTTATGAGACAGCCATTCACCACCTTGTGTTACAGTGGGACAAGTGTCTCAACAGCCAGGGTTAATACTTCTAACATACAGGTACTGGTTTCTGTAATTATGCCTCCTGCTCGTTTCTCTTTGAACGCCCCTTATACTTGTGTAGCGTAAATCTCGTCCTTTACCTTGTCCCAAAAAAATAAATCTAAAGGCGTTTTCCCTGTTGATCTTGCAGGCCAAGCAATAGGACCATCACGCCCAATCTACTTGTCAGGAAATGTTACGATAAGAAAATTTCTAACATCTATTCTCGATGCAGTAGTGCATCAACTTGTTGGAAAATAACATCAGGCTGCAGGTCTGTCCGTTGCGCTTCCGCAAGCTGTTCTGACACATCCATAGATGTTAGTTGTTACTGATTTTTGTACAAAAAAGAAAGGGCCAATGACTCTGTTGTGCATTAAACCGCACCACACTCCCTAACGTGATCTAAGGCAAAGGGTGAACTTCAAGAATGGTTCAAATGGCTCTGAGCACTATGGGACTTAACATGACTTAACATCTGTGGTCATCAGTCCCCTAGAACTTAGAACTACTTAAACCTAACCAACCTAAGGACATCACACACAGCCATGCCCGAGGCAGGATTCGAACCTGCGACTGTAGCAGTCGCGCGGTTCCGGACTGAGCGCCTAGAACCGCGAGACCACCGCGGCCGGCGGTGAACTTCCCGAGCCCCATATCCTCACTCTCTGCTTGTTAACTTTATCTGATATGTGAAAAGTAGAGAAAAAAATTCGTTGAAGATACTCAATAATGGTGTCGATTCGCGCTAATATATCAGTCGTAAAAGCGGCTCGACACGTTCCCTCATCTGGCTATAACGCGTTTCTTATCTGGACCTTATATGCATGCAGGTGCAATATGTCCATAAAGTTCTTTGCAGTGTGGTCCTAGGAATCCCTAATTCAAGAGGTACCCGACGAGTTGTTTTGAAAAGGCTTCGTAAAAACGGCTGTTGCACAGCTCCGACACTATATTCACTGACCGAAGGCCGTCCTGTTTGCGGAAGATCCAACATACTGCCGGTTTATTTAAACTTCATGTACCACGGAACAATACTCCACACCCTGAGGCCGGAGGAATTCGGCCTCAGGAATCACCACTCGACAACACAACAACTCCTCCGCTTCGTTGAATACATAATACACGGATACAACACAAACAAAGCAACTGGGGCGGTGTTCCTGGACATCGAAAAGGCCTTCGATCGTCTGTGGCACAACGGCCTCATAAGCATACTCAGCGACGCAGGGTTCCCCCACATGCTCGTACGTCTCATACACTCATATCTCACGGACAGGAGTTTCAACACCGACGTGCAGTGCAAACAATCAAGACGACATGGTATCCAGACTGGAGTACCCCAAGGAAGCATTCTGGGCCCCTTACTGTTAAACCTATACATTAATGACTTCCCAGCTACACGCAACACGACTGTGGCAATCTACGCGGATGGCACTGCCATCCTCGCGCAAGATTGGAAGCCGTCCAACATTAACTCACGACTACAGGCTGCACTCAGAGCGGCAGAACCTTGGCTGGTGAAATGGCGTGGTAGAGTAAACGTCGACAAGTGCGAAGTCGTTCTGTTCACTAGAAGATCGAAACAACTGCGCAAACATCAACACTGCAACCCAATAACACTACAGGCACGCCCAATACGTTTCCGTGATAAGGTAAAATATCTCGGTGTCTGGCTGGACCGGAAACTACTCTGGGGGGGGGGGGGGGGGGGGGGGACCACATTCAACGCGTGACCCACAAAGCAAACGCGAGGCTCAAACAACTCTACCCTATCCTTAACAGGCGTAGCACACTGAATAGGAGGGTGTCTAGGTCCATTTACACCACACTTATCAGACCTCTGATGACTTACGCTGCTCCCGTCTGGGTATACGCTGCGCCTACACGCCTGCTCCGCCGTCTGCAGCTCATGCAGAACAGAGTACTCAGAATCGTAAGCAACGCCCGCGATACACACGCACCGCGGACCTTCACCGCGAATATCGGCTAGATACCATCTTGCAAGTATTCCAAAAACTCTCCACACGACTGTACAATAACACGAGACACTCGCGCAACCCGTTTCTTCTTTCTCTGGGTAACTACGACCACAACCATAGATGGAAGCATAACAGACCAAAGACATTACTGGATAGGAACTAAAGATCTATGGTCCATAGAACGCTAACACGACAGTACTGGCGAGCCCCTGCAACACAGTTATTACTGGGAACCCAGATGTGCGACCAGCCGAAAATCAGGCAACCGCAGGGAAACCGTACTGTACACAGCACACAAACCAGCCTCACACACACCCTACACCGTCTGTGAGCCGATCTATGACCGAACGCCCACTAATGTATGACGACCTTGAACTGTTACAGGGGCGCAGCAGCTGCAGCACGCCCTACAACGAGCACCCGCAACGACAAAGGTAACGATGCACGATGCCTCGCTCTAACATAACAACACCTTGCATGCACTGTCGCAGATAGCAAGCCGCTACTGCCCTTACTACCCGTCCTACTGTTGCAGAGGTTTTGTTTCACTTGGCGCTTGCCTTGGCACTTTTTTTCCCCTCTGCCCTCACAAACCGCTACCCTTCGATTGCTTTCGTCCACTTTCTGTCTCCTGATGGACCATGTCAATAACTAACCCTACCCAGACGTATGGACATCACAGCCCGCATCCTGTGACTCACAATTTGAAAACTAACATGTTATACGGAGGTGACAGTAGAACGTTTGGTTTGGTCACCACGTTGGTGTGAGCGTGGAGGGGCCTCATCCTAATATACACTCCTGGAAATTGAAATAAGAACACCGTGAATTCATTGTCCCAGGAAGGGGAAACTTTATTGACACATTCATGGGGTCAGATACATCACATGATCACACTGACAGAACCACAGGCACATAGACACAGGCAACAGAGTATGCACAATGTCGGCACTAGTACAGTGTATATCCACCTTTTGCAGCAAAGCAGGCTGCTATTCTCCCATCGAGACGATCGTAGAGATGCTGGATGTAGTCCTGTGGAACGGCTTGCCATGCCATTTCCACCTGGCGCCTCATTTGGACCAGCGTTCGTGCTGGACGTGCAGACCGCGTGAGACGACGCTTCATCCAGTCCCAAACATGCTCAATGGGGGACAGATCCGGAGATCTTGCTGGCCAGGGTAGTTGACTTACACCTTCTAGAGCACGTTGGGTGGCACGGGATACATGCGGACTTGCATTGTACTGTTGGAACAGCAAGTTCCCTTGCC
This sequence comes from Schistocerca gregaria, assembly GCF_023897955.1. Classification (NCBI taxonomy): domain Eukaryota; kingdom Metazoa; phylum Arthropoda; class Insecta; order Orthoptera; family Acrididae; genus Schistocerca; species Schistocerca gregaria. The sequence goes on along the minus strand of NC_064924.1, from coordinate 165,202,832 downwards.
GGTCTAGGAATGGTAGAACGATGGGTTCGATGACGGTTTGGATGTACCGTGCACTATTCAGTGTCCCCTCGACGATCACCAGAGGTGTACGGCCAGTGTAGGAGATCGCTCCCCACACCATGGTGCCGGGTGTTGGCCCTGTGTGCCTCGGTCGTATGCAGTCCTGATTGTGGCGCTCACCTGCACGGCGCCAAACACCCATACGACCATCATTGGCACCAAGGCAGAAGCGACTCTCATCGCTGAAGACGACACGTCTCCATTCGTCCCTCCATTCACGCCTATCGCGACACCACTGGAGGCGGGCTGCACGATGTTGGGGCATGAGCGGAAGACGGCCTAACGGAGTGCGGGACCGTAGCCCAGCTTCAGGGAGACGGCTGCGAATGGTCCTCGCCGATATCCCAGGAGCAACAGTGTCCCTAATTTGCTGGGAAGTGGCGGTGCGGTCCCCTACGGCACTGCGTAGGATCCTACGGTCTTGGCGTGCATCCGTGCGTCGCTGCGGTCCGGTCCCAGGTCGACGGGCACGTGCACCTTCCGCCGACCACTGGCGACAACATCGATGTACTGTGGAGACCTCACGCCCCACGTGTTGAGCAATTCGGAGGTACGTCCACCCGGCCTCCCACATGCCCACTATACGCCCTCGCTCAAAGTCCGTCAACTGCACATACGGTTCACGTCCACGCTGTCGCGGCATGCTACCAGTGTTAAAGACTGCGATGGAGCTCCGTATGCCACGGCAAACTGGCTGACACTGACGGCGGCGGTGCACAAATGCTGCGCAGCTAGCGCCATTCGACGGCCAACACCGCGGTTCCTGGTGTGTCCGCTGTGCCGTGCGTGTGATCATTGCTTGTACAGCCCTCTCGCAGTGTCCGGAGCAAGTATGGTGGGTCTGACACACCGGTGTCAATGTGTTCTTTTTTCCATTTCCAGGAGTGTATAAATGAACAATACTCCTTCTATGAGGTGCTTCTGTTCCATATTGTCTCCGAAATTTTCGCTGCTCAATAAGTGGAGAGTTTGTCTCGTGATACGACTGAAAATACTGCGCTTTCTCCTCGTGTGATGCTATTTTATAACAACAACGATTGTAGTGCTCTCTGATCGTCATCTTCCTGCAGCAAACATATATTAAAAAGAAGCACCACGAGGGATTGTCTAAATGGAACGGAAATCGGTAGATGTGATGTACGAGTACACACTCACAAATGATTACAGTTTCAGAAACATTGGTTGGTTTATTGAATAGGAAGAGTTTCACAAATTGAGCAAGTCGATAACTCGTTGGTCCACCTTTGGTCCCTAACTCAGGCAGTTATTCGGCTTAGCAGTGACTGAAAGACTTGTTAGATGTCCTGTTAGGGGTATCATGCCAAACTTTATCCAATTGGTGCGTTGGATTGTCAAAATCTGGATCTGGCTGGAGGGTCCTACCCAAATCGCTCCAAACATTCTTCAGAGCCCTGCTATACCCGCAGGACAGGACAGGTAGTTTAGGTTGTGGAAAGGAGCCCAAATAAGCGGCTGTCAGTAACACTCGACCATACGACCTTTTATTTAATCAAACATTACAAGAGCCAAGAAAAATTAACAAAAACAAAACAAAACACAGCTTTAGTTCTGGAACTTAATTAGCCTGCTGAAGGCGCCGTACAGTCTCATGCCTTAAGGGCAAGAACACTTTAATCTGAAAAAGGTTGAAAGCCAATAACTTAAACCTCAACCAAAATCAATTTAAAAGGCAAAGCCTTATCTTAAAACAGTTCCTTAATTAGGCTGAAGGCAAAAAGACTCTCACATGTTAAGAGCAAACAAATTCAAAATCGGCTGAAGGCCCAACACTTAAGACTCCTTAACATTAATTTTAAAAATGCCAAAGGCTTTACGTAAAACAGTTCTTAGATTAGGCTGAAGGCCCAAACCATCTCACAGCTTAAGAGCAGAACAACTTTAACATAAAATCTGCTGAAGGCCAAAAGAATCTGACACTTTAAGAGCAAAACAACTTACATTCTAAATCGGGCGAATGCCCAACACTTAAGACTCAATAACATTAATTTTAAAAAATGCCAAAGGCCTTACGTAAAACAGTTCTTAAAATTAGGCTGAAGGCCCAAACCAACTGACACCTTAAGGGCAAAACAACCTTAATCTAAAAGTCGGCTAGAAGCCATACAAGTACAAACAACAAGAACAAACAAGAAAGGGCAGTACACCCAAGGGCGCTCAGAAGTTCCGAAGGTCGGTCTGGAATTCAGACACTAACGCCCGCTTAGGTGAGACAGGCAGTCAGCCCAGCCATTGTCGATCCGACGACAACCCAACAGAAAGACAGTCATCGGACCGACGGACAAGATAACCTCCGCCTCAGCCTACCAGCACGGAACAGGGGGTTCAATGGAACAACGTGGAAGGAATTGGCACCCACGACCAATTATACATTGAGCTGTCAAACTACACACCGTGCTGGACAGCGACAACACGATGAGCTAAATACACTGCCTGTATTCACGTGAACGGCCAGGGCAGGCAACCGGAACGTCAACGTCCGCAAGGCAGAAGATTCCGCTGGTGCACTTCAATTCAAATAACCAAGCACAGTTAAACTCCACCGGAGGGTGGCTAAAATTTGCCAACTTGAAAACACTCAATATTGCTCGCAGGAATATCCCAACAGTCGACAACGAACTCCAAACGGCACAATGTGAACAGTCGAGACTTGCTGGAAGATTAAGTCAAAACTCAACTTTCATGTCCAGGATCGACGAGCCACGAACCTCGTAGCAATGGGAACAGCACCACACACTCCGACACTGCATAGAGGTCACCAGCGGGCTCGGCCAAACCACGCGCTGCGGAGATTTCCTCGCTGCTCCACGCCAACCGATCAACTGCCCGCACAGAGCCCAGCTGGAGACTATAAGCGCCAGGCCGAAGATAGTCCAAGGTGCGGATATCGATACACACGGCTGCTGCCACCCGCGGAAAGAGAGGATAACAGCATAATCGCGACAACCGCGGGAGACTGAACACAGAATAGCAACCAAGGCTGGCACAATATGGGCCAGCCACGGCTCAGTTCTCAATTGGGGAGAGGTCCAGCGACCTAGCTGACCGAAGTAGATTTTGACAAGCATGAAGAAGAGCAGTAGAAACTACCACAATGTAAGTGTGGGCATTATCTTGCTGAAACTAAAGCCCAGAATGGATTACTATGAAGAAAAACCAAACGGGTAGTGGAACATTGTCGACGTACCGCTGTGGTGTAACAGTGCCACGGATGACAACCAGAGGGATCCTACTACGAAAATAAATGACACCCTAGAGCATCACTCCTGGTTGTTGGGCCATATGGGTTGGTACCACAGCACTGTCTGGGGCTCCTCCAGACACGTCTTCACTGGTCATCGGGACTCAGTTCGTAGTAGGAGTCATCACTAAAGACAACCCTACTCTAGTCGACGAGGTTCCAGGCTGAAGACGTGTCTAGAGATGCCCTAGGTGGCGCGGCATACCAACCTGACTGTCGCTCGCCGTACGGTCCGACAGCCACGAATGATTTTTTTCTCATAGCACGACGCCTTTGGTTGTCATCTTCGGCACCCTTACGGCACAGCGGTACGTCAGTGATATTCTACGCTGCGTTTTGTTGGCCTTGACGGCAAGCCACCCTGGCATCACATTTCAGCAAGACAATGCCCACACGCATAAAAATGGCACAAATAGCTTTGAGCACTATGGGACTCAACACCTGAGGTCATCAGTCCCCTAGAACTTAGAACTACTTAAACCTAACTAACCTAAGGACATCACACACATCCATGCACGAGGCAGAATTCGAGCCTGCGACCGTAGCGGTCACGATGTTCCCGACTGAAGGGCATAGAACCGCTCTGCCACAGCGGCCGGCCCCGCACGCACACGGCGAGCCTTTCAGTTTCTACTGCTTGTTTTTGTGCAAACCATTCCCCGCCTTGGCCAGCTGGAAAACATTTGGAGCACCCTCCATCCAGCTCGGGTTTTCGACGATCTAACGCACCAGTTGGACAGATATCCCTCAGGAGGGCTTCCAAGAAACTCTGTCAATCAGTGCCAAGGCTGCCTAAGGGCCAGAGGTGGATCAACGCGTCATTGACTTGCCCAATTTATGAAGCTCTTTCTCTTGAACAAATCTTCCCATTTTTCTGAAATTTTAATCATTTGTTTCTATGTACATGTACCTCACATCTACCGATTTCCGTCCTACTCGAGTAATTCCTTCGTGGTCTGATGTTTTTTTCTCTTAGAGTATCTTTCGTGCTTTCTGAACGAAAGTATAAAATAAAATTTGAAAAAATAGGACAGTTGTTTTAAGAAATTATTTGTCTGAAGTTAAAAAAAAGTACATAGATTAGAATAACGGTTGTGTGTCTTTCAATGAAGCTTGAAATTGTGCACAATGAAAGAGGCACCGATTGACAATACAAAGGTTGCCTGGTTTCCTTACGTCACTACTGCGTGAGCATCTTAGCTGCTGTGCGTGATTTTGACCGTCATTCAAGGTCGTGTCTATTGTTTCTCTACTCTGTTTCATTTCTTATTTTTAAACAAATAATTTCACAAAACTTTTGACGGTGTAAATGATAACTAGTTGAAACCCTCAGCTGCCGACAGGTGTTGTTGATATACCCCGATGGGGACAGCTGAAAATGTGTGCCCCGACCGAGACTCGAACCCGGGATCTCCCGCTTACACTGTACCCATGTGAGTCACAGACGACACAGATGAATAACGCGACTGCAGCGACTTGTCCCTTGCACGCTTCCAGTAAGACCCACATTCCCAACTGTCCACAATCTACATACGTAATGTTCCTAATAGAACAGTTACTATCTTCATATATATATATATATATATTTCAAGGCTACCCAGTCTTTGACCTTCGTCTGTGCGAATGCGCACAGGTTGCCCGAACTCTTGCGGGAATCGTCACCTTAGTGTGCGTGAGTAATGAGTGGATGGGCAAATATCTATTGGATACATTACGTGTGTAGATTGTGGACAGTTGGGAATGTGGGTCTCACGGGAAGCGTGCAACGGATAAGTCCCTGCAGTCGCGCTATTTATCTGTGTCGTCGGTGGCTCAGATGGATAGAGCCTCTGCCATCTAAGCAGGAGATCCCGGATTCGAGTCTCGGTCGGGGCACACATTTTCAGCTGTCCCCATCGAGGTATATCAACAACACTTGTCGTCAGCTGAGGGTTTCAACCAATTATCATTTATTCTAGAAAAGCTGCACGGTCATCAGTGGTATCTGTTCTTTCGAGAACGGTTACTATCATCATATACACTACTGGTCATTAAATTTGCTACACCAGGAAGAAATACAGATGATAAACGGGTATTCATTGGAAAAATATATTATACTAGAACTGACATGTGATTACTTTATCACGCGATTTGGGTGCAGAGATCCTGAGAAATCAGTACCCACAACAACCACCTCTGGCCGTAATAACGGCCTTGATACGCCGGGCATTGAGTCAAATAGAGCTTGGATAGCGTGTACCGGTACAGCTGCCCATGCAGCTACAACACGATATCACAGTTCATCGAGAGTAGTGACTGGCTTATTGTGACGAGCAAGTTGCTCGGCCACCATTGACCAGACGTTTTCAATTGGTGAGAGATCTGGAGAATGTGCTGGCCAGGGCAGCAGTCGAACATTTTCTGTAGCCAGAAAGGCCCGTATGGGACCTGCAACATGTGTCGTGCATTATCCTTCTGAAATGTAGGGTTTCGCAGGGATCGAACAAAGGGTAGAGCCATGAGTCGTAACACATCTGAAATGTAACGTTCCCTGTTCAAGGGCCGTCAATGTGAACAAGAGGTGACCGAGACGAGTAACCAAAGGTACCCCATACCATCACGCCGGGGGATACGCCAGTATGGCGATGACGAATACATGCTTCCAGTGTGCGTTCACCATGATGTCGCCAAACACGGATGCGGCCATCATGATGCTGTGAACAGAACCTGGATTCATCCGACAAAATGAAGTTTTGCCATTTGTGCACCTAGGTTCGTCGTTGAGTACAGCATCACAGGCGCTCCTGTCTGTGATGCAGCGTCAAGGGTAACTGCAGCTATGGTCTCCGAGCTGATGTTTCATGGTGCTGCAAACGTCGTCGAACTGTTTGTGAAGATGGTTGTTGTCTTGCAAGCGTCCCCATCTCTTGACTCAGGGATAGGGACGTGGGTGCACGATCCGCTACAGCCATGCGGACAAGAATCCTGTCATCTCGACTGCTAGTGATACGAGGCCGTTGGGATCCAGCACGGTGTTCCGTTTTACCCTCCAGAACCCACCGATTCCATATTCTGCTAACAGTCATTGGATCTCGACCAACGCGAGCAGCAATGTCGCGATACGATAAACCGCAATCGTGATAGGCTACAATCCGACCTTTATCAAAGTCGGAAACGTGATGGTACGCATTTCTCCTTCTTACACGAGGCATCACAACAACGTTTCACCAGGCAACGTCGGTCAACTGCTGTTAGTGTATGAGAAATCGGTTGGAAACTTTCCTCATTTCAGCACGTTGTAGGTGTCGCCACCGGCGCCAACCTTGTGTGAAAGCTCTGAAAAGCTAATCATTTGCATATCACAGCATATTCTACCTGTCGGTTAAATTTCGCGTCTGTAGCACGTCATTTTCGTAGTGCAGCAATTTTAACGGCCAGTAGTATATATTCGACGGTGTCTTTAATTTTTTCATATTGAAACAACTTGTAGTCCCTTTTCGTTTCAATGAGGCAACGGAAACACTGTGCAAAGCTGTTCATTGTCTCCTCGTTCCCTCACGACATAGGAATGACTCTTGTCTAAATACTCCACGACTGTGGGGTGGCTTTATTTTGAGGGAAAGTCTGTGTGGTTTTGCCTGCGGCAGTGAAATGGATGTTGAGGGAGACCTCAACACGCAGAACTGTTTCGGTTAGCGAGGGCGGTGCCGCTACGAACTCGCTAATTAGCGGCAGCGCGCCAGGCCGTCACAATGTCTGCCAGAGACGCGACGCGCGCACGAGTTTAGACACCGCGTTCTGCACGTTCGCGGGGTTGCCCGGGCAGTGGCGGAGAGTAAGGTTTGCCACTACAAAAGGGAATTTCCGTGTCACCTCACTTCTCAATGCTCGTGACTCGTCGCGTTAGAAGCAGCTGTACTGTTATTAGGAGTCTCACAGCCAGTGTCTATGAGATGCCCTCGGAGTTAAGTCACAGGAGAATGGAGGTCAGTTCACTGCCAGAAATCTGTGTAAAGGGTAAAGTAGCATTAATCAAACAATAGCAACTCCAGATAGGAATATCAACAACATAGTAAAAGACAGATTGCTATTTACCGCAAAGAAGACACATCAAGTATGCAGACATGCACAATTAAAAGACACACAAACAAGTAGACCTCACGGGCACACGAACGCCAACGCCAGCATCTCGGGCCGGAATCGAGATGCTGGAGTTGTCATTGCTTTTGTGTGTGTGTGTGTGTGTGTGTGTGTGTGTGTGTGTGCGATTGGTGTGTGTGTGTGTGTGTGTGTCTCTTTTACTGACAAAGGGCTGTGGCCAAAAGCTATATGTGTATGCCTTTTAATTGTGCCTGTCTGCAACTTGACGTGTCTAAGTAGCAATCTGTCTGTTCCTAGACTGTGTAAAGTAGCATTAGGTTTTCGTAGAAACACTACCACCTTACTGCGCAAAGCAACAGGACCCGATTAATGATAACCTGATCTGTACAAAATTGGCTTATTTCTACTTTTTTGTATTCATATTTCTTTTTTTAATGTGAAAACTTGTCCTTTATATTTTAGATCTAATGAATAGGCAGCTACTTTATAACCACAATGCAGTTGTCACTCTGCAGCAGTGTTTGTGCTACTATGAAACTTCCTGGCAGATTAAAATTGTCTGCCAGACCGAGACTCGAACTCGGGACCTTTGTCTTTCGCGGGAAAGTGCTCTACTCTACCAGCTTTTTTCCCCCTTAAAGGAAACTTTCTGGCGCTCAAAGAGAGCAGTGGGGGCAAAGTAGGCAGGAGCTGCGACCAGAGGCCTGGCCACCATGTCCAGTTCCCACCCCCTAGCAAGCAAGGAAAGCGAAGGGAACGTGCATTAGAGCTACAATGAATATCAATGATTTTTTTTAAATTTACATTAAATCCACCGAGAAAAGCAAGAAACCGATTTCGCGAGGAGGACGGCGCTGCAAGACGTCTGATTTCTTGAGAAATTCGACGCATAGTGTTTTCGGAGAAGAATATTCCAATTACCAGAAATATATCGGTTGTAAGTGTCGAAGAGGCGGTCGTCAATGCCTCATGGCAGGAAGACCCCAGCTCTGGGGTGGGTTGAAGAAGACACTACAAAGAAAACTGGAGAAAAATTGTCTGTATTTGGGATTGCGGAAAACTGCCAAATGGCGTTCATTAACGAAGTATCAAAAGTCAAGCAAAATCAACAAACAAGTAGTGCATTGCAAGTCCACGAATCCTCTTCACAGTTGTCGCTTGCGCCAGGTATCTCGCGTCCAGAAAGAGGAGCAGTTGAGTAGGTATCTGATGAGCAGTCGTACGGATAATCGGGGCCAGCATCTGTCGCACCAAAAACCGGACACCTCTTGACTATCCGCACACTACGCAATACTCGTCCGTGTCCAAAACATCAAAGGGGACCCACAACGGAGTTTCTGAGAGATGAATCGTGTGAAGGCGTGACTGGCATACTTGCTTCCCATTGACAGTAAGGTACAGTGCAGACTGGACGTCAGTGTCAAGATATGGAGCGCACACCGATCGCCAAACGGCACGCTAGTCGACAAGTGGACGCTTCCCCTCAGCCACCTTCGGTGTCCTGTGCTGCTGGAGAAAGCCATAGATCGCCTTAATGGATGTCAAGTGCGCTGATATTATCGCAGTACGGACGTAGCTCAGTTCGAGGAAAAAGTGGCTGAAGTAAAAGAAGGGGGGCGGGACGTCCGAAAGTGGGATAGCTGCTGACAGAGAGTGTGGTGCAACGGCCTCCAGCAATAGGCTGGTAAGGCACGTAGGACAATGGTGCCACAGCACCGTGTGAGAGCAGCTGAAAAGGGCTACCGCTCTGTCAGGCACATGATACAGACCTAGAAAGCCCCTGCACTGCGGGAGGGTGAGGGACTTGTACATTATCTTGAACAGCAAGACAGGACTAACATATGAACCTGAGGCCGCTAGCATGCGGCGGGCTATGGGTAGCTGAACAGGAAGTGTATGTGCCACGTGGGGGTATGTGACATTCACACACTGTGTCCGTTGCAGAAGATCGAGTGCTCGTAAACGGTGATATAATAACCCAATGGGAAACTGTGCAATACTGCGCCGCAGATCACTTGAGATATCGAGACCTAATCTACACTCAAAGGAGCAGCATTGTCCGCTGGAAGCCCCGCACCTGTAGCCATGGCGCTCGATTTGCGTACGTTAAGGCAGCTACCAGAAGCTTCGCCATACGTGGTAATCCATGCCAGTGACTCACTGACCTCAGCACCACTACGAACAAAGATGACTAGATGATCTGCATAAGCAGTGCTGCTGAATAATTGGCAAGAGAGCCGTTGACGGCGGGCACAGAGCAACTGTTCCATGGCGAAAGCTTACAACAGCGCAGATAGGGGGCAGCCTTGACGCACCGATCGATAGAACGAAATGGGAGGAGTGAGACGACCATTGTAGAATACACGGGAAGTAGCTCCACAACATCGACGGTATTATCGGGGTATCCCATGTTGCGGGGCACCCCTTCCAAGTAGCCGTCATCGACCCCATCGAACGCCTGGCTGAAGTCGGCTGAAGTCAAGGGCTGCCAATAATCCAGATATACGATGAGCGTCAGCAAGAGCGATTATGTCCCGATAGCGACAGAGCACTGCAAATGTTATTGTCACCTCCCAAAGAAGTTTGATCAGGGGGAACCACGTAGGGAAAATGGGTCAAATGGCTCTGAGCACTAAGGGACGTAACCTCTGAGGTCATCAGTCTCCTAGACAGAACTACTTAAACCTAACTAACCTAAGGACATCACACACATCCATGCCCGAGGCAGCATTTGAATCTACGGCAGTAGCAGCCGCGTGATTCCGGACTGAAACGTCTAGAACCACCACGTTAAGAGCCGTCCGTTTAGGCGGCGCAACCGACAGCCGGGCAAAGATCTTTGTCTCGCTGTGGAGTAACGTCAAGGGGCGGTAATCGCATATCCGTGAGGTACCTTCGAGGAAACCGTCTGAGATTGGCACGAGAGGTGACATAAGGTACTGACAAACTTCCGTCCAAAATGGCGCCAGTAGGGGACGAAATGTCCGATAAAACACCAGTGAGAGGCCGCCAGGGCCAGGAGACCTGTTCGTAGAACCAGCCCTCCACGACGTTACCAAGTAGATCTATCGTTGCATCCCGCAGGAACCGAACCAAAAGAGCTTCTGGAGACCTCCGTAATGTTGGCAGTGTGGCGACGTTGTTCAGAGTACAGAATAACATAATGTGCATGGATGACAGACGCCGGCAAATGTGGCCGAGCGGTTTTAGGCGCTTCAGTCTGGAATCGCGCCACCGCTACGGTTGCAGGTCCGAATCCTGCCTCGGGCATGGATGTCTGTGATGTCCTTAGGTTAGTTAGGTTTAAGTAGTTCTAGGTCTAGGGGACTGACGACCTCAGATGTTTAGTCCCACAGTGCTCAGAGCCATTTGAACCATTTGGATGGCAGACCTTATATCAAAACGCCGCCCATCATTGGTCGTAAGAATATTAATCAAAATCCTCCGACGGTAGCGCTATGGTGTGATACATAGATGGACGCTCCTGCACTAACACGTCGTGTGTGCGCGCCCTGATCATAGCTCCTTCAAGGTGACGGCGAGACAGGGTTGTGAGTAGCACGATTCAGCGTCGCCTGGCACTATGGCGAATACGGCATCATGGTGCATTCTCGGACAGTGGTGAAACAGAATTTCTCAATTCGTCGCCGCCATGCCGCAACCTCCTTTCGATAACCAATCAAAGCCCTGTGTAGGGCAGGCCTTGCACAGAGCACTCACCATGACAGGGCAGACTGTTAGGTATCGCGGTGTCTACGAAAGGCTGTCCACGTGGTCTCGATGGGTTGCCGGCAGTCGCGTGAAGTAAAGTGGATTGCGTTCAGTTTCCATAGTCCACCGAGGCGCCACGTCCTTGGCGGCAGAGATTGATGGCACAGATAAATGCGTCATGAACACAACGGGACAGACTTCACCAGCCTGCACCCAACTGGCGATATCGCTGGAGATATAAACACGATCGAACCTGCTGGAGGAATGGCTAGTGAAATGCGTAAATCCCAGACGATCACCATGAACATGCTCATAAGAATCCACAAGGCTGAAGTGCTGGAGAATTGTAGCGCACGACGAGTGACCGCGCTTCAGCTTGTTAACTGTAAATCTCACTTACGAATAGGCCGAAGAAAGGACTGATATGCTAAAATTGATGCCCATGTGGGAGGTGACTTAGATCCGTCGGAAAATCGTTTTACTCTCTGGACAAAATACCTGCCTGCCATCAACGGTTCTCCGTGGAAAGTCCTCTGGAATGCGATGCCTTACTTAGAGTCGGTCACTAAGTTTTCCCGTCAGACTGGAGCCGTGGCTATGTACGTCCAGGCACATCCTTAACTGTTTTCAGGTATAGAAAATTACGAACGTAATTCTCTGCCAACCGAAGCAACCAGCGGCATGTTTTTGATGCAAGCTAATCTGGATTATTTGCATTGTTGAAAGAATGTTCTTAACTTTTTTTAAAGATTTTTTTATTTATTTATTGCCAATAGAGTCCTTCAGAATCAACTCTGCTTGGAGACACGTCGATGGTGTACCCTGATGAGCCGAAATACTATGGCCATCTGCTTAATCACGTATTGGTTCACCTTTGGAAACCACTACAGGAGCGATTCGTCAAGGGCTTGGTAGTTTTTGTCAGGTCCGTGTCACTAGAGGCATACGTACATGTGAGGCAGTTCCATGAATTACATGCCGGAGGTCTCTAGGCATCGGGCTGATGCCCAATAGCATCCCAGGTGTGTTCTATCGCGTTCAGGAAACGCGAATTTAGTTGCGTAGATACCGATGTGAGTTTACTATCATGTTCCTCAAGACACTGTAACGTACCTTATAACACAGACAAATATTCTGCTGGAAGATGCAAACACTGTAGACTGCTGCTGTCATGGTGCCTTCGATTACTACCACAGGCTCCAGGGGAGCACAAGTGAATTTCCCCCTGCCTGCGTCTATGGCGCTGTTTCGAGAAACAGTTCGCTTCGATGACGGCGTATCCAGACACGACCGTCGACATAACGTAACAAGAAACGTAACCCTTCCAACCAGACAACATGTTTCCATGTGCCTGAAGTCGAATCTCGATGTTCCGGTTCCCACTGCAGTTGTAACTGACGATGACGTTGGGTCAACATGGGAAAAGGAAGGGTTCATCTGCTGTAGAATCCCAGGTTCAAGTATGTGCGCTGAACTAAGTGCTCCAAATCACTTGTGCCTGCACCGGCATTGTACTGTGCTGTCAGACCTGCCAGAGATGGCCGTCTATCGTGCTTTACGTAGTGTGCAAGTTTCCGATTTCCACATTCTGTGATGAGTGATGGTCTAACGTCTTGTTGCCTACTCGTGTTTTTAACGTGCTTCAACCTATTGACGCTCATAGTCATAACAGTGGCAACTGACCAGCGGACCAGCTTCACCGTTTCCGAGATTCACGTTCCCGACCCTCTGTTAAAGACGCTTATGTTAGTGCAGTTCCGAGTTCTCGTCCCCAGAACGATACCCCAGTTGTCTCTGCTCCGGTTACACGCTTTCCTTATCGCATCAATTCTCCGAACCATCGCCAGATGGTATTCGATCATACGATGGGCACTCAACATAATGTTTTGGCTCATCAACAGAGGGTGTAAATTTTAAGATGACAAACCAGAATAACTCGAAAAATAAGCTTCATACGAAAAAATGTGTAGAATCCAAAGTTGACTATTTTCTAGGGGGACATCTGCTAGTGCTAAAATTTGCCCGCCACCCAGCTCCCTGGGGGTGGGGCGGGAGATGACTTTAAAATTCCAAATGGAAACCTCCATTTTTTATTACAGAATCAGATTCTACATTTAAAAAACTACTTACATTTGGTCTTAAATATTTGTTTTGTTCTTGGTAGTTGGCGTTGTAATTCAAGAAAATCCATGTTCTCATTTTTGCGTGGAAAGTGGTTACAAATAAATAAAAAGTACTTATTTACTTCGTAAATTTTGATTCAATAAAACTAAAACTCTCCCTCTCTCCTCATAGGGTGGGGTTTGAGAGAGAGGAATTAGAGTTTTACTAATGTTGACCCAAACAAAACTTATCCGAATCTGCGGAAAAATTTAATATTTAGCTCAACATTTCTAAAACTCTAATTCCTCTCTCTCAAACCCCACCCTTCCCTTCGCTGGAAATGCTTACGGCTGTGAGTGACGGGGCAGCAAATCGAGGACACTCTGTTCGCAAGCAGGGTGCACTTGAAAGCCAACAAGATGGAATCCTGCGACCATATTGGCGGGCTACGCTGGAGGACACTTGATAACCTCGGTCGGGTCTCGTAGTTTCCTTGCGAAACTACACTAAAGTGCCAAAGAAACTGGTATAGGCAATCTTATTGGAACACAGATATATGTCAACATGCAGAATACGGCGCTGCGGTCGACAACGCCTATCTAAGACAACAAGTGTCTGGCGCAGTTGTTACATCGGTGACTGGTGCTGCAAAGACAGTTATCAAGATTTAAGTTAATTTGAAGGTGGTGCTATAGTCAGGGTAAGAGTGATGGGACACAGCATCTCCGAAGTAGCGATGAAGTGGAGATACTCCCGTACGACCATTTCACGAGTGTACCATGAATATCAGCAATGCGGTAAAACATCAACTCTCTGACTTCGCTGCAGCCGGAAAAAGATCCCGCAATTACGGGTCCAACGACGACTGAAGAGAATCGTTCAACGTGACAGAAGTGCAACCCTTCCGCAAATTGCTGCAGATTTCGATGGTGGGCCATCAGCAAGTGTCAGTGTGGGAACCACTCAACGAAATACACTCCTGGAAATTGAAATAAGAACACCGTGAATTCATTGTCCCAGGAAGGGGAAACTTTATTGACACATTCCTGGGGTCAGACACATCACATGATCACACTGACAGAACCACAGGCACATAGACACAGGCAACAGAGCATGCACAATGTAGGCACTAGTACAGTGTATATTCACCTTTCGCAGCAATGCAGGCTGCTATTCTCCCATGGAGACGATCGTAGAGATGCTGGATGTAGTCCTGTGGAACGGCTTGCCATGCCATTTCCACCTGGCGCCTCAGTTGGACCAGCGTTCGTGCTGGACGTGCAGACCGCGTGAGACGACGCTTCATCCAGTCCCAAACATGCTCAATGGGGGACAGATCCGGAGATCTTGCTGGCCAGGGTAGTTGACTTACACCTTCTAGAGCACGTTGGGTGGCACGGGATACATGCGGACGTGCATTGTCCTGTTGGAACAGCAAGTTCTCTTGCCGGTCTAGGAATGGTAGAACGATGGGTTCGATGACGGTTTGGATGTACCGTGCACTATTCAGTGTCCCCTCGACGATCACCAGAGGTGTACGGCCAGTGTAGGAGATCGCTCCCCACGCCATGATGCTGGGTGTTGGCCCTGTGTGCCTCGGTCGTATGCATTCCTGATTGTGGCGCTCACCTGCACGGCGCCAAACACACATACGACCATCATTGGCACCAAGGCAGAAGCGACTCTCATCGCTGAAGACGACAAGTCTCCATTCGTCCCTCCATTCACGCCTGTCGCCACACCACTGGAGGCGGGCTGCACGATGTTGGGGCGTGAGCGGAAGACGGCCTAACGGTGTGCGGGACCGTAACCCAGCTTCATGGAGACGGTTGCGAATGGTCCTCACCGATACCCCAGGAGCAACAGGGTCCCTAATTTGCTGGGAAGTGGCGGTGCGGTCCCCTACGGCACTGTGTAGGATCCTACGGTCTTGGCGTGCATCCGTGCGTCGCTGCGGTCCGGTCCCAGGTCGATGGGCACGTGCACCTTCCGCCGACCACTGCCGACAACGTCGATGTACTGTGTAGACCTCACGACCCACGTGTTGAGCAATTCGGCGGTACGTCCACCCGGCCTCCCGCATGCCCACTATACGCCCTCGCTCAAAGTCCGTCACCTGCACATACGGTACACGTCCACGCTGTCGCGGCATGCTACCAGTGTTAAAGACTGCGATGGAGCTCCGTATGCGACGGCAAACTGGCTGACACTGACGGCGGCGGTGCACAAATGCTGCGCAGCTAGCGCCATTCGACGGCCAACACCGCGGTTCCTGGTGTGTCCGCTGTGCTGTGCGTGTGATCATTGCTTGTACAGCCCTCTCGCAGTGTCCGGAGCAAGTATGGTGGGTCTGACACACCGGTGTCAATGTGTTCTTTTTTCCATTTCCAGGAGTGTATCATCGATATGGGTTTTCGGAGCCGAAGGACCACTCCTGTAACCTTGATGACTGCACGACACAAAGCTTTACGCCTCTCCTGGTCCCGTCAACACCGACATTGGACTGTTGATGACTGGAAACATGTTGTCTGGTCGGGTAAGTCTCGTTTCAAATTGTATCGAGCGGATGGACGTGTACGGGTATGGAGACAACCTCATGAATCCATGAACCCTGTGTGTCAGCAGGGGACTGTTCAAGCTGGTGGAGGCTCTGTAATGGTGTGGTGCGTGTGCAGTTGGATCGATTTGGGACCACTGACACGTCTATATAAGATTCTGAAGGGTGACACATACGTAAACATCCTCTCTGATCACCTGCATCCATTCAAGTCTATTTGGTATTCCGACGGACTAGGGCAATTCCATCAGGACGACACCCCACACATCCAGAATTGCAACAGAGTGGCTCCAGGAGCACTTTTCTGAGTTTAAACACTTCCACTGGCCACCAGACTCCCCAGATACGATCATTGTTGACCATATCTGAGATGCCTTCCAACGTGCTGTTCAGAAGAGATCTCCATCCCATCGTACTCTTACAGATTTATGGACAGCCCTGCAGCACTCATGGTGTCAGTTCCCTCTAGCAGAGCTTCAGACACTAGTCGAATCCATGGCACGTCGTGTTGCGGCACTTCTACGTGCTCGCGGGGGCCCTACAAGACATTAGGCAGGTGTACCAGATTCTTTGGTCCTTCAGTGTAAGTGGCTGACGTGCTACGACCCACTTCTCTTCGAACTGGATGTGTATACTACATGAATTTCTGACATTCTGCTGAATCGGATAGACAGTACCCCCGCCCCCTCGAACCATGGACCTTGACGTAGGTGGGGAGGCTTGAGTGGCTCAGCGATACAGATAGCCGTACCGTAGGTACAACCACAACGGAGGGGTATCTGTTGAGAGGCCAGACAAACGTGTGGATCCTGAAGAGGGGCAGCAGCCTATTCAGTAGTTGCAAGGGCAACAGTCTGGATGATTGACTGATCTGGCCTTGTAACAATAACCAAAACAGCCTTGCTGTGCTGGTACTGCGAACGGCTGAAAGCAAATGGAAACTACGGCCGTAATTTTTCCCGAGGACATGCAGCTTTACTGCATGATTAAATGATATGGCGTCCTCTTGGGTAAAATATTCCGGAGGTGAAATAGTCCCCCATTCGGATCTCCGGGCGGGGACTACTCAAGAGGACGTCGTTATCAGGAGAAAGAAAACTGGCGTTCTACGGATCGGAGCGTGGACTGTCAGATCCCTTAATCGGGCAGGTAGGTTAGAAAATTTAAAAAGGGAAATGGGCAGGTTAAAGTTAGATATAGTGGGAATTAGTGAAGTCCGGTGGCAAGAGGAACAAGACTTCTGGTCAGGTGACTACAGGGTTATAAACACAAAATCAAATAGGGGTAATGCAGGAGTAGGTATAATAATGAATAGGAAAATAGGAACGCGGGTAAGCTACTACAAACAGCATAGCGAACGCATTATTGTGGCCAAGATAGATAGGAAACCCACACCTACTACAGTAGTACAAGTTTATATGCCAACTAGCTCTGCAGATGACGAAGAAATTGAAGAAATGTATGATGAAATAAAAGAAATTATTCAGATAGTGAAGGGAGATGAAAATTTAATAGTCATTGGTGACTGGAATTCGAGTGTAGGAAAAGGGAGAGAAGGAAACGTAGTAGGTGGATATGGATTGGGGCTAAGAAATGAAAGAGGAAGCCGCCTGGTAGAATTTTGCACAGAGCACAACTTAATCATAGCTAACGCTTGGTTTATGAATCACGAAAGAAGGTTGTATACATGGAAGAACGCTGGAGATACTAAAAGGTATCAGATAGATTATATAATGGTAAGGCAGAGATTTAGGAACCAGGTTTTAAATTGTAAGACATTTCCAGGGGCAGATGTGGACTCTGACCACAATCTATTGGTTATGACCTGTAGACTAAAACTGAAGAAACTGCAAAAATGTGGGAATTTAAGGAGATGGGACCTTGATAAACTGAAAGAACCAGAGGTTGTACAGAGTTTCAGGGAGAGCATAAGGGAACAATTGTTAGGAATGGGGGAAATAAATACAGTAGAAGAAGAATGGGTAGCTTTGAGGGATGAGGTACTGAAGGCAGCGGAGGATCAAGTAGGTAAAAAGACGAGGGCTAGTCGAAATCCTTGGGTAACAGAAGAAATACTGAATTTAATTGATGAAAGGAGAAAATATAAAAATACAGTAAATGAAGCAGGCAAAAAGGAATACAAACGTCTCAAAAATGAGATCAACAGGAAGTGCAAAATGGCTAAGCAGGGTATGGCTAGAGGACAAATGTAAGGATGTAGAGGGTTATCTCACTAGGGGTAAGATAGATACTGCCTACAGGAAAATTAAAGAGACCTTTGGAGATAAGAGAACCACTTGTATGAACATCAAGAGCTCAGATGGAAACCCAGTTCTAAGCAAAGAAGGGAAAGCAGAAAGGTGGAAGGAGTATATAGAGGGTCTATACAAGGGCGATTTAATTGAGGACAATATAATGGAAATGGAAGAGGATGTAGATGAAGATGAAATGGGAGATACGATACTGCGTGCTGAGTTTGAGAGAGCACTGAAAGACCTGAGTCGAAACAAGGCCCCCGGAGTAGACAACATTCCATTGGAACTACTGACGGCCTTGGGAGAGCCACTCCTGACAAAACTCTACCATCTGGTGAGCAAGATGTATGAAACAGGCGAAATACACTTAGACTTCAAGAAGAATATAATAATTCCAATCCCAAAGAAAGCAGGTGTTGACAGATGTGAAAATTACCGAACAATAAGTTGAATAAGCCATAGCTGCAAAATACTAACACGAATTCTTTACAGACGAATGGAAAAACTGGTAGAAGCCGACCTCGGGGAAGATCAGTTTGGATTCCGTAGAAATACTGGAACACGTAGGGCAATACTGACCTTACGACTTATCTTAGAAGAAAGATTAAGGAAAGGCAAACCTACGTTTCTAGCATTTGTAGACTTAGAAAAAGCTTTTGACAGTGTTGACTGGAATACTCTCTTTCAAATTCTAAAGGTGGCAGGGGTAAAGTACAGGGAGCGAAAGGCTGTTTACAATTTGTTACAGAAACCAGATGGCAGTTATAAGAGTCGAGGGGCATGAAAGAGAAGCAGTGGTTGGGAAGGGAGTAAGGTTGTAGCCTCTCCCCGATGTTATTCAATCTGTATACTGAGCAAGCAATAAAGGAAACGAAAGGAAATTTCGGAGTAGGTATTAAAGTCCGTGGAGAAGAAATAAAATCTTTGAGGTTTGCCGATGACATTGTCATTCTGTCAGAGACAGCAAGGGACTTGGAAGAGCAGTTGAATGGAATGGACAATGGCTTGAGAGGAGTATATAAGATGAACATCAACAAAAGCAAAACGAGGATAATGGAATGTAGTCGAATTAAGTCGGGTGATGCTGAGGGTATTAGATTAGGAAATGAGACACTTAAAGTAGTAAACGAGTTTTGCTATTTGGGGAGCAAAATAACTGATGATGGTCGAAGTAGAGAGGATATAAAATGTAGACTGGCAATGGCAAGGAAAGCGTTTCTGAAGAAGAGAAATTTGTTAACATCGAATATAGATTTAAATGTCAGGAAGTCTTTTCTGAAAGTATTTGTATGGAGTGTAGCCATGTATAGAAGTGAAACATGGGCGATAAATAGTTTGGACAAGAAGAGAATAGAAGCTTTCGAAATGTGGTGCTACAGAAGAATGCTGAAGATTAGATAGGTAGATCACATAACTAATGAGGAAGTATTGAATAGGATTGGGGAGAAGAGAAGTTTGTGGCACAACTTGACAAGAAGAAGGGATCGGTTGGTAGGACATGTTCTGAGGCATCAAGGGATCACCAATTTAATATTGGAGGGCAGTGTGGAGGATAAAAATCGTAGAGGGAGACCAAGAGATGAATACACTATGCAGATTCAGAAGGATGTAGGTTGCAGTAGGTACTGGGAGATGAGGCAACTTGCACAGGATAGAGTAGCGTGGAGAGCTGCATCAAACCAGTCTCAGGACTGAAGGCCACAACAACAACAACAGTACCTTATTAAGTGTCTGTGCACTTACTGCTGGGCGTTAACATGAATCATTCCACCGTTCGACTTTATGATGGCTTGGAATCTGCTGTGGACACTTTCAATAAGGTGTCCTTATATAAGTGGAGGATGACAGCCCGTTATTCCTCAAGAGCCGAAACCAGATAAGGTAATGACGCTGATGCTCGGGTGTGAAGCGAAGTCGACGATGTAATTCATCCAAAAGGTGTTGTGGTAGGTTCAGGCTGGGACTTGGGCAGGCCTGTCCAGCCTCATAGATGTTACCTTACGACCGGGCACATTGTCACACTGATAAAATCGACGTCTCCGAAGTGTTCCTCTATCGTACGCTGTACACAGTGATGTAAAATGTGTACATATACTTCCGCATTTCTCGTTTTCTTAAGCACAATAACGAGACCATGCCCTAACTGTGTAAAACAGCCACACACCACAAAATCAGCTCATCTGTTCTTCTCCGACGGCACTACACATAATGGCAGGTAACGTAATCCAGGCATTCGCCAAAACCAAACCCTTCCGTCGGATTGCCACAGGGTATGGCGTAACACATCACTCCTAATCACTTGTTTCCAGTTATCCACTGTCTAGTCGGGGCGCTCTTTACATCACCTCAAATGGCGCTTATCACTGAGACTATTGCATGCCATTCTTTTTAACTCCAACGCTCAGTCATTATGCTAGCTAGACTGCGAGTAGCACTTTGGAATTCATGAGTGATTCCTTATGGCGATTTCATACGATTTCCTACAACCACCATAGGCAGTGGTCGGCGGTCCATGTCAGTCATTACATGAGGTCTGCCTACTCTGGATTCAGCTGTGGTTGTTCTTTCACTTTTCCACTTCGGGAGTCCTATCAGGATTCAACTTGGACAGCTTTAGAAGGGTTGGAATGTTCTTGCTGGAACTGTTACTCAGGTGACATCCAACGACTACTCCACATTCGAGGTTGCGCCGTGCTCCTGCTTGCTTTGCTGCCATTGACAGATTGGCGTCGTGTATTGGGATTGTCACCTCTCGTTTTCTTAGTTTGTTCACTGGCTCCACTACATTTGCTTGCTTTGTCTGTCCTTCAGTGGCAGCAGCAGCGCTTATCGATAGCAAGTACTATGGTACTATATTTGGAGCGACCTCTAGTATTTCCGGGTCGTCGTGTGTCAGAGAGTTCAGTTGGGGCGGAGCAGCAGAGAGGTCTGGCAGAGCAAGGAGATGCCGGGACCGCTCGCGACTCGCGACACACAGGTATTGCCGGATCGAGGGTTTGTAGTAGCGAGGACCACAATCTCGTTATCCACTGGACCCAGGACGTAGAGTTAACAATAATCCAGTAGTCAAAACTACACTATTTTGTGATCACGCCATTTGTTCGTGTGTTGCTGCTCGCAGGGTCGCCATGAGAAGACAGCAACAAGTGGAGCATGTCGAGTTGGCTGAATTTATTATCTTCTACTGCCTCTTATTAGTTTTTTAATTTTGTGTCATTATTTGTGAAGTGCAACCAGCGGTATTTTACTGTCTAGTGACCGCTAACGCCCCAGTTACCTGCCATGGAGGTTAGCGTATTTTGCGGCGGTGTACTTTTCCTCGTCTTGCCAATGCTGTCCAGCATGATGTGTAGTTCGACAGCCTCCTCGATTGCGGTGTGGATTGTGGTTTCTTTTGTCTACCTTGGTTGTAGTAGTTCCTTCTGCCTTTCGATGTTGTAAACACCGGATTGTGAAGACGCAGTGCTGTGTGTCACTTCATCCTCGCTTGAATTATTCCGTTGTTGTACTGGTTATCACATGTTAGGTGGATTTGATAAGAGCATTGATCGGTGTCTAAGCTGCCCTAGTTTGAGTTGCCATCCTGATAGGTGAGCATAACTCTTGACTGCCTGACTCACCGCTTATGCAGTTGTAGAGGCGTTTCCCAGGTCGATCCTTGGAGCACTTGAAACGTCCCCTTAGAAAAACTATACAAGACTGTGCTCAAACTGACACACAATAGTTTTTAGCGCAACGCAATCTGACTTTCAAAAATCCCTACGAAAGAATGGCCCTGACTAACATTAACCTATACGTTTCACAAATCACTTACCTCACAAAAATCTTCGTTACTCAAGCTACTGCAATACAGCGAGCACCACTACTGCCAGCTAAATAAAAGATTCAAACTACGGAAGGCACTAACTACTGATAGGCACAGTTAGCAAATGAAAGATTTTAGTAGAGAACAAACAATGTATTTACCTTTATAGTCATAATATATATATCAGTTCATGACATCCAGTCTTACAAATTTCAAAACTCCTCCATCTCTCTCCCCACGTCCACCACTGCTGGCGGCTCACCTCCAACTGCGCAACGCTACCCGCTGTTAGCATCCAGCTGCCGCTGCCCAACATTACAATGGCAGACAACAATGCAAACCAGCCACAGACTACACACGGCACAGCCAGTGATTTTCATACAGAGCGCTACATGGCGGCAGTGTTACCAATAAAAAAACCTAAACAGCTTACTTACATAGCCCCCATGCTCCCCACAAAAAATTTTACAAATTGTTTTGGGCAGTGGCCAATACAGATTTGAAAAATTTTTTCTTAATTACAATAAGAAAGAAATGAAATGCACACACTTATCGATACAATGTTGGTCAAACGCTAAAATTTTCTCACAGTCCAGAAAGACAGTCCTGATCGTTCATCACAGCATAATAGCAGTGTTTTTTTTTTCAAAGTCTGAGTAATAAAAGAAATTGCACTTGGATGTAGTGGATTTCTAAGCAGTCTTGAAGAAGTAGTGTTGTCCTTCCAACGGAAAGACAGTGCTGACTCTTGACATGCAGACAGGTAATGGGCCACAGCAGAGACAGTCGACGTTGAAGACTATCGGTAGGTAGGTCATCACAGAGCAGACCCACTGTAGTCCTGGTAGAGATTACTATTGGTGGGCCACCAGAGGTGCAGACCCACTGCAGTCCTTGTAGAAATAATGGTATTGGTGAGTCATCAAAGGTGTAGACCCACTGTAGTCCTTGTAGAGATGGTTAGCAGCCAACTGTTGCGACTGTGCAGGTGCACAATCACCGTCGAAGAGTGTTGTGGACAATATAGCAAGTCCATAAACCACCACTTGTCCACTCACAAAGAATTTGTTTGAAATGTCCTTAGAACCAGCAATGCTGTTATCCAGTCTCTTGCTGAATTATTAACACACATGCAAACACTATCAGTCCCTACTTCTCACATATTGTCCATACACTATGATCAACAGAAACGTGTGCAGTGACATGATACTTAATTTGCTGAACTTGTGTCAATTACAATTTTATAACATGCAAATACAATAACAAAGGTACAAAATATATCATTAAAGAACATAATAGTACAGATAACATTTGCAGTAATACAGGCTTTACAAAAGAATCGAAATAACAAATACATCAGTGTTACGAAAATTATGACATAAATACATACATAAAAGATCAGAATAACTTTTGAAACATCAACTTCACACATGAGCATTAAAACAAAACAAAATAAATAATGTGTAAACATCTTTATGAAGTAAATAACATGTTGTTAATGCAAATTATATTTGACAATAACAGTATTCCTCATCATAGTGAATGTAGCTTAGTATTAAAAGAGAAAACATTCTATGAAACAGTACACAGAGGCAGGAAGAAAACAAATACACAAGGATACACAAACACATAGTGGGATAACACAAAAGGAAAGGACAGGGTTTGTTTTCAGGGTAACATTTGGTACTGCAGTCCAACCCAAAACTTCATTCTGTAGATCTTTCATCGTATCTCAACATTTGTTTCCTCCAAAAATAACCTATCCAAGCATGCTTTCTGTATTTTGTTCACATCCTCTTTCAAAAATAGTTTTTCTCCACTGTACACTACTTTTTTGGCCAAACCATTTTCTTATAACTTCTCAATGCTTTTCTTCCAATTCATCATAGTTAGTTTCTTATATAGTCTACCCCCTCTTAAGCTAACTTAAACCTACTGAGCTCAGATGCTAAACTAAGGGACGACGAAATGCAGCAGCACAAAACAATTAACACAAACAACAATGACAAAAAAATACAAATTGGCAGAAAAAAGGCAGCAATATAGGACTTAGCAAATGCTACATTACAACTAATATGAAGCAATGAGCAGCAACAAGAAAAATAAATCAGTAGTAAAACTGGCTTAACAGAGTAATACAAAGTGAAATTCAGTAACACTATGCCTGGCAAACAGCAGCAGCAAATGCAATAACTTATATCTAAACATGACAAAGCTCAAGCAGAAAAAATAGTACACTAAAGACAACAATGCAGATAAGGGAAATGTATATTCACATCTTAATGACTATATAATTAAAATGGTGCACCACTACTTATTCAATGAAATAAATTACCAAGTACTTGAAAAGAAAATTATGTATGCAGTTCCTGTGAAGGGCAATGTCTTTTTGTGCTCCCTCATTTTTTTGGAAGTATATCACGAAGTTATTCTTTATATTAGTACATCTATAAAATTTTACTTTAACCAATGCTGCAGGGCAGCTAGAAACTAGATATTAAACAAAATAGGCGAAGCAAGGCGTGAAATGTCGTTCGCTAGCCATATGGCGTTTCATAGTGCAGTAAACAATCTTCCAACTAGCAAGACAATAGACATGGAATGTTTCTCATCATTTCATTTCAGTAAATAATCATATGTTTTCAAGTTTGAGCGTGTCGTATTTGCGACGCTTTCTACAAAGAAATGTCAATAACGAGCATAATGGCTTTTTTTTTTTTTACCTGTTCCTCTGAAAGGCACACACTAATGGCTTGTTTCGAGGTGGCTGTCGCCCAGCTGGGTGCCCACGACGCATTACATGCAGGTGGTCACTTAACTGTCTTACCGAAATATTTACGACACCAGTTTCCGCTACAGTGGCAGTCTCATATAAAAAAATTCACAGGTCAAGAATTTGCGTTACAAATCTGTAGAAATAAAATCATTTAAATATAACTGTGTCCAAAAAATTTTCGCCAGCATAGTGATACATTCACGCATATACACTCATTTCATAACTCTTAAAGTACGATTCTCGGTTTCCAACATCCTTTTTCACAAATCAGAGTCCCTAACCACTAGTCTTTATTCCTTACCTTATTCGTCGACACTTCTTCAATATTTCATCATAACAGATACATAGCATAGTCAAATAATTCATATAGCATCAGCTTATTGACCATAAACATACCGCAACAGTATAATTCACATCGTCGTCGTAATAATAACATCGTAACACCTCAGTCAAATTCTCAAAAACGTCATAGCTTTCTGCAATAATTTCAAAACCTAAAAAAAATTCTCTGCTCATGTCAAAAGTGTCATCTACCTCAAACGTACTTTAAAAATTATGGTCTCATACCAAATATGTCATTCAAAGCTCTCATAGTATCACAGTGGTTCCGAAAAAATATGAACTGTTCACAAAGTACAGACAAAATACAATTTCATAAGTGTGAAGTTATTCAACCGTGTAATTACGTAAACATCTGTCATTGATGTAGTAAAATAAATATTTGTCTCTCTCAGTTAAATGATCAGATAGCTGTGTAATTTATGTGTTAGAGAAATATGGTACCGATGTGTAAAGTTGTATAAACAAATACCATATTAGCTAGGACTCCTTGTGCTTGCCAAACACATGGTACACAAAGTAAGCGTGTACCCCCCTGAGGATTAATGTAATTATATCCTCAGGTGTTACAGATTACAGCAATGGAATGAAATGTATAACGGAAAACTTTCTTTGTAATTCAAATATGTTGATAAATAAATAGTTTAATGCGTGTCCTGTAGCGCTAAATGTGCGTCTTGCTGTAAGACAATCTCTGTGGAAGTGTCGTAGTTATTGTCCACCGAAAGCTAAGTTCTGCAGAAGTCAATGTACTTACCTCATGATAAACGAAATTGAAATGCTTTGCGTATAGATATTGTAGTTACTACGCTTATTGCCGTGATGAAGTAAGTACTGTACTGTAACGTATTGTTGTGCTACAGAACAGGCTGTCTCATTGTAGCTATACCGCAAAGTTACTACTAAAACATGTTTTCCTTTCCAGAAGAATTCAGAAAAACTGTGTAGATATAAAACAGATACACCGCAAAAGCACAATGTAAATTGTGTCACACATTAGTAGCGTCGTGATATAATCGTGTAGCTATCAAAGAAACCAAATGCTAAGTCATCTTTAATCTCACAGAAAGTACTTCAAATAAAGAATGTCTTTTCAACTAAACCAAAATGTTGCATTAAAATCTCATTAACAGTATATGTTCTAAGTATGTAAGCCTTATAATCGTTATGTAATCGTGCAACTAACAAGCAAGAATGTACACACACATAATAACACTGTGTCGTCCGTTCACAATAGCAATGAGTTCATAATTTCTGTTTAAATAAGTTCTCTCGGTTCTTGGCTGGATATTTAACTTCAAATATTGTTGCATATTAACAGATTCTAAGTCTGACAAAGCATACTAGTAATGTAAAATGAAAAATTTTGTGGCAAAGACAAAAGTTAAAAAACAGATTATCTTTCAATGGACGGTTTTACATGTGAAATGTGGTGCAAGCCTTTACTCTTCCTACTATGCACAGCTACATCTTCAACGGAATTATCATGGGTTATATGGTACATCAGTAAAGAATGCTCAAATTTTTCTCAAGGTTAGCGTCTATGTTATTTTTCTCTGAGCCTGCCGGCGCACGTGGCTGCCTGCGGTGCGAGTCATTGTGTGTTTCTTTGTTGTCACGCGTCGTTATTGGGATTAGGAGACCTAACTTCTACAAATTCACCTTGACAAGAAGGCCCTGCCCTGTTTGAAGCTCGCCAGTTCTCATGGAATTCAGGTCTGTCGTTTTGTCGATAGTTTCTGTAATTTCTTTCTTGTCGGTTAAGTGGTGGAGAATTTCTCCCTGAATCGTAACTGCTCGCTGAACTGTTGCGTCTGAAGTTATTCTGTCTCCCTTGGTAATAATTGTTTTTGTTCCCATATTGTCTGTTTCTATGGTTATCTCTGTCATATTCATTACTACGGAAATGCGATCTTTCTCTGTAACTATTACTACTCTGCCAATGGTTGTCATACGGGTGGTGTCTGTTTTGGTCACGATTTGTGTTGTGAGAATAGCCTTGTCGTGCCCAGTTATTATTTCTTTCATCGCAGAATTGTGACGGATTTAACCTGTAATTGTTGTGTTCCTGTTTTCGCGTTCCGTGATTGTCAGTGTCAATTTCCAGTTCTTGTAACAGTCCCTGAAAAGCTTCAGTGTCGTCTTTGCAACGTCCTACCAAAATAATGTGTCGTAAATGTTCCGGCAATTTCATTAAGCAAATGCGGATCAGTTCTGAAGGGCTGTATGGGTTTGAAAGATATTGATTCTTATGCAACATGTCTTCAAAATATTTGACAAGACTGGAAAATTCAGATCGTTCAAAGTGTTTCATCATCATGATGCTATGTTTTACTCGGTCTTGTGTGGCTTGGGACCAATATGCTGAGAGGAAGGCATGGTAAAATTCTCCTTCACTGTGGCAATCGTGAATGACCGATCGCATTCTTACAGCTGGTTCATTCTCTAAGTAGCCACACATAAATTCTAATCTGTGCTCTAGTGACCAGTTGGGAGGAAAACAATGAGAGAATTGATGGAGCCACGCTTGTGGATGAATGTCGTTGCCAGAATTCTTAAATGTTTTGAATTTACGTGTAGTAATGAACAGCTTATAGTCAAAATCATCGTGTCGGCGGGGCGCATATCGGTCATTGTTACGTCGTTTCGGCGGTTCCATCTCAAAATTCGGTGTACCTTGCCAGTTTCTTTCATAATTTCCGAAGTGCCCTGTGTTATTATTTTGTGGCTGTTCCGTATTTCTATGTCCCTCTTCCCGATTTGGAGCGCGAGTGTCCTCTGAAATACGTAATTGTTGTATTACCTGTGTCAGCTGATCTTGTACTTCCCGGATTTCTCTTTGGTGTTGCGTACTAATTTGATTCAGACTTTGTTTGAATTTCCTAATTTGTTCGCACTCTTCTGTGTCATTAAAGACTACCGGTTTTGTGTCATTCAAATTATCATTTACTTTCGTAGATAAATTATTTAGCTGATCCGAAAGTTCAACTACTTTCTCTGATAATGACTGATTTCTTCCATGTGTCTTTCTGAACCATTTTTCAGAGTATCTACTGTATCCTTTAAGTTTTCCTGAGTTTTTGCAAATTGCATAACCGAATCGGTAGATGCAACTGAGTCAATTTTAGCTTGCAAGGTCTCATGATTTTCATGAACAATTGTTTGCAATTCTTTTATGGCTGCTTCGTGATTCTGTAATGCATTTTCATGCCGCGAAAAAATAGGTTGGAAATGCTCACAAATTTGTGTTTTTACGTCATTACAGACTTTTTGACATTTCGATTCGATTTTATGTAATTCAGTAGTTAAATCTTCACGTGTTTGTTCAAGCGTTTGTTCCACTGAGTCTAACTTTTGAAGCTTGTGCTCCACTGTGTCTAACTTTTGCTCTGTTTGTCTCTGATTTTGTTCCATTGTGTCTAACTTTTGAAGATTTTGTTCCATTGTGTCTAACTTTTGAAGATTTTGTTCCATTGTGTCTAACTTTTGCTCTGTTTGTCTCTGATTTTGTTCAAGCGTTGTGTCTAACTTTTGTAGCCTTTGTCCCATTTGTTGCATTAACTGTAATAACAGTGCACTGGTGTCTGAAACATGTTCCTCAGTGCTTTTCGGCAGTGCATTTGAACCGGCAATATTCGCATTTTGAAAAGCAGAAAATGTGTCTTGATCTATTTGAGAAAACGGTGAGGATGCAAAATCTGAATCTACAGTATTTGCAAGATTGTGTCCTGTCATTTCGGAATCCTGAGGCGAGCTGTTGCCGACCGATCGATCGATAATGCTTCCCTGTTCACTAATTGTTTCACTGCCTACACCATTATTTGCAACCCGCTCCATTTCCCTATGCGCTATTACCAAATTACTACTTTGAACGTTAGTGAATTCATTACATGGTGACGCTAACACACTGCTTTCGTCTTCACTGTCATTTCTCAGTTTACTTTGAAGCCTAGTGTTACGTTTTTCACACGCCATTTTTGTCACAATTTTTCACACGACAACGCAGAAAAAAACAATTTGAAGAACAAAAATAAGAGAACACATTAACATAGCACTGAAAATAATATCTAGTTAATTGCAAGCGCAGCAGCGAAATACTTTGTGCAAAACTACATGCATGCCACAACTGTTTTACTGTACAACAATGAAAGACTGCAACTACAAAGGAAATTCTCTCTATGATTACGCGCTAGCAATAAACAAAGGCTACAGTAACTACAAAAACTACAAGAAAAAATCAGAAGATTCCATTGAGGTATCCTTGGCTAAGGGTCGACATATGAAACGTCCCCTTAGAAAAATTGTACAAGACTGTGCTCAAACTGACACACTATAGTTTTTAGCGCAACGCAATCTGACTTTCAAAAATCCCTACGAAAGAATGGCCCTGACCAACATTAACCTATACGTTTCACAAATCACTTACCTCACAAAAATCTTCGTTACTCAAGCTACTGCAATACAGCGAGCACCACTACTGCCAGCTAAATAAAAGATTCAAACTACGGAAGGCACTAACTACTGATAGGCACAGTTAGCAAATGAAAGATTTTAGTAGAGAACAAACAATGTATTTACCTTTATAGTCATAATATATATATCAGTTCATGACATCCAGTCTTACAAATTTCAAAACTCCTCCATCTCTCTCCCCACGTCCACCACTGCTGGCGGCTCACCTCCAACTGCGCAACGCTACCCGCTGTTAGCATCCAGCTGCCGCTGCCCAACATTACAATGGCAGACAACAATGCAAACCAGCCACAGACTACACACGGCACAGCCAGTGATTTTCATACAGAGCGCTACATGGCGGCAGCGTTACCAATAAAAAAACCTAAACAGCTTACTTACACACTGTCTGTGGATTACTCCCTTCTTTATTTGGGTTAATTGTGTCAATTGTTTAAAAATAATATTTTGTTTAAATTATTCCTATTGCTTGTGGCCTTCAGCTGACAAATAATTTAGAATTCTTTCTTAATAAGGCCATCAGCCGTCAAATTTTTTAAATGATTATCTTAAAAAATTATTTCCTTAAATAAAGTGTACGTGTTTACTGTGCAGCCAACGGTAACTGATTTGGGCCCGTTCACACCTTTTCCTGCTTTCTCTAAGCCCCAAGTTTCAGAGGTCTTTGAACGCTCGTTGCCGACGCATTCTGCGCTTACTACTTCTGTACTGACAACACACTATTCCACGCCTCCTATTATAATGGCTACTACGTCTCTCCTGACATCTAGTGATCAATTCCGCATTACACAAGTACTTCCGGATACTTTTGATCCGATAAGGTATTACGTAGTTCGAGTCGTATGTGACGCCTGCGCTCCTTTAGCCGTGTCCTGATAAATCGACCCGTGTTTTTAATGTAAACTTATCGGCGCTCGCAGCTGACCTCAATTTAAGCTGAAGATCACTACACCTCTCACATTTACTTCATTTAACTTTACACAACACGTTTTTGTGCATTGTTTCTCCACATCGATCTGTCCAGTTAACAAGGCACGAATGAACTACACATATGACTTTTAGGTTGCCTATGGAACTGTCTGTTAGTGGTCACAGGCTGGTTTTACAGTCGTATTTACATCACCTACAGTTTCTATTGGTTTACTGGGTGCAAATTGGGTCCTCTTTCTTTGATAATGCAGTTAATAATTAGGTACCTCCTGTACCTCCATTTATTCCATACTGCTTTGAGAGTGTTAAGAAGCTCCCCCTGTATGCGTACAGTAACTGAAATGGTTAAGAAACAGATGTCACTACTGATATGAGTGTGTGTAACAGCTATCGTAATTGTCAAGGAGCGGAAAACGTAAGCAGAGGCTATGTCAATCAACTTGCAGAGAGAAAAATTTCTTTGTATTTTATTATAAATCAAGTGCTTCAAAGGGCAAACTGAAAATAACTGGTGTAACTTTTGTCTTGATGGAGCACATCAGTCAGTCGTCCTCTCCTTTCAGGCTTCATTAAAGCAAAACTAGATTTCGGCTAGTGCCTAGCCATTATGAATGCCTTTTTTCATAGTTTCAATACATGTACTACTACGTCACTCCCCTGTTGCTTGGACTTCTGTCACAGTTCATTCAAGACTCGGTCTTTTCACTCTTCTTGCTTGATCTGAAAATCATCCATGAGAGTTATGAATCTGCGTGCAACGTAAATGTTATATTTTATTTTTAATTTTTAAAATTTAGTATAAGTGTATATGATCCCACTTCTGGTTACCAATTGTAAATATGTACAAGGTTAGGGAAAGGGTGGAAGCGGTTGTTACATATGCCTCGTAGCAGCAGTGTGCAGGAGGTTGAGCGGTCAGCAATTGAGAGTGCGCATACAGGGCTGCCGTTAAATGACAAAACAGGAAATTAGGTACAATAAAGAGGATGTATTTCAATGTACGGTGTACAAATGGCGCGCCTAGGGTCGGCAGTTACCAGGTTTAGGCCAGTCTAGGAGGTCGAAAAAGTAACTGAAATGGACAACGGAAAGGGAAGCGGTTCCTGGTAACTTACGTTGGTGGCCGGTCGTGAAAAGCAGAGCCAGAGGCTCTGCCTTCCAAAAAGACGTCTGTTCTGCTCGAGGTCTGGATTACAAGAGGGAGAAGCAACTGTGTTCTGCGCCGCAGAACACTCCAGCGTCCACATACGTGATCGGTATCTCGAGCACGCTATTGGCAGAAACCAATGGCGCGAATTCCCTAGCAGATTCAGCAGAGGGCTCGAGGTATCTCTTTCCAGCAGCTTTAACTGGGCAGAACAGCCTTGGTTTTGAAAGACGAGCGACTTGTGTCACGTAGGCACGGCGTAAGTTACTCGGGGAGAACACTTGTAAAGATCTGACTGGGCCTCTGAAATAAATTTTTTACAACCAATTCCATAAAATATTCCTTGACTGGCTGCCACCATGTACATTAGACTGTTAAAGTTAAACACTGGTTACCTAATTCCTGTTAACTTTATATAAAAAAAAACTCTAAAGCACCCCTGTGAAAGTCCGTCTAATAGTATTAGTTATTCGTTTGCTCAAAATCATTAATAAGTAACACCCAGAAATGTGATGCTGAGATAATAATGTACGTAACTATTTTTGAAATCTTTGTTTGTGGTGGAAATGTGATAGTAGGTTTTAATTTAAACACTTTAGAGCACGTTCAGCAATTTTGTGGCAGTTACTTATCAAAAATTTAGCTGTGATCGTAGATGGATAATTCACATGAGTTTACAATAAATTATGATGTATTTTTAATTACATCTTCCAGGTGGTGTACCAGATCACCTAATTTCAGTGAATACGAAGGTTGTACGGATATAATTTACTATGCTTAGTCTATCTTCTTGCAATGAACTGCACTTACGTGCAGTATTAGTGAAGATCGAATGACATTTATGTAAATTATTTCTCCAAGCAGGATACCATAAATTTATCACTCCATAAATGGCTGACCCGAAGTGTGCTTGACAAAGTTCACTGAAACCGCTAGACCAGCTTTACAACAATTTTTACGATACGATGTTGCAGTGCCTGTGCTGTTAAGAAAAACGATGCATTGTTCCTTCGGCCATGCATGAATGGCTGAAAAAACAGACACTGCGGCAACTACAACAGTTATGAAGTACAAGAAATGCATTCGCAGTTGCGAATACTAACAACCATAGACTGTATCAGGGAATGACGGCAGTGAAAATTTGTGCCGTACCGAGATTCGGACCCGGATTTCCCGCTTTATGCGAGCGGTCCTCTTAACCACTTTTTTATGTTCGGTATTGTTCTTTGCGTTTGCCCTGGCCGACGTCACAAGACATCCGTTCAAGTTGATGGCCGAACATGCTGAGCAACCGTGCCGGTTCCACTGTGGCTGTCCGTGCATGACTCACAGCCAGACCCAAACTTCCATATGTCGTCGTTCTTGATCCACAATATGTACTCGTCCTTTCCCGCACAGGTTCTTTTAATTGAATGACGTTGCATGGTTCTTCGGATAAATACGATATTGCAATGCATGTGTTGTTAAGAACGATGCAACCTTTTTTTCCGACATGGAAGGAAATTGCATAACTTGTGTACAAGTACAGGTCCTGACGTGAGAACAACGACATATAGAAGTTTGGGTCTGGCTATGTTGTGCATGGATAGCCAGTAACCAGTGCTGAAATGAAAGGTAGTACTTTGGTGTGGTTTAACCATCATCCCATATTTAAAAAAAAAACAACATGTCTTTTAACGCATAAAAATGAGGTTTTACTGCAAATGTGAAGCTAACTATTTTTGTGCTTCATTTATCCACACTAATAGGTCAGAGACTGTATGTCAACATTAACATGACTTCATTTTGAGATGGTTCATAGTGGCTGCCAGATATGGAAATATGGACTAGCAATCAAGGTGCCAAGTATGTTATAAGAGTTGGTAATGAAATATCAATCCAAAAACAACAACAATTTGTCCATTTTATTTGGACTGTTGAGCTCCGTGGCCGTGGATAACGATATTTTACTATAAAAATACAGCGACCAGCCACTTTTTTAATACGTTTTATTTATGCCAATATACATTTCAGGTTTGCACCCATCTTCAGCTGGCAAATTGCATGTAACTTCAGTTTCTACAGTGGTACAATTTCGACAGCAGTTTGGATGCTGCAGCTGGCCTGTGCAAGAGCAACGATTCCAATCATTTACTTCAATTTCGCGAGTTTAAAGTTACGCACTATCAGTTGTTCATTTTACTTACATTCTCCTCTCCTTGTTTTTCCTTGGCTTTTCTTCTTTTTTGGAACAGCACAAACACTTTTTGTCACGTATTTTACACAGGCGCACTGAATTATCCGCCAAGTTGTCGACTGACAGTTTTTTTTGTTTTTTAAATTTTACATACAAGCAGTTTATCTATGGACAGAGTTATATTTTACGAAAGTTTTGAGGTTCTAGCTAAGCTACTGTTTACTAAACATTGACTTGGTTGACAGAAGTATTCTAAGTACGATGTATACTAAGTTTTTTTGGTTACGTAGGTAGTATTGAAGATAATAAACCAATAAAACACATTTATACAGAGCAGTAGTTCATATATTTACAATATAACAAAGATAGAATTAAGGTTTTTATCTTGTGTTTTATTACATGCATTTGTTGGGTTTATACTAGATTATGTTATTTCTTGATTGTGCTTAGTAAGTGGTTTGATAAGTGTGGAAGTTTTTCAGAAATATTCGGTTTGGTAACTCTGTTTGGTCGTTAAGTATGTCAGAAGGGGATGCATGTTTATGTGAATAAATTTCGATTTCTTCGAGGAGGTTCATTCTTTTTCCTTTGTTGGCTAGGTGGAGAACTTGTAGGTTATGGGATATGTCTGTTACTTGATGTTGTCCTTCTGCTACATGTTGGGCAAATGTGGATTCATTTAAATTTTTTAAACGAAGAGCAACCATGTGTTCTCGAAAAGGTATGTTGAAGTTTCTCCCTGTTTGGCCTATGTATGTTTTTGGACATGAACTGCATTTAAGTTTGTATATTCCTGATTGACTGTATGGTTTGGTATTATTTTTAATGTTATGGATAGCTTTTGTCCTTTACTTTTTTTATTTGTGTAGTAGCTGATTCTGATATCTGTTCCTCGGAACGGGTTTGCTATTTTATATGACAGTTTTCCTACAAATGGCAAGCTTACATATTTTTCTTTTGGCTTTTTTGTGGTATTCTTTAATGCTGTTTAGTTATTGTGTTTGGTTATGTGGGGATTTATCTTAGAGTTTAGTTCATCTATTAATTTTGGATTGTAACCATTATTGTGAGCAATTGCTTTGATGGTGTTTAGTTCTTCTATTTGGTCAGCTGGTTCTTGTGGTATTTTGAGCATTCTGTTTAGCATTGCTCTGTACCAAGCCATCTTATGTATATCTGGGTGGCTGGATGATTTATTTATTGTGTTATCTTTGTATGTTGGTTTCCTGTATACTTGAAATTTGTGTTTGTTGTTGGAGCTACTTATGCAGAGATGCAGAAAATTTAAACCTACTTCTGTTTGGTGTTCTACAGTGAAGATGATGTTCTGATGCATTTTATTCATTTCTTTTGTAAGGTTGTCAATTTTTTCTGCTGTGCCATAAAATAAGATTATTATATCATCAACATACCTTTTGTTATAAATTAACTTGTTTACTATTTGTTTTTTTTTAAATATTTACATTCTAAGTTATTGATGAAACTTAGTCTGAAAAAGTCAAAGTCTGACTCAGTGGCTTCTTAAAGACATTTAACTAATTGCTGAGAATATGACGAAAGGTTCAAATGGCTCTGAGCACTATGGGACTCAACTGCTGTGGTTATCAGTCCCCTAGAACTTAGAACTACTTAAACCTAACTAACCTAAGGACATCACACACATCCATGCCCGAGGCAGGATTCGAACCTGCGACCGTAGCAATCGCACGGTTCCGGACTGCGCGCCTAGAACCGCGAGACCACCGCGGCCGGCTATGACGAAAGGAAAAGATTTCGTGATAGTAGGAAAGTACTTTCTTGGGTTACTGCTTTCTCTGTTATGGAGCTGAGTCTTTCTTCTTTTATCATCACATATTGCGCGCACGGCATATTTGGGCTCTATGGCGTGGCCAAACACTGATTCTTAAGAAAGTATGTCAGCTGACTGTGAATCACTTTCTCGGGCTGTAATTGTAGTTGTCTGGCACCTCAAGGGTCTTTTGAAATTAGGTTGGTGAAGACTCTTATTAACAGATAAGATCTTACCCTTAAAAAAGACGCGGAATTCCGTTCGTTGCGGAATTCGTCCAGCGACGTCTTCCACACTACTTAAGTACGCATTGTGAAACCTAAACCCTTATCTTGGGGGGAACGAACTTCTTTACAAAAAACATCTCCCTCATGGAACGAATAAAATTAACTGTTCTTCGAAACAAAAATAAATAAAACTCTTCTTGGAAAACTAATAAATATCTTCCAGTGGGGAAAAGAGGTAAGCTTATTTTTGAAGAGAGGGTGGCTAACTTCCGTAATGATTGTAATTTGTATCAGAAGCTCTGTCATCTTTACTGTAACAACTCTACAGAAAAAAAATATTTTATTTGTATGGTAATTTTTTTGCCAACCAAGGTGTCGGTTTAAATAGTCTCCAAACCCCGTTGTGAACGAATTTGAAGTTTTAAGTAGGTAAGAGGCTAGGGGGGCACGTATCACGCACAACTTTTCTGCGTTGCAGTCGGGTATAAAAAAAAAAAAAATGGTTCAAATGGCTCTAACCACTAAGGGATTTAACATCTGAGGCCATCAGTCCTCTAGACTTAGAACTACTACAACCTAACTAAGCTAAGGACATCACACATTTCCATTCCCGAGACAGGATTCGAACCTGCGACCGTAGCAGCCGTGTGGTTCGGGACTGAAGCGCCTAGAACCGCTCGGTCACAGTGGCCGGCTGCAGTCGGGTAGAAGTGCGTAATGTATTTTCTAGTGTAATGGTTACGGAGGCGAACATACATAGTGGAGAAGCTGCAAATAGTATTACAATTATTAATTTATTATTGTCATTAGTTTTAATGTACCTTTTGCTACTCTCAGTGAATCTTTTTCCAAGTCAGTATACATGTAAATCCTTACACTTCCAATTGACATGTACTTTTGACCCAACCTGTTTGACATAAGAGTATGGGGAAAAAAAGTATGTTGAATCACACTGGTATATCATGAACGAATAGATATACCATCGAGACTGCTGTGCCGTTTTAACTTGCTTGTTACGAATTTGTTTCTGTTTTTACATCATAGAAATAGACTAATTCCATGACCGTGAGTTATTTCCCACGCTATTTTAGAAGGATAATACTGTAATTCAAATTTTCGCTATTTTTAAGTTCATGAACTTCTCTGATTTTTTCTGAAAAAAAAAATCCATTTTTCAGTATTTTTCATAGGAGTTTCATCTAGGGACAGAACGGATGTCATCTTTTGCTTTTTCAGGATGAAGGGTAGAGTCAGGGGCCAGTAGAGATGTGGTTGTGGAGGAAGGCGGATGGTTTATTAACTGTCAGAATCCCTTCTGGTTAACTACTAAGTTTTTTTACGATATTTTTCTTCGGTAGATGTCACAGTCAAAAGGTATCTATGAAATGACAATATTGTCGCGAGACGACTGTAGAAATAATTTGTCAAATCTTATTCAACAATCAATATCTCTGTAGAATCCATTTAAAGAGGTTTTTCAAGTACCCTAGCACAATTCACTATCTTAATTCGGACGTTGTTGTTATTAATCTTTTTTAAAAGTAAATAAATGTAAATGTCTTGTGACTAGAGCCTCCCGTCGGGTAGACCGTTCGCCGGGTGCAAGTCTCTCGATTTGACGCCACTTCGACGACTTGCGCGTCGATGGGGATGAAATGATGATGATTAGGACAACACAACACCAAGTCACTGGGCGGAGAAAATCTCCGAAAGAGGCGAGAATCGAACCCGGGCCTTTATGATTGACATCCTGCCGCGCTGACCACTCAGATACCGGGGTCGGACTTTTTTTTAAAAAAAAAAAT
This sequence comes from Schistocerca gregaria, assembly GCF_023897955.1. Taxonomy (NCBI): domain Eukaryota; kingdom Metazoa; phylum Arthropoda; class Insecta; order Orthoptera; family Acrididae; genus Schistocerca; species Schistocerca gregaria. Next base: position 165,165,340 of record NC_064924.1, on the reverse strand, counting down.
TACATTGTTTTTACTGCTCCATGCAGACTGTCAATGAAAACCATAAGCTAAAATCGATTAGCGACAACAATTTGACGCAAATATTGCCATTTCGTAACTACTAGCGTGATCGGTGTGAGTGCTCTGTCGACTCGCTCAGATATCGTGTGCAGTGGGAATCCATGTAAACTTCTGTAGTCCTCGTCCGATACCATGTCATCACGTTTAAGCACTCTTGCTGCAGTCCGTATGGGATCTATGCATAACTGAACGTTCGAAGTCAGAGATGGTATAGTCTGTGAAATAAATAATTATTGATGTACACTCCTGGAAATTGAAATAAGAACACCGTGAATTCATTGTCGCAGGAAGGGGAAACTTTATTGACACATTCCTGGGGTCAGATACATCACATGATCACACTGACAGAACCACAGGCACGTAGACACAGGCAACAGAGCATGCACAATGTCGGCACTAGTACAGTGTATATCCACCTTTCGCAGCAATGCAGCCTGCTATTCTCCCATGGAGACGATCGTAGAGATGCTGGATGTAGTCCTGTGGAACGGCTTGCCATGCCATTTCCACCTGGCGCCTCAGTTGGACCAGCGTTAGTGCTGGACATGCAGACCGCGTGAGACGACGCTTCATCCAGTCCCAAACATGCTCAATAGGGGACAGATCCGGAGATCTTGCTGGCCAGGGTAGTTGACTTACACCTTCTAGAGCACGTTGGGTGGCACGGGATACATGCGGACGTGCATTGTCCTGTTGGAACAGCAAGTTCCCTTGCCGGTCTAGGAATGGTAGAACGATGGGTTCGATGACGGTTTGGATGTACTGTGCACTATTCAGTGTCCCCTCGACTATCACCAGAGGTGTACGGCCAGTGTAGCAGATCGCTCCCCACACCATGATGCCGGGTGTTGGCCCTGTGTGCCTCGGTCGTATGCAGTCCTGATTGTGGCGCTCACCTGCACAGCGCCAAACACGCATACGACCATCATTGGCACCAAGGCAGAAGCGACTCTCATCGCTGAAGACGACACGTCTCCATTCGTCCCTCCATTCACGCCTGTTGCGACACCACTGGAGACGGGCTGCACGATGTTGGGGCGTGAGCAGAAGACGGCCTAACGGTGTGCGGGACCGTAGCCCAGCTTCATGGAGACGGTTGCGAATGGTCCTCGCCGATACCCCAGGAGCAACAGTGTCCCTTATTTGCTGGGAAGTGGCGGTGCGGTCCCCTACGGCAATTGGCGTGCATCCGTGCGTCGCTGCGGTCCGGTCCCAGGTCGACGGGCACGTGCACCTTCCGCCGACCACTGGCGACAACATCGATGTACTGTGGAGACCTCACGCCCCACGTGTTGAGCAATTCGGTGGTACGTCCACCCAGCCTCCCGCATGCCCACTATACGCCCTCGCTCAAAGTCCGTCAACTGCACATACGGTTCACGTCCACGCTGTCGCGGCATGCTACCAGTGTTAAAGACTGCGATGGAGCTCCGTATGCCACGGCAAACTGGCTGACACTGACGGCGGCGGTGCACAAATGCTGCGCAGCTAGCGCCATTCGACGGCCAACACCGCGGTTCCTGGTGTGTCCGCTGTGCCGTGCGTGTGATCATTGCTTGTACAGCCCTCTCGCAGTGTCCGGAGCAAGTATGGTGGGTCTGACACACTGGTGTCAATGTGTTCTTTTTTCCATTTCCAGGAGTGTATATATGCAGACTGTACCTACGAATGAAAATTTGTACGGAGGTCAAAATTCGATGTTGGGCCTAGTGGTCACTAGGCAGATGCGCTAACCACTATGCACTTATGGCACAGCGACTTTCCGCAACTGTTCGGACTACCCTAGCAAGCCTTTTTCTTCAGTCAAATTCCCAGTCACGCCTCAGCACACTTGGTATTCCCCATAAACTCGAACAGCATTGCAGAGGCCCTCCAACTGCATTGGAATACCACATCAGCACCGAGCGAGATAGGGGATCCTGCCTGTAACTCACACATAGGTGCTTTAATCAAATGAAACTATGTTTCCAGAGTCAGCCTCAAACGTCAAACCAGGCTGTACATCGAGTCTAACGCAGCTTGGACGACAGATACGGGTACGTCATTCTATCCTAATTCAACCCTATGAAAACCTCAATCGTAGGGACTAGCAAGCGTTTGGCTGCCAGTACGTAACTCTGAAATGCATCGTCAGATGTTTACAACGACTCGGAGATCTGGAGAAAGTACTGGTCAGGGCAACAGTCGAACACCCTATGTAACAAGACCGAACAGAGGAACACGCGCAACATTTCTGTGGAAAGATAATCTCTCGGAAACTTAGAAGATAGGGGACAGCCACTGACAGGTCACAAATGAAACGCTTGTTGTCCATAGTGCCGGCTGTGCGGACAAGAGATGATTTTCTTGTGTTCCTGAGAGCAACTCCGTTCCATCACGTCAAGGGTTGGGCCTGTGTGATAATGGCAAATGCAATCTAGGAACTCCTATTTCACCACAGTCCTCCGCAGTGCCACTGTGAACGTACCACACAATGGGGAAGGTCGTCGCGCCATTTTTGTACCCACATTTCACATTTCAGTCACACCACAGCTCAGAATCGACCCGAAAAGACCAAAATTGGTGGCATAAATGAAGTGAGGGTTGGATTCCCACATATTTCACTGCCAAAAACGACAGTTCGCACTGCAATGACCAATAGGACGACGCTCTTGATAATCTTTGACACTGCTGACACCCCACGAACGTTTCAACCCTTCTCTAAGAACATTGTGGTACTGAAACCCCTTTGAACGTGATCGCTCCCCCTTGGAGCGTAGTACGACTGCAGTTTCTGACCTGGAATAGAGCGTGGTACCACTAGGGACCGTTCAAAATCATTCGACGAAATTTGAATGCGATTGGTAGCTTATGGTTTTTCATCCCTACCTTTCCTCGTCCTCCAGTGGCGTCACCGCGGAGGGGCGCGACATTGACATATGCATGAATAAAATGGCGAAGTGTCCCTCTAAGACCAGACAGTTAGGGGACGCTGTCAGTGTCACATGCCAACGTCTGTTAACCACATTAAAAATCCACATGTACAGAGCATTCATAGAATGAGGAATGATGTTCAGTCTTTAGCAGTAGCACAATTTAGCACCTCCACTGTCACCTTCAACTGGTGGCAGTCCAGCAGCACATTTTCTTCTCCTGCAGCCTGAGGTTCCTCATTTCCCAGACCCAAATTAATCATTCAGTAAATCCTTGACGTGTGTTACTTCCAGGGTAAATTACATGGACAGAAGAGGAGTCCCGAACAGCGACATCGCAAAATATTTCACTGCCTTGTTATTTTTGTCAGTTCCAGCCTTCTAAACGCAAACTTATGGAGTTCAAGGCCTTCGTTTATATCAGACAGCAGATGTTTGCCGTCATATTCTTGTTTCATCTATACAACTGATTTATTTTTCATGTGTGACTTGCAGGTGAGGTTAGGGTCGGGAACGTGACCCAATCCATCCACTATCCACGAGGAATCCACGTGTTCCTAAACTACACCCATTTGGTTGAAGACAATTCAGAGTATGTTACCATATTTCTTATTGTGATTCTGATACTTCTCGAATTCATTTTCCATATACATCTTGTATTCAATATGTTCATCGCTCGCAATATTGTCAAAAATATAACTTGTATATTTGCCTATTAACTGCGTTATTTTTTACATGAGGGTAGTAACTTTCTTCTGGTCTGGAGAAAATGTTACTCGGTACACTGTTTGGTGAAGCTCTTCTTATTTGAGCAATTTTCTCCCTGGTCAACCTCCAGTTGATAATCTGATCTCCACGTGTGTAACGATGAGGCACACTATCAACGAGGTTGCATTTGCTGCAGAGGTTATCGTCACCTAAAACGATGGAAAAGAGAGCTCGTTAGTGCTGATGGTGTTATTGACTACCTTGTACCACGCTGTTCTCACGTCAGACAAAAGAATATCAAATGGCTCTGGGCACTATGGGACTAAACATCTGAGGTCATCAGTCCCCTAGAACTTAGAACTACTTAAACCAAACTAACCTAAGGACATCACACACATCCATGCCCGACGCAGGATTCGAACCTGCGACCGTAGCGGTCGCGTGGCTTCGGGATGAAGCGCCTAGAACCGCTCGGCCACAACGGCCAGCCAAAAGAATATCACTACTGATTTTCTTCGAGACCACATTCCATGCTATTCCACCATATTCAGTTTCTATGTTATTTTTCCTTTCGTGTTTGAGCTAAAATCGCCTTTGTTGTAACGTTTTTGGAGTTTAAAAGCTCTTTGCTGAGATAGCTTAGTTCAAGATAATACTCCCTAATATGCTAAACGTACAGTTTTGCTGTAATGCACCTTGGACTGTTACACATTATGCTCTATGTTCGTTTGACATACAATGCCATCGCTTTAGACTTGATGTCGGTTAGTCCCATTCCTTCATTGCTTGAATCCAAAACTGCTGTCTTCACCGGCACTCTAAACAATTCCCCTTTCCACGAAAGCTTTACTAAGGTGGACATGATCGTCTTCGCCACCAAAGATGGGATTGGGAGAACCCGTGCTATGTAGTAGGCCTTGAATAAAATATACGTGTTGATAAACAGTATTCTTTGGAACTGGTTTACGCTACGTTGACAGTTTCCAGTCAAAGCTCCCTTGATTTTTCTTGCCACCTCCCGCCAATTTATTGGTATCATTTTTAAAAGGGACGTTATCAATGCCATTCCAAGAGCTTTGTGTTCATTAACATGGTTCGCCCACTTACTGTGCAAGTTAGCAAGCCGCTTTATATTTAGAAATTTACTTTTGTTTTCATTTACCCTCCCACCAGACGCGGAACAATATTTTGCAAGTAACATCTCTAGTTGTGCCACATCTGTTTGGTCCCTGATGATTACGCCTACATCGTCCGCGTAAGCACCTACCACGGTCTTTGTTCCTTGAATGGTAATGCCTGTCAGCCTGTGCTGAAGCTGCCTCAGGAAAGATTCCAGCGATATAACGAACAGGAGCATGGATAAGGGGCTTCCTTGTGGAACACCCCTTTTTATTTCAATTTGTTTCGTCAGTTGACAGTTAACGGAGATTTTTGCAGTAACACCCATTGCAATGTTCTTGATGATGTCTATGGTTTTTGGCAGGAAGTCCATTCGGCGCATTGTCTCTAACAGGTATTTGTGATTAATTCGATCAAATGCCTTATGGAAGTCTCTGAAATGCAGTCCACGTTTTTTGTTACTTGCCTGCGTTAGCGCAATGACATCGCGATACAAAGCCGCAGTTTGTAAAATCGTCCGTCTAAAAGCACAAGTTTGCTGTTGGTCTATGATGTCAGCGGCGCGTGGTGTAAAACGCTTATTAATTACTCGAGCTATAATTTTATAATCCGAATTTAAAAGCGAAATCGGCCGTAGGCCTACCTGCAAGCGCGTAGGACTCTTGTTATGGGTATTCACTTTTTCAGTGTGCTCAACAAACGTAGGCATGCGGCACTGAAAGTGTTGCTCAACTGGCAGATCTTAGAGGGACCATCTGCCACTTATTCACACACGCGTCAACGTCGCACCTGTCTGTGGTCACGCCACGGGAGGGCGCGAAGCAGGAAGGCTGAGAAAGCATAAGCACACTTTGCTGCTATGAATCGCGTTCAAATTTCAGCGAATGGCTTTTATCGGTCCCTAGTGGTTCCACACTGTACGTCAAAATAAAAATTGCGGTCGTCATGCACTCCGGAGGGATACAATTACTTCAATGCGATTCGTGGCCAACAGTCTCCTTAGACAAGGGTTGAAGCGTCCATGGGATGTCAGAAATGTCAACTATTCTCTAGAACGTCGTCCGGCGAGCTATCGTTTTCGACAGCATAATGCGTGGAGCACGTGAGGCAATACTGACCCTACGACTTATCTTAGAAAATAGATTAAAGAAAGGCAAAACTACGTTTCTAGCATTTGTAGACTTAGAGAAAGCTTTTGACAATATTGACTGGAATAGTCTTTTTCAAATTCTGAAGGAGGCAGGGGTAAAATACACGGAGTGAAAGGCTATTTACAATTCGTACAGAAACCATATGGCAGTTGTAAGGGTCGAGGGGCATGAAAGGGATGCAGTGGTTGGAAAGGGAGTGAGACAGGGTTGCAGCCTATTCCCGATGTTATTCAATCTGTATATTGAGCAAGCAGTAAAGGAAACAAAAGAAAAATTCGGAGTAGGAATTAAAATCCATGGAGAGGAAATTAAAACTTTGAGGTTCGCCGATGACACTGTAATTCTGTCAGAGACAACAAAGGAGCTGAAAGAGCAGTTGAGCGGAATGGACAGTGTCTTGAAAGGAGGATACAAGATTAATATCAACAAAAGCAAAAGGATGTTAGTGGCATTTAGCCGAATTAAATTGGGTGATGCTGAGGGGATTAGATTAGGAAATGAGACACTTAAAGTAGTAAATGAGCAAAATAACTGATGATGGTCGAAGTTGAGAGGATGTGGAATGTTGACTACTAATGTCAAGGAAAGTGTTTTTGAAGAAGAGAAATTTGTTAACATCGAGTATAGATTTAAGTGTCAGTAAGTCTTTTCTGAAAGTATTTGTATGGAGTGTAGTCATGTATGGAAGTGAAACGTGGACCTTAAATAGTTTAGAGGTATTGAATAGAATTGGGAAGAAGAGAAATTTGTTGCACAGATTAACTAGAAGAAGGGATCCGTTGACTGGACATATTCTGAGGCATCAAGGGATCGCCAATTTAGTATTGAAGGGCAGCGTGAAAGGTAAAAACGTAGAGGGAAACCAAGAGATGAATACACTAAACAGATTCAGAAGGACGTAGGTTGCAGTAGGTATTGGGATATGAAGAAACTTGCACAGTGTAGAGTAATATGGAGAGTTGCATCAAACCAGTCTCTGGATTGACAACAACAACAATGTGTGGGATGGTTCAAATGGTTCAAATGGGTGGTCATCAGTCCCCTAGAACTTAGAACTACTTAAACCTAACTAACCTAAGGACATCACACACACTCATGCCCGAGGCAGGATTCGAACCTGCGACCGTAGCAGTCGCACGGTTCCGGACTGCGCGCCTAGAACCGCGAGACCACCGCGGCCGGCCAATGTGGGGGAATGACGCCCTTTATGCCATCCTCCACCGCACCCTCCCCCCCCCTCCCCCCCCCCCCCCCGACACCCGGGGCCTTTGCGGTCGTTTCTGAGCGGAGGTGTGTCTGAAATGTTTTCTTCGGCCTACCAATAAGAAAACCGCGTGGTTTCAACACTGGCCGTCGCGGGTCTAACCTCCGTTCTGGAGGCGTCAAAAGTATGGGTGAAATGTAATAGGAGTGCGACTACCTTCCCATAGGGTGACACGTACACAGTGGCACTGGGCAGAATTGTGGTGAAATTTGGTGCCAAGGTGAAATCATTAACCCACCTTACAACTTCTGAGCTCTTGCCTTTTCTTGGTGTCTGAAGCGTCGCCCAGCCCTAAGTTGACGTCGCAGGGTGCCACTCTTTTGCACTATTACTGAGTAAGGATGTAGGCACTCGTGAGCCAAATTTGAAACTAATGCATTGCAATGGGGAACAATTAAAGGGGTTCTGAAAAAATGATCCTTTGTTTTGCGCACTGTATATTTCCCTGGAGCGTCTGGGTCCGCCGACGTGCTGAGTGGGTTAATTGCCCTTCTGAACGCATCGATCCATATTGACATGACAGTCGTTGGATCCCGACCAGAGCGATCTGCAACATAGCTGAGCGATAAACTGCTGTCTCCATCCCGAACGGGTAACCGCGCGCGTTAGCGCGCCGCTCCCAGGATTCGGAGAGGCCCGACGCCCCTGTGGACTAACGTCGAGGGCGGTGAGCAGCCAGCCTGAACGTGATTGCTAAGCGGTTTGCCACGTCCGACTAGGTGAGTACCGGGCTGGTACCTATGTCACATGATTTACAAACATTTAGAACGGGTCCGCACATTTTCGATGGGATAAGACAAGTCGCAGACACATAAGGTACACAAATTCCCGTAAGAAGGTAGAGCGGGGGAGGGGGGGGGGGCGGTAGAGGGGAGGAGGGAGGGGGAATATTGGTTTGGTGACACGAAGGGCAAGGGCATCTGGCCACACACTAACACTGCCAAATCCAATAACTAACAAGCCGGGCCCGTGAAAATATACACTCAAGCTCATAAATTAAGGGTAATGCTGACACATGGCGAAAGAACGCTCTGGTGGGCGGTTTGCGGGTTTACATCACCTCGGGGTATGGCCATGCCGTGCATTTGAACCGTGGTCGTCTCACGGTGGTGCTAGCATCAGTCCACATACGCAGAGGTGTGTCGGTGCATGTCAGAGTACGGCGCAGCGAGTAAGTGTGCAGACGTTTTCAGACGTGTTAATGGTGATTGTGTGTTGAAGATGGCTCAAAGAACACATATTGTTGATGCTATAAGGGGAGAATACTAGGGCGACTGGAGGCTGGTCAAACACAGCAGCACATAGCATGGGGCCTCTGTGTGCCACCAAGAGTGATCTCAAGATTATGGGAATGATTCCAGCAGACAGGAAACGTGTCCAGGCGCCACAGTACGGGACGTCCTCAGAGTACAACACCACAAGAAGAGCGATATCTCACCATCAGTGACCGCAGATGGTCACGGAATACTGCAGGTAGCGTTGCTCGGGATCTTACCGCAGCCACTGGAACAGTTGTCTCCAGACAGTCTACAGACCAATGAACAGACATGATTTATTCGTCCAGGGACCTACAAGGTGCATTCCACTGACTCACAAGAGAGCCCGTAAAGCTAGATGTCAACAACACAGTACATGGTCATTGGAACAGGGGTCCCAGGTTATGTTCCCGGACGAGACCAGGTATAGTTTGAACAGTGATTCTCGCCGGGTTTTCAGCTGGTGTGAACCAGGAACCAGATACCAACCCCTTATTGTCCTTGAAAGGGACCTTTATGGAGGTCGTGGTTTGATGGTGTGCGGTGGGATTATAATTGGTGCACTTACACCCATGAATGTCTTTGACAGAGGGACTGTAACAGGTCAGGTGTATCGGGACGTCATTTTGCACCAGTATGTCCGCCTTTTCAGGGGTGCAGTGGATCTCACCTTCCTCCTGATGAATTACAACGCACGGCCCCACCGAGCTACCATGGTGGAGGAGTACCTTGAAACAGAAGATATCAGGCGAATGGAATGGCCTGCCTGTTCTCCAGACCTAAACTCCATCGAGCATGTCCGGGATTCTCTCGGTCGACGTATCGCTGCACGTCTTCAAACCCCTACGACACTTCAGGAGCTCCGACATGCACTGGTGCAAGAATGGGAGGCTATGCTCCAGCAGCTGCTCGACCACCTGATCCAGAGTATGCCAACCCGTTGTGCGGCCTTTGTACGTGTGCATGGTGATCATACCCCATATTGATGTCGGAGTACATGCGCATGATACAGCTGCGTTTTGTAGCACCTGTGTTTCGGGACGGCTTTCTCAACTTATCACCAACACCATGCACTTGCAGGTATGTGTCGTGTGTGTTCCCTATGTGCCTATGCTATTAGCGCCAGTTTTGTGTAGTGCCACGTTGTGTGGCACCACATTCTGCAGTTATCCCAGACTGCCCTCTCGATATGCCACGATGTTGCCACTGTTGAATTCCGTCACATGCTGGTAGGCGTTAATTTTTGTCACACTACAAGGCTCGGGACGAGATACTGCTGTGTAGCTGACGAGCAAAAGAGTGAGATTAGGGTAGGGCATACAAAAAAAAAAAAAAAAAAAAAACAATAAGCAGATTTATTTTACAAGCATAAGCATGTGAAACGCATAGTTTGGTGGCAAACAGTAACTTCACTGTTAAGATCTTTAGAGTAATTGCAGACACAATTGCACATTAGAAATAAAGCAGTTCATAATTTGACATAACACGATGGAGCGTTCACTAGCCATGTCCGTTACACTTCCTTTGGCAGTTGACAAAAACCACGAGGCACCGCGAAGGAATTATCCGAATAGGATGGAAATCGGTAGATGTACGCGTACAAAAAAAGAAATGATAACAGTTTCAGAAAAATTGGATGATGGATTCAAGACAAAGAGCTTCACAAATTGAACAGCTCATTAACGCACTGGCCCCTTGTGCATGCAGTTACTGGGTTTGGCATTGACTGATAGAGTTGTTGGATATCCTTCGGAGGCATATAGTACAAAATTCAGTCCAACTGGCGCGTTACCTCATAAAAATCCAGAGATGGTTGCAGGGCACTACCCATAGTGCTCGAAGCGTGCTCAGTTGGGAGAGAACCAGCACCCTTGCTGGCCTAGGTAGGCTTTGGCAGGGACAGAGACAAGTAGTAGAAACTCCTGGCGTGCGCGGGCGGGCATTACCTTGCTGAAATATAAGCCCAGGCTGCTTGCCATGAAGAGCAAAAGAACGGGGCATACCGCTGTCCGGTAAGGGCGCTGCGGACGACAGCCATAGGAGCCCTGCTATGAAAAGAAATGTCACCCCAAATCATCGCTCGTGGTTGGAATTCTGCCACTGTCTGGGACTGGTCATCGGGTCTCAGTTCGTAGCGGGACTGAAGACGGTTGCATTCCAGGCAGTGAGTTTCCGGGTCGAAGACATTCGTGCCTGTCAGAAGAAACAATGCATCGTTGTATTTAACAGCACAGACAGTGCATTTCATATCGTAAAAATTGTTGTCATACTGGTGTTAAATATTTTAGTGAACTTTGTCAAGCATACTACGGAAAACATATTTATGTTGCGATAAATTTATGCTATCCAGCTTGGAGAAATATTTACATTAATAACATTCGTTCTTTACTAATAACGCACGTAAGTGCAGTTAATTGCAATAAGATAGACTAATCTAAGTAAATTAAACCCGTACAGCCTCGCAATCATTGAAGTTAGACGATCTGGTACATCACCTGGAAGATGTTTTTAAAAATAGATCATAATTTATTGTAAATCCACGTGAATTATCCATCTACGATCACAGCTAAATTTATGATAGGTAGCCGCCACAAAATTGCTTAACATGCTCTAAATTAATTAAAAATTACTACCACGTTTCCACCACAAACAAAGATTTCAAAAAAAGTTATGTACATTATTATACCAGCAACGCATTTTTGGGTGTTACTTATTAATGATTTTGAGACTAGTGAATATTATTAGATGGATTTTCGCAGGAGCGCTTTACAGTCTTGTATATATAGTTATACCTCCTCGTGGCTGCCATGTTGCTCATGAGCTGACAGCATCTACATATTCATGTGTAGGCTGTGGCTGGCCAGACTGCACTAGGCATTTGACTCTATTGACTAGCCACAAAATTTACATGCACGACAGAATTCTCCAGTTCGCAGTAGTAGTACATTAGAGCCACTTATATGCTCTGATATTCTGGTAGTGTAACCAATGAGCGTGTCTTTAATTCTTTGACTAGCCAGTCACTGACGGTGTGTCTTGCCAGTTGGATTAAATCTTAGCTCTCGAGCAGTACTCTCTTCCCCTACACAAAAAATTTCAATCTTGACAAAAAAGTGCCCCCTAGAAATTCCACAGTAACGATTTAGAACCAGTAATATTTAAAACTCAACGTTACACAAAATGGTAAATATGTATGGTCCCTGTACACATCTCTATCCTGTTCCTTATGAATTATCACTGACTTGCAGATCAACACAGTAGATGACTTCACTCCTGCAACTAAGACGGCTCTGTGCAGATACCATAAACGTCAATGTCTGACAAGATACATTATTTCCTAGTCTTTGGGGCTTCCTGCGTTCAGATGAGAAATTTATCGCGACTGATCAGCATCAATGCTATCCTGTAGTATTTGTCTATGTCTCAAACTCTCACCTACAGAACTGTATCACTGTTTTGAAAGAAAATTTAAAAAATTTAAAATCAAATATATCATTTTCGTTGCACACAGATTCATAATACTCATGACTGATTTTCAGATCAAGCAAGAAGAGATAAACGACAGAAGTTAACACTTGTGGGTGGTTTGATAAGTTATTTTCATGTTGTCCTCTGAAATACTTGATTTATAACAAAATAGACAGATTACAATTTACTTTATTACAACGAAATTTTTGTCTCTGTTTACCTTTTCCGTTCCTTGATAATTGCGATAGCTGATAACACAGAGCGGGAAGAGCTTCTTAACACTCGCAAGACAGTATGGAAGAAAGGGAGATACAGGACTGTGTATTTCTCTTATTAACTACATTGTGTACGAAACACAACACAATTTACACTCTGTAAACCAATAGAAAATGTAGATGACGTAAATACGATTGAAAAATCAGCCCATAATCACAGACAGGATTACCCAAAAATCATACGCACAGTACATTCGTTCCTTGTGAACTGTCATATACACCTTATGAGGAGGAATAATGCACAGAAACGTGTAAAGTTTAACGCAATACGTGTGAGAGGTTGCATTTATCTTTAGCTTACATTGAGGTCAGCTGGGAGTGCAATTAAGTTTAAGTTATAAATACGGGTTGGTTTATCAGGACGCGGCTAAAGCAGTACAGGCGTTACTTACGAATCGCAGTACGTGATACTCTATCCATGGAAAAGTGTCCGGACATACTTATGTAATGCGGAATTGATCACTAGATGTCGCGAGGGCGGACAAATATAAATAAAGAGGATTCCGAAGAATGGGAAGGCCACCAAAGAGAAGATGGAAAGACCAAGTATGGGATCAAAAGTCGAAGCGTCAAATGCATGAAAATGATGACGATGATGATGACTGTGATCAATGGATATCTTCCTGTCCACTGCCAACATCCAAACATACGACGATTTTTATTTACTTTCCTTATAAGAAAACAGGGACAAGAGTGAATATGGTAAGTTTATACAACATAAAACAAAAAACGACGCACCACGCAGCATTTGTGCAAAGTGATCGACCTAATGCAGAGGACACCAACCTTTCTTACTCCATTACTCCTGAGGGCAATCAGGCTTTAGCTAATACCCCGCCCTTCCCACCCCCGCCCCCTATCATCTAGTCCCTCTGCCCCATTCCCTACATTATCACCAACTTTAGCACCTAAGTAAACTTTGACTGAAAGCCTTTTCTTGCAACACTTTTGTTTTTAAAATTATGATAGTTGGATGATATTTAGTTGTGTTTGTGTGTGTGTGTGTGTGTGTGTGTGTGTGTGTGTGTGTGTGTGTGCGGGCGCGCGTTAGAATGAATGACGAAGCGATTCGTGGCGCATCTCTTGCGCTACCCAGAACTCTTTCTCAGCAAAGAAAGACTACTATCCACATCGAGGATACACGCTCGTTACAGAATATGCTTCCCCTGTATTTCTCTTCTCCATTGTGGCACTTGCTTGACCAGCACATTGCAACACCATTTAAAATCAGGAAAGTTCGGATGTGTGCACTATTCTTATGTTCGTAAATCACTTCATTGCGGCACTCCTTACATCTGAACTGGCAGAAATTGGTCGACTTCAGGCTGCTAATGCTTTGTGTCTAACTAATATAATAATAATAATAATAATAATGAAACAGTGTGCAGCATTATAGTAGCGCTTATGTAGTTCCTGCTGTGTCGTGCTGTCAATTAATTCATTTATCTGTTTCGAAGTGAGTAATGAAGCAATTTCTGGATTATTGCAGGTAATATTTACAACTTGAAGAAGACGTTTTCTTGAGATATTTACCTTCTGTTATCTATATGCTCCACTTTTATCATGGGGGATGTACTGGAAAGAGCACGACATATGCGTGTAGTGGGTGGACTACGCGAGGAACCTGTAACCTCCACCACATTACTGCTACTAATTGATAAATGTAATTGTTGATAACTTACGTAATCAAGATTAGAATCTTACAAAATTGTGATAATAGTAACGATGTTCTGAAAATAAATTAGTTTCGTGACTGAAACAGAATCGAATTGTTTAGTTTTCCCTCCGCAGAAGATTTTTTTTAAAGAGGTGGAGCCCCTCCACGTCCACACCGGCATGATGGCCAACACAAAAGGTCTACTGCCATCTCGTCAATAAGGGTTAGTATTCACTTAAGTGAGGTGTCGCAGGATGTGGATACTGCGATGTTTGCGTACGTCTGGTTGGGATTAACCATTAATACGCGCTCATCTGGAGATAGATTGGTCGAAATCTGACGAAGGGTAGCGGTTTTAAGGGCAGATGAAAAAAAGTGCCAGGTCAAGAGCCAAGGGAAAAAAACCTCTGCGATAGTTAGGTCGGGTGGTAAGAGCAGTAGCGGTTGTCTTGCTGCCTGCGATAGGTTGTGCAAGGATAGGCTTTGTTAATAGTGGGTATCATGCTTGTCGATACCTTGGCGTTGTGCGTTGTGCTGGGTGCTGGTACGGAGTCCTCGTTCAGCGTCAGAAACCTGCAACAGTTAGGTTTGTTATCGATCTTTTGTCCAATAGGTCATATACCGGAGACACAGTGTGAGGGAATGTTGGCAGCTTGTTTGTGCGCCTGTGGGCGAGCTCGTCGGTGTCCCTGCTGTGGCCTGTTGATCGGCTCTAGTAGCAGCTGGTAGTTGCCAGTCAGTGTTGCTGATGTGCAGGGCTTACCGACGTTTGTCGCTGTTTGAGTATCTTAGTTTACCACAGGTGGCTATGCCCTAGCTACCAGTGTCTTTGGCCGCTTGTGTTTCCACCTGTGGTTGTGATTCCTCAGAAGACTACACTTTACCCCTCAGGGGGTAATTACCCCCGGTTGGGTTGGTTGGTTTGTGGCGCTGAAGGGACCAAACCCCGTTTGGGAACCACTGATCTGGACAGACGACAGAACGTGAAGAAAGACAATCGTCGCAGAGGCACTCAGAGCTCCGGATTCATCACTATCATCGGTCCGATGTGCAACTAGCGCTTCAGTGAACACAAGGACTATTAATAGGCGGTTCACAGAAACGGGGAACGAGCTCACGCCGCGCCCTGCACCGACTACCATTGACTTCTGTATACTAACAAGGGCTCGTCGTGTCGGGCACTTTCGGTCTGAAACCTTATTGGAGTAGAACTGTCTTCTGTGGTGACTTCCGTTTCGAACTGAGCCCCGATGACCAGTGACGAAGTGTCTGGAGAAGCCCCGCCTAGCGGTGGAACAACAGCTTGAGTTTCGCCCACCATACGGTCCGACAACCATCAGTGATGGTAAGCGGTGCCATTTTATTTCAAAGCAGTACCGCTTTTGTTGTCATGCGCGCCACCCACACAGCACAGCGGTACGTCGACGATATGTTACGCCCCTTTTTGTTGCCCTTCATGGCAACCCATCATGGGCTCAACATTTAAGCAAGACAGTGCCTGCTGGCACTCGGCGGGAGTTTCTACTACTTGTCTTCGTTCCTGCCAAACCCTACCTTGGCCAGCAGGGTCGCCGGATGTCTCCCTAATTGAGAACCCTTGGAGTCTAAAGCTCCAGTTAGACAGATTTTGGCACGGTGTCCCTTAGCAGGAGATCCAGCAACTCTATCAATCAATGGAAAGCCGAATAAATGCTTGCATAAAGGCCAGAGGTGCACCAACTCATTATTAACTTACTCAATATGTGAGTCTCTTCCTCTTAAATAAGTCATTCAATTTTTCTGAAATTGTAATCAATTTTTTGTCTGTACATATACATCAAATCCAACGATTCCTGTCGTATTCTGATAATTCCTTCTTGGTGCAACTTTCTTTCTTCGGCTTACGGTGCTCACATGATTTCTTCCAGTCTTCTTTGCTATGGAAGTAACCTGTCAACCTATGAGATTAGATAGCGTGTCGATTCTGAATTTCAAATCATTTTCAGTAACGCTGTTCTTAACTCTTACTTATACCAGCTCCGTAGCATTCTATTCTGTACGGTACGGAGGAAGTCGTAAAACTGTATGGCCATGTTTTTTTTAAAATATTATCTATTTTATAAACCGAGTTTGCTCATTTTGATCAATAAATCTCCTCGCGGAGAGTACTTACTTTTTCTGGTTATCAGGGCATCATGTCTCTCCTGGTGGAATTTCATGAAGGACGGTGGGTCGGCCGGCCGCTGTGGCCGAGCGGTTCTAGGCGCTTCAGTCTGGAACCGTGCTGCTGCTACAGTCTCAGGTTCGAATCCTGCCTCGGGTATGGATGTGTGTGATGTCTTTAGGTTTAAGTAGTTCAAAGTCTAGGGGACTGATGACCTCAGATGTTAAGTCCCATAGTGCTTGTAGCCATTTGAACCATTTTTTGAACCATGGGTCATTTCCTTACTGATTTAAGGGCCACTAACTATGACGAGGGCAACATGAGGTATCAGATTTGGTATCACTGATCCGCTTTCCGTCATTTGAGAAGTCTATGTAGTTGTGATAATCCCCCGTTTTCTGGCTAGTTTCGCTGTCTCTGCTTTGTTATTGCTCGCGCAACAACTAATATATTGATAAATGTATGAGATTAATATGTTGCTACGAAAAGAGCCTTAAATACATTTTAGGGGTGTTGTGCTGTGACTTTCTTCGGATCCTTAATTTTCAACAAAACAATATACATTATTTTCTTGTTATTCTGCATCTGGCTTTCTATAAAAAGAACATTGTTTCGTTACTGTAACTCCCTATAAAGTTCATCATATCTTCCTTATTTCACAGCTATTGAAAAGGTTATTGAAAATTATTTCGTTGTCAATACTGAGGTTACAGTACGCAATGTTTGTTCAACATCAAAATTTTGCAGTGGACTTTTGTTAACAGTAAAACATCAATAAGTACCGCGACTAACACGAGAACATGAGACTATTATCAGAGAAAAAATGTTTTTACTATAAGGTTTGCCAGACCATAACTACGCACAGCAAGATTTCTTTTATATCATGAAGGTGAATTATCTGTTTGCTCTGTTAATAACATATCATCCGCAGCCCGCGTCCCCCTGTAAAACACATCATAAAATCTGCTGCTCTGCCTGCAACCGCGAAAGTTGAAAGAAATAATTTTAGTTCACTATTACCTGCCCGCTTCTTTGCGGTATGATTGGTTTCATTTAAAGCAGTCTGAATGCGCCGCGGCAGCGGCTCGTTCGTTCGTAGCGTAGCTCTGCGCCGCGAATAATATTTAAGAAACTGAAAATGTCTTAAAAGGGTGGGATAAAATACCAGGCAAGCTTATTAAAGTCATAATGCAAGTTTTCATTAAGTAACTCTATTCAAAACATTTAGACTAAATTCTTACACACCTTTACAAAACAATACCTAGCGCCATCCTTCTCTCAGTCTTGACAAAAGAATGCTACAAAACCATACAATATGGCGTCACAGGCTCTTCCTACCCACGTAACTCCAAGAAGACGACAGAGAAATTAATGCTAGGTCACTACTATTTATACTCGTTGTGACATATTCTCATCTTTGTTTGATATTTAATAAGTATCGTCTGTGGCGGTTTCAGTATTCGCCGACACAGACATTATCTTTAAAAAAATCTGTACATAATTCTATACAAGTATAAAACATGACACATAATGATTTCTCTTTATTACATAAAGTTCACACAATCACTGTCCACGCAAATTACAATCATCCAGTTCAATTATTCTTTTCTCCTTTTTTGCCACATATTATATGTGTTTTGCCAGGAAACGTTACACTAGATTTAAACCTTATGTAGCAATTCTGTACAATACCGTTCTGCACGCCAGCATAGATTATGATAAATCTGCTACCTTTCAAGAAAGATTCCAACAGACCCTGTTGTGAATTGCCACTTCATGCGTATGATGCTGTCTGACAAGTGTCTCGTCCATATTTAAAATATAAAATTAGAAATCACTCACGCCTGTTCTCTCCTATAATTTTCAAATAAGCAAATTATTTTCTCCCTATGCTACTTTGTTTCAGGACATCTTCTTCCATCTAAATCCTACTACAGTATGAAGCATTTTACTATGTCTGTACTTCCTCCAAAATTTATTAAGCTGTGTAACTTTTTTTAAATTTCTCCCAAAGTGGGTTTTCTTATATCTGCAATGTACAAGGTATTCAGCATGCGGCGAAAGACTTTCTCAGTAAACCTGTCTAAGCTTACGTTCCAGTATCTTCTGACCTTTCTTTATGAGGTGCTGAAAATGTCGAGCATTCAGCTGCCTGGACCCTTGATTGACCAAAGAGATGTCAACGATACACCAGCTGTTTCGGTCACTCATTTCAATGTGGATTTTAGTTTCAATGTAACATCTGGCACAGCTTCTTTCCTCACAAATTGGTAAACATTTGCAACCACTTTTGTGTTTGATTATAGAGAACTCTGCCGTTTAACTTACTTTGTACTGCTGGCATATTCAACTTGGAATGTGTTTTCCCAGAGTGCCACCTAGTGGAGCGGTCCGCCTGACCCGGTGACACAAATCCGACGCTGACGATCGAATGAGCAGGATCTGCTGTGCGTCTTGTTGCCAGTCTTCGTGTCTGTGTGCATTAACTGTAACTGTCAGGTTTCCGTGCCGTGAAAATACTTTCCAGAGATGTTATGAACAAATCCGAGGATGACGAATATAACTAAGGCTCAGATAAAGATACTGAAAATGTCCGTGAACTCAAATGCGGTTCAAAAGTCATAGCTAATCGAGTAAGTATGAATATTATTGTAAGCAAGTAAAGAATATTAAGCTGTGTCTCTTGCTATTGTTTACGTGAATTTACATGGCAGTGTGACGTTATAAATCATAAGCGACGTCCTTAAATCACAGATTTGTACATCATTATTTCAAAACGTGATAATACAAATCTTAGTATCACAAACTGAAACAATTCTGTTCTTTTAAATTTGTATTTTTGATGGGTTTCGCAGTAATGTTTCTTCTGGTTGCCCAGAAAATAAACTGTAAGTCAGTGGTAACTCATATTAAGTGCACTCAACTTGCAAGAAAACATTGTTAAGTTCCCTTGTATTTTTAAGAGAAAATTTTATGTTGGATTTACGATTTTCAAAAACTGTCGTTACTGTAGAAGCATTTGATAACAAATAATTATCTGAATAAAAAAATCACGACAGATCTATTTGAAGTAGCCTAATTATGAAGTTTTATTGAAACTTTAGCTTGCAACTTCTCGAAACAACCAACTTGTTCCTTAAACTGTTCTCACACGGGAGGAGCGGCTAATGTTGGCGTGGACGCGGATAGGACATTCGACTCCACGAGAGACAGCGCCCTTCGGCTCACGGGTCGAGCTGGTTAACTGATTTGGGCTCTCAGCACTCTCCAGCGGCCGTTGTCGGCTTTATTCGGCTCCTAAACCACATATTTTCGTTACGAAAGAGGACATGCCTAAAACAGCTGTGTTTACTCTGTTAGTGACTGTCGAAGAAAAGTGGAGGAAATCGCAAAGGATATTCTGGACATGAGTTGAAGAGCGAACAGCAGATAACGCTGTACAAAAGTGACATTCAAATACTAGTAGAAGTTATTCGTTATCGCAGTTGGATCTTCATTCAGTTTTCGGTTTTCAATTGAATACAGTTGTAGTGTCTAACTTTAGTTGTATCCTTAATAAACCCAGGCAATCATCATAGGTTGTACCACTCCATCCGGCTCCTTGATTTCTCCCTAAACATCTGCCCATCCTGTCCTCCTCTCCCCCAGCCTCACCTACCTTGGCCTCACCATTGACCATCACCTCACCTGGATCCCTCATCTCCGCTCTATCCAATCCAAAGCCCACAACTGTCTTTGACTCCTCAAACTCCTCTCTCGCTGGCCAGAGGGATTGAACCCCTCTACCATCCTCCACACCTACAAATCATTAATCTGGCCCATCCTCTGTTATGCCAGTCCCACCTGGATATCCTCCCCCTCCTAATTCTATAAGTCCTTCCAGATCCTCGAGCGCCATGCACTCCGCCTCGCCTTCCATATACGCCTCCCGTCCCCCACGCGGATCCTCTACGACCTGATTCCTTTCCCCCATCTGCTCCTATTCCTCAAACATATCTGCATACTCTACACCTCCCTTCACCTTGATCCCCTCATCCCCTGGTTGATCCTCTATTGTCCAACCCCTGCCCTCTGCCGCACCTTCACTGTTATGTCCCCCCTACCCTCCATCTCTACACCCTTCATCTCCTTTCTGAAGGTGGCTTCAAAAATGGTTCAAATGCCTCTGAGCACTATGGGACTTAACAGCTGTGGTCCCCTAGAACTTAGAACTACTTAAACCTAACTAACCTAAGGACATCACAAACATCCATGCCCGAGGCAGGATTCGAGCCTGCGACCGTAGCAGTCGCACGGTTCCGGACTGGGCGTCTAGATCCGCGAGACCACCGCGGCCGACGAAGGTGGCTTCTGTCGACTCCCCCTCCCAGATAATGACCTCTCTCCCTCCATTTATCTCTCCTATGAGCTCTGATCCTCATCTCCCCCTCTCTACCTCTTTCCTTTTCCTGGGCTCCCTCTCCACCCCCTTCCATCCTGTTTTTCCCTGCCTACCCCCTTTCTCTGCCTCCCTTCTCTCCCCTAAGTCATTCTGCATTTCCCTCCCTTGCCTTTCCCCATTCACACTCGCATCTGCCCTGCCCCCCCTCCCCCAACCGCGCGTGATTAGCTGAGCGGTCTAGCGTACTGCAGTCATGGACTGTGCGGCTGGTCCCGGCGGAGGTTCGAGTCCTCCCTTGGGCATGGGTGTGTTTGTTTGTCCTTAGGATAATTTAGGTTAAGTAGTATGTAAGCTTAGGGACTGATGACCTTAGCAGTTAAGTCCCATACGATTTCACACACATTTGACCATGTTTGCCCCGCCCACCCCTCTTATGAGTCCTCTCCCTCCGTCGGTTCTCCCCCTTTCGTTTTTTTCTCTCCTCCCCCTTTTCTTCCCCTCATCTGTCCAGCCCCCCCCCCCCCCCCCCTCATCTGCCCTTGGCTGTGGTGTGTCATCTTCGTGCCGACTTTTTAGTGCAGTATTATCAGTGATTGTTAAGTGTTGTGTATCTTTTCCGAAGTGTTGTGAACGGACATCATACTGTCGCTGGGTGTGATTATTATATCTCTTGCGAACAGAAACCAGACTGTAGCCATGTTTTTAAATTGTTGGCTACTATTTTACCTGTCTGCTTTCTGTGTGTTTTATTAGCATCGCCCACTCTTTGTTTTATGTTTTAACGTTCCACAATTTTCCACTGTTCTATGGCCTGCTTTTACTGTTTCTTATTTTCATATGCTTTGAAAATTCTGTAGGCTGAAGAGCAGCTTACTAAGCTGCTGCCAGCCCGCCCTGCGCGGAGGGAATCGAAATTCAATAAAGGACAAAAAAAACTTCAGTTGTGCCTATGCGTAGTATATTTTCGATGTTGCTTTGCTATTATCACTATGAAATTACATACTTCATTACGTAGATTACAAGATCGTGAGTGGTTTGATAATTGTATTTGAATGAAAGAGGAGATTTTTTTCGAAGCTGCTCACCATCATTGAAAGATATCTGCCGACAAGATAGGGCGGCCGTTGTGGCCGAGCGATTCTAGGCCCTTCAACTGGAACCTCGCGATCGTTACGGTAGCAGGTTCGAATCCTGCCTCAGGCATGGATGTGTGTGATGTTATTAGGTTAGTTAGGTTTAAGTCGTTCTAAGTTCTAGGGGACTGATGACCTCAGATGTTGAGTCCCATAGTGCTCAGAGCCATTTGAATTATTTTTTGAGCCGACAGGATACAAATATGAAGCAGTCAATAAAACCAAAAGACAGGTATATATAGTTTACACAAAGTTTCATAAGATCACAAAACTTCAAGTGTGGAACTTGTGTTTACTTTCTGAGGTAGAGTGGCAGTCACGATAAGATTTCTGGCCATTGGGGCAACACTCCAATCGATAGTCTCTGCAACAAGAATTGCAGCAAACATATTACTTACTATAAATAACATCGACTACTGTAAGTAACACTTTCATTAAATTTATAAGAAAGGACTAGTACGCTTTTAGAAAACAAAAAGGGGAAAAAATTGTTTGGTGGGAAGTAGACACGAATCTGCTATTTTTTTCTGTACAGTCCAGAACGCCATCGACTCACCTATGACTTAACGTAGCAGATAGGCGTCCGTATATAGTATCACCGCGAAGAGCTTGTATCGACAAATGTCATTATTTAATGTTTGACAAATTGTGCTAACTTTCAGAGTCCACAAAGCTATCGATTCAACTACGACTTAAACATGACAGATAGGCTTCCGTGTATAGTATACACTGGGTATCCATAAAATGTCATTGCTTGATATTTAACTATGATAAATTATATTAAAACTGTCCGCCTGCGGAGCTGAGTGGTAACGTGTTGATTATCGTTCAGCGGTGCCGAGTTCGGTTCCCGGGGGGACTGGAGATTTTCTCCGCTCGTGCACTGGGTGTTGTGTAGTTCTCACCCTCATTTCATAATCACGGACAAGTGAATCGCATGATGTGGCGTCATCTGAAATCAGACTTGCGCCCGGCGGCCGAACTTCCCCGCAGGGGACTTCCCGGCCATCAACGCCACGCGCTTTTGGTAGGTTATCATAGTGCTGTAGCACTGAAACGGTATACTTTCACAGCACACAAGTTGTAACAATAGAAACATTAAACACAGGAAGCCTTTATGTACCGATATGTAGTTTCCTGTCATTGTATTATAACAACTCGCAGCTACACTGAAAGCCAAAGAAACTGGTACACCTGGCTAATATCGTGTAGGGCCACCGCAAGTACGCAGAAGTGCCGCAATACGACTTGGCATGGACTCGAGTAATGTCTGAAGCATTGATACAGGGAACTGACACCATGAATCCTGCAGGGCTGTCCGTAAATCCATAATAATACGAGGGGGTCGAGATTTCTTCTGAACAGCACGTTGCAGGTCATCCCAGATATGCTCAATAATGTTCATGTCTGGGGAGTGGCCAGCTGAAATGCTTAAACTCAAGCCACTGTGTAGCAATTCTGGACGTGTGGGGTGTTGCATTGTCTGCTGGAATTGTCCAAGATCGTCGGAATAGCCAATGGACATGAATGTGATCAGACAGGATGTTTACGTATGTGTCACCCTTCAGAATCTTATATAGACGTGTCAGGGGTCCCATATCGATCCAACTGTACACGCTCCACACCATTACAGAGCCTCCATGGATTTATGAGGCTGTCTACTTATCCGTACACGCCCATCCGCTCGATACAATTTGAAACGAGATTCGTCAGACCAGACAACATTTTTCCAGTCGTCAACAGTCCAATGTCGGTGTTGACGGGCCCAGGTGAGGCGTAATGCTTTGTATGGAGCAGTCTTTAAGGGTACACGAGTAGGCCCTCGGCTCCGAAAGCCCATATCGATTATGTTATGTTCAGTGTTTCGCGTGGTGACAATTGTTGGTGACCCAGCATTGAAATCTGCAGCAATCTGTAGAAGGGTTGCTCTTGTGTCACCCTTCAGTCGTCGTTGGTCCCCTTCTTGCAGGCTTTCTTTCCGGCCGCAGCGATGTCGGAGATTTCATGTTTTACCGGATTCCTGATATTCACGGTACACTCGTGAGATGGTCGTACGGGAAAATCCCCACTTCATCGCTACGTCGGAGATGCTGTGTGCCATCTTTCGTGTGCCGACTGTAACACCACGTTCAAACTCACATCTTGATAACTTTCCACTGTAGCAGCAGTAACCGATCTAAAAACTGCTCCAGACTCTTATTGTCTTATACTGGCGTTGCCGACCGCAGCGCCGTATTCTGCGTGCTTACATATCTCTGTATTTGAATACGCATGCCTATACCTGTTTCTTTGGCACTTCTGTGTAAATGACGACTTTTCGAGAGACCCTCAATTTGCTGGTGCTATGAAACAGCTTATATTCATTCCATGTACTCTGTGATGAAGAAACCCCACCAGATACGTAGTCCTACACAATACAATATGACGGCTCGTGAGATCTGCTTGTGACGTAAAACGATGTCGCGTCTGATTGCCCACGTTCCTCTCCACTAGGCAGAAATCTGACGTGCCTGGTTTTTCATTTCACGCTCCGCAGCGTAATCGAGTGCAGAATTCCACTCAGTGACGTCACCAGCTCCCCGCCTACGCGCGTTTTCACGTCCCGTGAGACGACGGCTTCACCATTGTTTACAGTTGAG
This sequence comes from Schistocerca gregaria, assembly GCF_023897955.1. Taxonomy (NCBI): domain Eukaryota; kingdom Metazoa; phylum Arthropoda; class Insecta; order Orthoptera; family Acrididae; genus Schistocerca; species Schistocerca gregaria. The sequence continues at coordinate 165,141,174 of NC_064924.1, read as the reverse complement.
GCGTTCATCTGAATCAGCAACCCGCAGCGTAATTATTCCTTATATTAAGAATATACGTAATGTTACTTCTACTTAATTTTTGCTGTGGTGATGAAATGCTATTAGCCGAGCGGTCTAAGCCGCTGCAGTCATGGACCGTGCGGCTGGTCCCGGCGGACGTTCGAGTCCTCGGGCATGGGTGTGTGTGTTTGTCCTTAGGATAACTTAGGTTAAGTAGTGTGTAAGCTTAGGGACAAATGACCTTAGCAGTTAAGTCCCATAAGATTTCTCACACATTTGAACATTCTTGATGAAATGCTAATCATTTGATTAACCGACGAGGTAGTACACTCCATTCCAGTTTGACGTTTGATACATTTTGGTGCTGAAATTTTAATGTTCGTGAGCATACGTAAGCAGTCAGATGTACCATTCTCGGCACTGAGATGTTTACAAACGTTAGTGCTGGAGGGTTTTATCACTACAAGTTTAAGAGCATCATCTTCGACGAAAGATGCTCGGAAGTGCGTACATTCAAGACAGACAGAAATGGAATCTGTAGAGTTTGCACAAGTGCCGATATTTAATTGCCACACTTTGCAATGTTAAAGAAAGTCTGATTCAGTTTCTGTTAACATTCATTCATTGTACAAGGTACGACTAGCATTCTGTAAGTAGCGCAACTTTTTCCTGCCCAACACACTTCCGAGTCGGTCGCTACACCATGAGGGAGGACATGAAACAGAAGAAACTCTTGAGAGTCCCATTTGCCGTCGCCAAGGCTTTAGCGGTGGAGGGCGCGGCTTCGTACTTCTTTGGAGGGGAGGTGTGGCCCCATTCCATGTATTGCAGTTTTGATTTCGGCTCGAAGTGATGAACCCATGTTTCATTGCCTGTGACGGTGCCCGACAAAACACTGACACCATCAGACCCATAACGCGCAAGAAATTCCGCACAGATGGTGCTCTTTATGGTCTTATGTTGGGCGGGAAGGAACCCAGCAGGGACACACCTTTGATCGTGTGAGTACTACCAACAGACACGTCTAGTTGTACAGCGAAGTGTTTGATAATGATCCGGCGATCAACGCGAACGAAAGTGTCCGCACGTTCCAACACTGCAGGAGCCACGGCTGTGTGCGGCCGGCCGGCAAGCGGGTCATCGGACTGGTTTGCGTGACCTTGTTGCGACGATGACATACGCCTCGCCCAACGACTCAACGTGCTTTTGTTCACTGGCAGGTCTCCGTAGACATTCTGCAAGCGCCTATCAATTTTTGATGTTCTGGTTTTCTGCCAAAAGAAACGCAATGACTGCTCTCTGCCTGGAACGCAGCTCCGTTACGAAGACTACATACAGCGCCTCCACCTATCGGGACTTCATGGAACTATAGGGGATGAAGCTGTTATATTTGCCGTCTCCCACAAGAGGTCCCTCATTTTATCAACCGAAATTATCCGAGAAAGAAATTTGTTACGTTACTTACTGAACGCTCCTCGTATACGAAGTAAAAGAAGTGAAATCAAGATTGCAGAGAGACTTTCGTTTGGTATCACGAAGTCTATTTGCCGGTTTGGGAAGATTGCGCGAGCAAAGGGAGAAATGCGACGTTCCTGATCGACTCGGGCCAAATCGGAAACTCCATAAAGTGTAATGGGACGAGAGGCTGGCACGTGCTGGGGGCAGGGCGGGCGCCGTTGCCCGTGGCGACGCCGACGCCTCCGCCTCCGCCGCCGCCGCCGCCGCCGCCGCCTCCGCAGCTTCCGCCTTCCGCCAGATCAATAGCGCCGTCTCTGGCCGAGGGCGCCGCCTCCCCCAGCTACCTCCGATCTGCCCGTCTCTCATCCGACGCTGCGCGTCTCGGGGCGATAAGGAAACACAGGTCAGCGCAGGGGATGTCAGGGGTCGGTGTATCCTCCCGAACACCACTCTACAAGAGATCGCTTTCTGTAACAACAGTTCTTCTTACACAGTCAGTGGTTTTGGCGTTGATTCTGCTTCCAAACTCCTTGATTTTCCATTTAAGGTATTTAACTGTGGTACTACTTAATTCTTAATAAAATCCAAAATTATCATCTCACCACAGTTATCTAATGGAAATAACAAGCGCGGGATCACTGGTGATGGACAAGCTTGTGATTGTTTTACAATTTTAATTTGACTCAAAACAGACTTTATTATAAACTTCAGTTCGGAATTTGCCCTCTTACTGATGCAATATACAAATCTTCACTTTCATTGAATTACATAAACACGAATAAGAATCATATTTTGCGTCCGTGACCAAAATCATAAATAGTAGGCACAGTGAATAATCAATCATTCTTGTTTAAACACATCTCAAAAGACTAGTAAAACTATACACCTCCAGCCCAAAGTTACACAGCCACATAATACCACACCTTCATTACAAAAACGAAGATCTTAAAGCTTGTTGTTGTTGTGGTCTTCAGTCCAGAGACTGGTTTGATGCAGCTCTACATGCTACTCCATCCTGTAGAAGCATCTTCATCTCCCAGTACCTACTGCATCCTACATCCTTCTGAATCTGTTTAGTGTATTCATCTCTTGGTCTCCCTCTACGATTTTTACCCTCCGCGCTGCCCTCCAATACTAAATTGGTGATCCCTTGATGCCTCAGAATATGTCCTACCAACCGATCTCTTCTTCTAATCAAGTTGTGAAACAAATTTCTCTTCCTTCCAATTCTATTCAATACCTCATCATTAGTTATGTGGTGTACCCATCTAACCTTCAGCATTCTTCTGTAGCACCACATTTCGAAAGCTTCTATTCTCTTTTTATCCAAACTATTTATCGTCCACGTTTCACTCCCATACATGGCTACACTCCATACAAATACTTTCAGAAACGACTTTCTGACACTTTAAATCTATACTCGACGTTAACAAATTTCTCTTATTCAGAAACAGCTTTCCTTGCCATTGTCAGTCTACATTTTATATTTTATATCCTCTCTACTTCGACCATCATCAGTTATTTTGCTCCCCAAATAGCAAAACTCCTTTACTAGTTTAAGTGTCTCATTTCCTAATCTAATTCCCTCAGCATCACCCGACTTAATTCGACTACATTCCATTATCCTCATTTTGCTTTTGTTGATGTTCATCTTATATCCTCCTTTCAAGACACTGTCCATTCCGTTCAGCTGCTCTTCCAGGTCCTTTGCTGTCTCTGGCAGAATTACAATGTCATTGGCGAACCTCAAAGTTTTAATTTCTTCTCCATAGATTTTAATTCCTACTCCAAATTTGTCTTTTGTTTCGTTTACTTCTTGCTCAGTATACAGACTGAATAAGATCGGGGATAGGCTAGAATCCTGTCGCACTCCCTTCCCAACCACAGCTTTCCTTTCACGTCCCTTGACTCTTATAGCTGCCATCTGGTTTCTGTAAAAATTGTAAACAGCCTTTCGCTCGCTGTATTTTACCCCTGCCACCTTCTGAATTTGAAAGAGAATATTCCAGCCAACATTGTCAAAAGCTTTCTCTAAGCCTACAAATGCTAGAAACGTATTTTCTAACTGCCCACATAAAGCTCCACAGTGAAACATGCTTATACTAAAAGTGCAAAGGGGGCCAACCAAGGTCACAAAACTGGCACACAGGAAAAATAACATTGCACATTCATTAAAGATACACAAACGATTGACGTAAGTGTTAAAAAAAGGCTAGTAATAACGCAACCAATAACATAACTTACAGAAACGCTAATATTAACAAAGTGGTCTCACTTCACTTTAGAGAACAGCGTTAAGGCCCACAGCAGTATTTGGAAGCAATAACGCTACGGCCGGCAGGCAGTACGAGCGTTCACTCCCCACGACTTGTTCACAGGCTCACTAGCAGGCGGTATACATTTATATATAGTCCGACCGTCCTCACAATGAGCGGTCCTGACAAGTATCCATAACGGCACCGACGCCAGGAAACGAGCAGACTTAACAAATAGCCTGCAGCACAAATAGACTGCAATGAAAACTAGGTCAAATCGCAGCCACATTGGACTACATAATAAGCATTCCCCCAAATTCGTATGGAGCAATACTCTAACATTACCCGTCTCCCAGTAAATTACCAGGAAACTTAGAGATCACTTCCAGTTGCCTTAAGGCACTTTCAATATTAAATGAACATACCAAATGCTGACGTGACAAATGATTAAGCCATTAACACTACGGCTGCCGGGCGCGTACACAACGGCAACCAGTCCCCAAGCGGTCAATATGTCCTAAAACAAGTTAAAACTTGCATGAAAACCACTTAAAACACACACACACCATAGATTATGAGATACGAAATGAAGAACATCAGCCTCCAGCCAAGTTGAGAACCATCTCCGGCAGCTACCCATGCCACAATAAGTTTCAACGATCTTGTTAGTTAAACACAGAATAAAAGTCATACGTAACTTAGAGCTTGTAAATTACGAGCTGGGAAGCTGTTCAGCATGAGACGAAGAACCCAACATGGTTCTGCACAAGGCGCCCAATGATCGGCACCGTACATCCAGCACGACAAAAGACAAGGAAGGCGAGCACGGCGGGGCCCGTGCACCACGGTTAGGGACGCAGGCTTGTTTTTAACACAAGTTGGCTCGTTGAACGCCGACCGGAGAGTATGTCGTCACACGATCACCCGGAAACTCGGCGGGGGAGGGGGGGGGGGGGGGGGAGCAGTCAAAGATAGTGAGACAGCCGAATATCGATATCAGCGATGCAAGTAGAACACCCTAGTGACAGCCGCCATTGCTCCAGGTATCTTGCCTTTGAACCGAATGAAAAAAAATACGAACAATTTTTTAATGTAATACATGGGTCTAAAAACCTTGAACCTTAAATTTGATGAATATTTTGGAACAAAAGGAGTGTCTCTTGCTGAACATTTTGATATAGACTTATCACATTAGTTCTCACATGACTTAACTACAATGTTTTGCGAAGTCCTGTATATTACTTGCCTATTGCCGGTCAGTACTTGGAATCTACACACTAGCAATCTTTCTTCGATGCCTGAAACTTTATGTGCACATTGGCAACACGTGCTCCTAAAAAGTAGGCTACAGTCGTGACAATTCAGTGACAAGTTTTTATTCCACAAATATTTCCATCTGATGACATTACTTTTCTATTACTATTCAGTATGTATTTTTCTTCCTGTTGGTAGTACTTTAGAGCCTGTAGTTTTCTTTACTGCATATAGTATCCTGAACATCACAAGAAATTTCAAACCAATACTCAAATTGATTTTTTTTTGCATAAAATAAACATCTAGAAAATTTAATTTTCAGGAAACTGAATTCAAAATTATATGTGATCTACTTTCACTTCTGTTGCTCCTAATTATTCTAACTGCACAATCTTCTTGGTTTACATATTCGTCATTCTTTCTGTTTCTTTTCTTGTTTCTCCTGTTATTCTAGCCACTTTAAGTGCATCAAAGACTCACCTTTCAGCTGGGGTCACTCTCATGAAATTAACTGCCACCAAAGATTGCCTCATTCTGGACCCAGAATATATTCCTAGCAACATTAGAACTTCACACCAGCACCAAATCACTCTTTTGCAGGCATAATAAGTTTCTAGAGTGGCAATGTAGCAAAACTCAAAGTATAGAAATGTTTATATGCAAGAACACAATCGAAAACCAAAGATAAACAAGGAAAAACATAAGACCGTCGCAAAGCGTATCTTCTAACAGGACTGCCAACTCTCTCTTGGATGGGAGTCTAATGACAACATTTGACGTATGAAAGCAGCGGAAACATGAGTGTCGTCGCACACTGAGAGATCTTTAAGTTGGTTTTTAAACAGCTTCCCTGTGTCCAGATCAATTGGTTTGACTCCCATTTTGTTGATAAAAGTCTGAGCATCGATTTCAGATGAAAGACAAAAAATCGATTTTTTAAGCGGATTCGCAAGCAAGAAACATTAAGGAACCATATCACACTGTCGGCACGCAACAAATGAAGGGACCAGCTGAGTATGCGCCGTCTGATCAAAAATATGTGGACACACCTACGTAACGAGAGACGGAAGGTTGACCTGCCGCTATAAAAGGAGACAGTGAGTATCGTTATCAGCAGAGAAACAGTTGGATGTCCCTTGAGTATCGAACCAATCGGGGACATTTCAACCCTTGTAAAGCTACACTAGTGGACTGCTGAAGACGTGATTGTGGAATGGAAACGCGAAAGACCAACCATACCTATACCGAGACAAGGGCAGACCTCGTGTGCTGACGGACAGGGTTCACCGAGCATTGCAGAAGGCGATGATGAGAAGTCGCGCGAAATCAGCGGAAGGGATCACTCGGGAGATATTAAGTGCTCCCAGCAGTCCAGCTAGCACAGCGACTGTGCTTAGGGAGTTAAAAAGAATAGGATACAGACGTCTAGCAGCTCCTCATAACACATTCATTTCTGGAATCAGAGCTAAGTGACGCTTGAGGTGTTGTAAAGAGCGACGTCAATGGACAGCGGATGACTAGAAACGAGTGGTTTGGAGCGATAAATCATGCTACACTCTGTGGCAGTCCGACAAAATAGTTTGGGTCTGATGAATTCCTGGAGAACGTTACTTGCCATTATGTGTAGTGCCAGTAGTAAGCACGAAGGAGGTGGTGTCACGGTACACAGGTGCTTTCCACGGTTATGGTCTGGTTACCCCACTGTGATTAAGAATGGCAAATGGTTCAAATGGCTCTGAGCACTATGGGACTTAACTGCTGAGGCCATCAGTCCCCTAGAACTTAGAACTAGTTAAACCTAGCAAACCTAAGGACATCACACACATCCATGCCCGAGGTAGAATTCGAGCCTGCGACCGCAGCGGTCGCGCGGTTCCAGACTGTAGCGCCTAGAACCGCTCGGCCACACCGGCCGGCAAGAATGTCAAAAAGGGGAAGTATATGAACACGTTTCACATCATTGCATACTGCCTAAGTAGAGATACAGTTCGGAGGAAATTTTGGAAATTTGTGGTAAGTTCCGATGGGACCAAAGACCAAACTGCTGAGGTCATCAGTCCCTAGTATTACACACTACTTAAGCTAACTTAAACTAACTTACGATAAGGGCAACACACACACCCATGCCCGAGAAAGGACTCGAACCTCCGATGCGACGGGGTGGGAGGGGGGAGAGGAGAGACGCGCACGAACTGTGGCAAGGCTCGTTGGACCGCGCGGCTAGCACGCGTGGCTACAGCTCGAAGGCAATGACTGTTTGTATTAGCATTAAAATGCACGCTATCATGAAGGGGCATCTGTGAGGCAAAGGTTTGCGCACAGTAACATTCCTCAAATGGAGTGGTATGTTCAAAGACTCGGCTTGTACCCAGAGGAACACATTTGTCGTGAGCTAGAACTTCGGCTTCGTTCCACACCCGAGCGCCCAACGTCGGTACCTTCGCTGATTTCGCCTCTTTTGGAAGAATAGGCTGCCTTTCCCCTACAGACATTCAGGCACCTCATTGAAATTGTCGCCAGAAGAGTTCAAGGCGTCATAAAGGTGAAGGGTTGCAGCATCACATGGACAGACCCACGTAATTTTATGTTAATTCAAAACCACGGAAAGCACAAAAATGTGCAATTATATATTTATTTACTGTAAATAACTTTAAATCAAAATAACTTATGTAAATTAATTTTGTGAAATGTAATTATTATTTCATAAATAATATTTTTAAAAAAGCGGCAGTCAGCTGGTGGCTGATCGCGATCTATTGTAATACGTTTTCTTGTTTGAGGAAGTAAGTGAAGAGCGTTCGTGCTCGGATCTCTCTCTCTTGCCTGTTAGCCTCATATAATGGGAACGCACTATAGTTGCGTTCCTTACGTGTCTTTAATTAATCTTTCTTTTGAGTAGATAAATGTGATGTAAGTGTCATGCATTAGCTTTAGAACCATTTGTAATTAAATTAATGTAAATTAGTTAAGTCTCATGACAGCTCTCCTAACAGATGTATGATAGACACGAAACGTTTTGCATCACCTCGGTTCCGACAGTTCCGGAGCATGTACATAAAATTGGAACAGATATCAACATAAACATCATTTCAGCCATTTTTATTGCTCATGGAAAGCACACATTACATGTTGTTCCACCATACAGTGAGACCTTCGGGGGCGGTGGTCCAGATTGCTGTACACACCGGTTCCTCTAATACCCAACAGCACGTCCTCTTGCATTGATGCATACCTGTATTCGTCGTGGCACATTACTTACAAGTTCATCAAGGCACTGTTCGTCTAGATTCTCCCACTCCTCAACGGCGATTCGGCGTAAATCCCTCAGAGTGTTTGGTGGGTCACGTCGTCCACAAACAGCCCTTTTCAGTCTGTCCCAGGCATGTTCGATAGGTCTGCAGAACATGTCTGGAGACGCTGGCCACTATAGTCGAGCGATGTCGTTATCCTGGAAGAAGTCAGTCACAAGATGTGCACGATGGTGACACGAATTGTCGTCCACAAAGACGAATGCCTCGCCAATATGCTGCCGATATGGTTGCACTATCGGTCGGAGGCTGGCATTCATCCGCTTAACGGATTGTGGTGTGGAGACGCACTGGCCGAATACAATTAGTGTTCTTCCATTTGTGCGCTTGATATTTAGTACAGCGTCCCTGAGATTAATTGCCGATCATCACGAGGTGTTTTGCAAACTTGAATGCAAGCGCGGAGCCTTTTATGACGGGGTAACAGTTTCCAAGGTATGCTGCCGTTTCGCCCGTATAGAACAGATACTGGCCCCTTAAACTGACGGTGGTATTAAAAGATGTAATCTTCTCTAAATTTTAGAGCGTTTTTCCAGAAGTCAGTTTGGCCACTAACAAAAATGCATTCATCAGCGCCGGCCGCGGTGGTCTCGCGGTTCTAGGCGCGCAGTCCGGAACCGTGCGATTGCTACGGTCGCAGGTTCGAATCCTGCCTCGGGCATGGATGTGTGTGATGTCCTTAGGTTAGTTAGGTTTAAGTACTTCTAAGTTCTAGGGGACTGATGACGACAGCAGTTGAGTCCCATAGTGCTCAGAGCCATTTGAACCAACCATTCATCAGCAACAATGGCCGTCTGCTCCATTTAATTTTAACAGTTTTTTTTCCAGTGCATAACTTCAGTTTCTACTTAAAACCAAACTATTATTCCTTTTGTAATATTCCGTGAGAAGACGCGTCAGGGTGGACACACGCATGTAAAAGTCAACTAATAGAGGTCAGATAATGTATGCATTAATATCTAACTGCCACTAAGGATTTTCTTACACGGTTCATAGGTATTGTACACTGCCAGACCCCGCTGCAGACTACTGAAGATGCAGCCAAATAGTCGGCAACATTACCAACCACTGTTGGCAGGCAGTGTTTTCCACAATACTTTGCCGAGCCAGAAGTGTTTACAAAGTCGTCTGTATTTCCGCAGAGTGGGTGAAACGAAGTTGGTGGAAGTGTGGTTCTCCTGATTTTTGCATTCTACAGGTAAGGAAGTTACCAAGACAAAGACAAATCGTTCTAGATCTGTGCATCCGTTCTTTCTTAAGTAGGCGAACTGCTTCCGAATCGTTAACCAGTGAGTAGAGACTGGATACGCACCTAATCCAGAGCATTACTAGTATATCGTACCATGGTTTTGTATTCAACGTAAATACACTTCTTCCAAGAATTAGTAAGAACAATGTCAACATGAGGAACTGTGTAACTGTTGCAACTAGACTGGCTGTCATCCTTCAGTTCTTGGGCACCGGTTATTTATACAGAAGCCCGATGTACCTCATCGAACATCACTTCTCATCGATATGCCTTTTAAACCAACACTATGCGAAGATTTGGTAGAAGGGATCAATGAATTCATTAAGGTTACTTTGAAAAAAAAATCAAATGTTTATGTTAATATTTTAATGTGGTTAACCAGTACAGTGAGAGAACTAGTAATATTGTAGATGCTTTTCATCTCTAAGCGAGTCCTGCTGCGTGAAAAGTAATATATACAAAGACCTCAATAATTAGAAAAATTGACATTTGGGACATTGCTGCCCATGAGCACAGAACACGCGTAATCATGCAATAAAAAAGTTCAAAGTTTTGCTACATACGTAGCTCTCAATCGTAGTTCACTACTGTTTATCATCTTCTAATACGACAATAGTGGCGAGAATATATTCTTCAGATTGCGGTCTTCGTATATATTATGTCCCATATGTCTGGTCGTAGATATTCATGTTTGTCCACTTTTCCATTCCTGTAGCTAAAACAAATTGAGTGTCTCTACAGAGGCGTGTAGATTTTCGAAGTAATGCGAAATCATTTTGTTTCACTGCTCAGATTACGTGACTGAGCACCCCGGTGCTGTCGGCGTTAGAAAGAGGGAGCGACAGTGAGAGTAACAGGGAGACCAGGGAGACAAAGGCAGGTAAGGCCCGACTACACGAAACAGTTTCCAGTCCAGACGCACCACGCCGATGACTCGCCCGCCACACACCGGCAACTACCTGTAACAGCCTGCTGCAATAGCATTATTGCCGGGACATACGTCGATGCTGACTTATGTACTTTAATAATATTACAGCAATATTGAGGACAAGACTATTACGGCCCTACATCTACATAAGACATGGCTCCTGTAAGCGCTTCTTGACAATATTTGGACTGACAGGAACTTGTATCTTGATAGTAACGAAAAGACGGATAACTTTGGCTTAAGAATAACAGCTTGGGGAGATACTTATTGTTGTTGTAGCCTCACGAAACCAGCAGACAACTTTTACAGGGATAAGGATGTTCTATTCAGTTTATCAAACTAACTTATTGTTGTTGTAGCCTCATGAAACCAGCAGACAGCTTTTACAGGGATAAGAGTGTTCTATTCAATTTATCAAAACTACTTATTGTTGTCGTAGCCTCACGAAACCAGCAGACAGCTTTTACAGGGATAAGTATGTTCTATCAATTTATCAAAATCACTTATTGTTGCTGTAGCCTCACGAAACCAGCAGACAGCTTTTACAGGGATAAGGATGTTCTATTCAATTTATCAAAATTCTAAGACAATCAACGCATTGGCCAAGAATCCAAGTTCGATGAAGGAAGTGAACATGATAGGACAAGCGACTTAAGAAAAATACACACCTGGAAATTGAAATAAGAACACCGTGAATTCATTGTCCCAGGAAGGGGAAACTTTATTGACACATTCCTGGGGTCAGATACATCACATGATCACACTGACAGAACCACAGGCACATAGACACAGGCAACAGAGCATTCACAATGTCGGCACTAGTACAGTGTATATCCACCTTTCGCAGCAATGCAGGCTGCTATTCTCCCATGGAGACGATCGTAGAGATGCTGGATGTAGTCCTGTGGAACGGCTTGCCATCCCATTTCCACCTGGCGCCTCAGTTGGACCAGCGTTCGTGCTGGACGTGCAGACCGCGTGAGACGACGCTTCATCCAGTCCCAAACATGCTCAATGGGGGACAGATCCGGAGATCTTGCTGGCCAGGGTAGTTGACATACACCTTCTAGAGCGCGTTGGGTGGCACGGGATACATGCGGACGTGCATTGTCCTGTTGGAACAGCAAGTTCCCTTGCCGGTCTAGGAATGGTAGAACGATGGGTTCGACGACGGTTTGGATGTACTGTGCACTATTCAGTGACCTCTCGACGATCACCAGAGGTGTACGGCCAGTGTAGGAGATCGCTCCCCACACCATGATGCCGGGTGTTGGCCCTGTGTGCCTCGGTCGTATACAGTCCTGATTGTGGCGCTCACCTGCACGGCGCCAAACACGCATACGACCATCATTGGCACCAAGGCAGAAGCGACTCTCATCGCTGAAGACGACACATCTCCATTCGTCCCTCCATTCACGCCTGTCGAGACACCATTGGAGGCGGGCTGCACGATGTTGGGGCGTGAGCGGAAAACGGCCTAACGGTGTGCGGGACCGTAGCCCAGCTTCATGGAGACGGTTGCGAATGGTCCTCGCCGATACCCCAGGAGCAACAGTGTCCCTAATTTGCTGGGAAGTGGCGGTGCGGTCCCCTACGGCACTGCGTAGGATCCTACGGTCTTGGCGTGCATCCGTGCGTCGCTGCGGTCCGGTCCAAGGTCGATGGGCACGTGCACTTTCCGACGACCACTGGCGACAACATCGATGTACTGTGGAGACCTCACGCCACACGTGTTAAGCAATTCGGCGGTACGTCCACCCGGCCTCCCGCATGCCCACTATACGCCCTCGCTCGAAGTCCGTCAACTGCACATACGGTTCACGTCCACGCTGTTGCGGCATGCTACCAGTGTTAAAGACTGCGATGGAGCTCCGTATGCCACGGCAAACTGGCTGACACTGACGGCGGCGGTGTACAAATGCTGCGCAGCTAGCGCCATTCGACGGCCAACACCGCGGTTCCTGGTGTGTCCGCTGTGCCGTGCGTGTGATCATTGCTTATACAGCCCTCTCGCAGTGTCTGGAGCAAGTATGGTGGGTCTGACACACCGGTGTCAATGTGTTCTTTTTTCCATTTCCAGGAGTGTAAATAGTTCTTGACTCATTGAGTAGTTAAAAGACGATAGAAAGAAGCAGCCATAGTATTTATTCTGGAAACATGACAGAGAAATTTCATGCTACGCATTATACCGACATCCGTCCTTCCCGCATTCCACTCAAGAGTAATGTGGGAAGGGGAAAAAAGATTTGGTACACAATGTGCCCCTGTTGTTCACGAGACGATGACTCGAGAAGAGCAAATTTAAATGTAAGTGTGCAATATAGAGTAACGAAATCCAATGGCTCCCTAGAAAAGAAAAACTCAATTCCAAGGCAGTTAGGCAAGAGCAATGTGAAGATGTCGAGCGTCCAGTACGATCATGACGTCTGCAACACTGGCAGGGGGCTTAGACACAATGATATTAGCTCGAGTGTTATTTGCTGGCTGCACTACATGGTTGCTTTAGGTAGGATGTTTCTTTGCCTTTATTGCTGTTTCTACCCACTAACAGCATACAGACGAGCGATGGGCTGGAATTAGTGTACGTTCAAATCGAAACAAAGCATCAAACGAACAACAACGACTACGGAACGAAAGAAAATGAGAAAGAATGAACATTTCGAGCATTTACATTTAAATAACTTGAAATTAAATAAATATTCCTACAGCTAGACCATAAACACGCTCTAACAAATATTATTAATTAGCTAAACAAATTAAACATATATCAGAGGGATAGAGCAGAAAGTAAGCCAGTAGCCTAATGTCTCTGTGCATTCTAAAACACAGTAAATATTTAACCAATTTCTTCATGAATAGCGTATATCGGATATAAACAAAGGCATAGATAAATAAATATATTTATAAGCACGCTGTTACCGTTTTTTCGTGCAACTGTGGAGTATTTATGGCCTGACGTGGTCGATAGTACTTGGCCACTTCAACCTCCAATAACTTATGTACTACAGTTACATGCCTGTAATTTATACCAATTTTGGTTTACACTAATAGCTTTCTAAAGACATGTTGACCAACAAAATCGGATGAACCGTTTAGATTTTGGAAATTCGTTGATGCGCGTTACCTGTATAATTTATCATCAGATAATAAACTTTAAATTATAAAGATATTGAAAATCTGATTACACCAGTAGAATCGTCGTGCAAATAATGATAATGTACATGTTACTTTTTGAGGTATCGTGGTTCATCTGGCTACTATTAGTTTTTATATGAACTATGAAATGTCTGCCATTAAGGTTTCACAAAGTCCGCCATCTTTGGCACTCCCGGAATGTCTCCTTCATCGACACGGCATCACCATGGAATTCCCAGCCACGCGGCCGACGGACCCCGGCTAACATGCGGCACCACGTGGCCGCCGACGAGCCGTGGCTGGCCTGCCATCAGGCCCCAGCGCGGCCAAGCCAACGCCGAACTTAGAATATTTCCAGGGCGCCACAACTCACCCGTTACATTCATGACAAAATCGAAGAATCTAGGGGTGCACCACTTCCTTTTGGGACCTTGCGACGTTCCATTATCCATTAGGATCCCATAGAAAATACATTAAACATTCAAGTATACAGTGTGAACATTAATAAAACCGGTAAACTGCAGGGACAGATTCCTGACTAGAAATGGAGGGAAAAAGGTCCCTTGAACATGTGTTCGGAAATGTACTCTTGCCACGATAGATGGAGGTGAGAAATGAGAGTTCCTCTGACCATGTGTCACGTGTTCCTTGTGTGTTGCAGGTTGTGTGATTGGCGCAGTGTGCTGTTAGCAGCAGAAGGGTCCAGTATTTATGATGGGAACAAGCTGAGACAGTGCTTGTGTACAGCCACGCCCACAGAAACGGTCGAGAGGCAGCACGGCCAGACCAAAACAAATACCCTAACAGGCAACAAGCACTTGACATAACATTTCAAGCCAGTTTTGAGTGTTTGTGTGATCTTGGGTCTTTTCTGACAGCCGAACATGCAGGGACCCGGCAGGCTGTGTGCACACCATATTTGGCACTTGTACTATGGTTCTGTCTCAATATCCTGTAGAACCCGGTGCTCTAAATTTGGTGTATGCATAGTCCGTCGCCTCCCTGCACATTTGTCTATCAGAATGGACCCGTGATCACACAAAGTACATACATAAAGATCAGAATAACTTTTGAAATATAAACTTCACACATGAGCATTAAAACAGAACAGAATTAATAGTGTCTAACATCTTTACAAAGTAAATAACATATTATTAATGCAAATTATATTTGAGGATAACAGTATTCCTCATCATAGTTCATGTAGCTGAGTATTAGAAAAATTCTGCAACATGTCTTATCAGATAAACATATAAAGACCGGAAGAACATAAATACACAAGGGTACACAAACACATAGTGGGATAACAGTAGGAAAGGACAGGGTTTGTTTTCAGTGTAACATTTGGTACTGCAGTCCAACCCAAAACTTCATCTCATAGATGCTTCGTCTTATTTCAACATTTGTTTCCACCAAATAATTCTATCCAAGCATGCTTTTTGTATTTATATGTTCACATATTTTTTACCTTATTATTTATTTTCCATTATCTTACCTCGTCATTTATTTCCAAGAAAATCCTACCTAAACCTGTTGTCCCTAAACCCTACTTTTTTTGTTCCTATCCTCTTTCAAAATACTTTTTGACCAAACCATTTTCTTATAGCTTCTCAATGCATTCCTTCCATTTCATCGCAACTCATTCTCTTATATAATCTACCCCCTCTTAAGCTAACTTAAATCTACTGAGCTCATATGCTTAACCAAGGGACGAGGCAATGCAGCAGCACAAAACAATTAATACAAACAGCAATGACAAAAAAATGCAAGTAAGCAAAGCAAGCAGTAATAAATGTAATAACTTATACCTAAACATGACAAACCCACAAGCAGAAAAAATAGTACACTAAAGACAACAACACAGATAAGGGAAATGTATATTCACATCTTAATGTCTATATAATTAAAGTGGTGCACAGCAAAAACTTATTCTATGAAATAAATTACCAAGAAATTGAAAAGAAAATTATGTATGCAGTTCCTGTGAAGGGAAATGTCTTTTTGTGCTCCCTCATTTTTTGGAAGTACATCACATTATTATTATATACTGGATCTGTAGACAGAAAATATTTATATTAGTACATCTGTAAAATTTTATTTCAACCAATGCTGAAGTACAGCTAGAAACTAGATATTAAACAAAATAGGCAAAGCAAGGCGTGAAACGTCATTCGATAGCCATAAGGCATTTCATAATGGAGTAAACAATCTTCCAACTAGCAAGACAATAGACATGAAACGTTTCTTATCATTTCATTTCAGTAAATATCATAAATTAAGAACTCTACAGTATAATCATGTTTTCAAGTTTGAGGGTGTCGCATTTACGATGCTTTCTACAAAGGAATGTCAATAGTGAAATGCTTTGAGTATAGATGTCTTAGTTATTACGCTTGTTGCCGTGATGAAGGAAGTACTGTGCTGTAACGTATTGTTGTGCTACGGAAAAGGCTGTCTCATTGTAGCTATACCACAAAAGAAACTACTAAAACATGTTTTACTTTCCAGAATAGTACAGAAAAACTGTGCAGATATAAAACAGATACACCGCAAAAGCAACAATGTAAATTGTGTCACACATTAGAAGCGTCGAAATACAACTATGTAGCTGTCAAAGATACCAAATACTAAGTCATCTTTAATCTCAAAGAAAGTACTTCAAATAAAGAATGCCTTTTCAAGTAAACTAAAATGTTGCATTAAAATCTCATTAGCAGTGTATGTTCTATGTATGTAAGCCTTATAGTCGTTACGTAATCGTGCAACTAACAAGCAAGAATGTACAAATAACAACACTGTGTCGTCTGTTCACTATAACAATGCATTCGTAATTTGTGTTTAAATAAGTTCTCTTGGTTCTTGACTGGATATTTAACTTCAAACATTGTTGCATGTAAACAATTTCTTAAGTCTGACAAAGCATACTAGTAATGTAAAGTGAAAAGTTATATGGCAAAGACAAAGTTAAAAAGCAGATTATCTTTCAATAAACGGTTTTACATGTGAAATGTAGTACAATCCTTTACTCTTCCTAGTGCTCAGAGTTAACTTGAACACAATTATGCGGTATACGTCGGTAAAGAATACTGGAATTTTTCTCAAGGTTAGCGCCTATGTTATTTTTCTCTGAGCCAGCCGGCGCACGTGGCTGCCTGCGGTGCGAGTCATTGTCTGTCTCTTTGTTGGCGCGCGCCGTTATTGGGATTTGGAGACCTAACTTCTACAAATTCGCCTTCTCGAGAGGGCCCCGCCCTGTTTGAATCCCGCCAGTTCTGATGCAATTCAGGTCTGTCGTTACGATCATATCGTCTGTCGTCATGTCGGTAGATTCCATAGTTTCTTTCTTGTCGGTCATGTGGTGGAGAATTTCTCCCTGAATCGTAACTGCGCGCTGGACCGTTGCGTCTAAAGTTATTCTGTCTCCCTTGATAATAATTATTTTGGTTCCCGTATTGTCTGTTTCTCTGATTGTCTCCGTGATAGTCACTACCGCAGATAGGTGATCTTTCCCTGTAATTATTACTACTCTGCCAACGGTTGTCATACGGGTGGTGTCTGTTTTGGTCATGATTTGTATTGTGAGAATAGCCTTGTCGTGTCCAGTTATTATTTCTTTCATCGCGGAATTGTGACGGATGTGACGTGTAATTGTTGTGTACCTGTTTTCGTGTTCCCCGATTGTCAGTGTCAATTTCCAATTCTTGTAACAGTCCCTGAAAAGCTTCAATGTCCTCTTTGCAACGTCCTTCCAAAATAATATGTCGTAAATGTTCAGGCAATTTGATTAAGCAAATGCGGATGTGTTCTGAGGGGCTGTATGGGTTTGAAAGATACTGATTCTTATGTAACATGTCTTCAAAATATTTCACAAGACTGGAAAATTCAGATTGTTCGAAATGTTTCATCATAATGATGCTATATTTTACTCAGTCTTGTGTAGCTTGAGACCAATATGCTGAGAGGAAGGCATGATAAAATTCGCCTTCACTGTGACAATCGTGAATGACCGATCGCATTCTTACAACTGGTTCATTCTCTAAGTAGTCACACATAAATTCTAATCTGTGCTCTAATGACCATTTAGAAGGAAAACAATGAGAGAATTGATGGAGCCACGCTTGTGGATGAATGTCGTTGCCAGAATTCTTCAATGTTTTAAATTTACGTGTAGTAATGAACAGCTTATAGTCAAAATCATCATGTCGGCGAGTCGCATGTCGGTCATTGTTACATCGTTTCGGCGGTTGCATCTCAAAATTCGTTGTACCTTGCCAATTTCTTTCATAATTTTCGAAGTGCCTTGTGTAATTATTTTGTGTCTGTTCCGTATTTCTATGTCCCTCTTCCAGATTTGGAGCGCGAGTGTCCTCTGAAATACGTAATTCTTGTATTACCTGTGTCAGCTGATCTTGTACTTCCCGGATTTCCCTTTGGTGTTGCTTATTAATTTGATTCTGATTTTGTTAGAATTTCCTAATTTGTTCGAACTCTTCTGTCTCATTAAAGACTACCGGTTTTGAGTCATTCAGATTATCATTTACCTTCGTAGATAAATTATTTAGCTGATCCGAAAGTTCAACTACTTTCTCTGATAATGACTGATTTCTTCCATGTGTCTTTCTGAACCATTTTTCAGAGTATCTACTGTATCCTTTAAGTTTTCCTGAGTTTTTGCAAGTTGCGTAACCGAATAGGTAGATGCAACTGAGTCAATTTTAGCTTGCAAGGTCTCATGATTTTCATGAACAATAGTTTGCAGTTCTTTTATGGCTGATTCGTGATTCTGTAATGGATTTTCATGCTGCAAGAAAATAGGTTGAAAATGCTCACAAATTTGTGTTTTTACATCACTACAAACTTTTTGACCTTTCGATTCGATGTTATGTAACTCAGTAGTTAAATATTCACGTGTTTGTTCAATCGTATGTTCCACTGAGTCTAACTTTTGAAGCTTTTGTTCCATTGTGTCTAACTTTTGAAGTTTTTGCTGTGTTTGTCTCTGATTTTGTTCCATTGTGTCTAATTGTTGCTGTGTTTGTCTCTGATTTTGTTTCATTTGTTGCATTAATTGCAATTATAATGTATTAGTGTCTGGAATCTGTTCCTCTATGCTTTTCGGCAGTGCATTTGCACCGGCAACATTCACACTTTGACAAGCATAAAATGTGTCTTGACTTATTTGAGAAAACGGTGAGGACGCAAAACCTGAGTGTACAGTATTTGCAAGATTGTGTCCTGTCATTTCAGATTCCTGACGCGAGCTGTTGCCGACCGATCGACCGATAATGCTTCCCTGTTCACTAATTGTTTCACTGCCTACACCATTATTTACAGCCCGCTCCATTTCCCTATGCACTATTACCAAATTACTACTTTGAACATTAGTTAATTCATTATATGGTGGCGCTAACACACTGCTTTCATCTTCACTGTCATTTCTCAGTTTACTTTGGAGCCTAGTATTACGTATATCACACGCCATTATTGTCGCAATATTTCACACGATAACACAGAAAAGCACAATTTGAAGAGCAAAAATAAGAGAACACATTAACATAGCACTGAAAATAATATCTAGTTAATTGCAAGCGCAGCTGCGAAATACTTAGTGCAAACCTACATGCATGCCACAACTGTTTTACTGTACAACAATGAAAGACTGCAACTACGAAGGAGATTCTCTCTACAATTACACGCTAACAATAAACAAAGGCTACACTAACTATACAAACTACAAGAAAAAATCAGAAGATTCCAGTGAGGTATCCTGGCAGGGTCGCCATATGAAACGTCCCCTTAGAACAATTATACATGACTTTGCTTAAACTGACACAATATTTTTATCGCAACGCAATCTGACTTTCAAAAATCCCTACAAAAGAATGGCCCTGACTAACATTAACCTATACATTTCAAAAATCACTTTCCTCACAAAAATCTTGGTTACTCGAACTACTGCAATACAGCGAGCGCCACTACTGCCAGCTGAATAAAAGATTCAAACTACGGAAGGCACTAAATACTGATAGGGATAGTTAGCAAATGAAAGATTTTCATAGAGAACAAACAATATATTTACCTTAATAGTCATAATATATATATCAGTTCATGACATCCATTCTTACAAATGTCCTGTTTCTGATGGACACCTCCAGATTATCCATTCTCAAAAATCCGCCATCTCACTTCCCCACATCCACCACTGCTGGCGGCTCACCTCCAACTGCGCAACGCTACGCCCTGTTCACATCCAGCTGCCGCTGCCCAACATTACAATGGCAAATATTACAACAATGCCAACCAGCCACAGACTGCACACAGCACAGCCAGTGATTTTCATACACAGCGCTACGTGGCGTTACCAATATAATAAACAGACCCACCATACTTAACAGCCTACTTACATGTTAAGCAATGTATTTATAACATACCGTCATAAATGTCCCCGTTCGTAGTCGCTAATTATAACAATATGTTTACTTCTGTGCTGTAACATATAGCTATAATCAGCGTTGGAAGTATATTTGCGAACGCCGACCTCGTGCGGCTGTTTCTTGTTGGATCGTCTGATCAGTCGGAAGTTGCATTGCAGAGGAGAGTAAATGCCTATTCAAAATGTAATTATTTTTGGATAGTTCAACATGAATTTCCTAAGGGACCGTAGTTTATCATGCATTTACCAGTAGAATGTGGCGCGGAGAAAATATTTCGCCGCATCCAACTTCCGTCCGATTTCGATGAAAGAATTCGTGACTGTCAACTTTACTGCAATGAAGAATTTTAACATGGATGCCGTTTTGACTGGCACTTTTCTTCTCGTAATAAAAATAATTCCTTTGACGTTTTCACATACACGTCGCACAATAAATCTACTGCTATGCAGTATTGCACTTTTAGTATTGCACTTTGCTTTACACTGAAATAATATTATTTTTAACGATAAAAATACGGCGGCAAGACATGCGCGTCCGACACAAGTTACAAGAGACAAGAGAAGAATGAGTAACTGTTCATCGAGAATATCTCGTACATTAAAAAAATGTGTAAAAGTGTTCTTCTTCTGTCCGTTTTTCGCGCCGCGGTTTTCAAAGTCAATAACTCAATGCATCTCTGACGGCACTTCGACAGTAAACAAGTTACGTCACAGGTCGTTCACCTTTTACATTCTCACAACATTATTTGCTAACTGTAGCTGTTGCCGAGCGACTGCTCGATTAGTGAATGATTTAAAATGATAAGGCAATCGCATAATGTTACACAGTCTGTCAATTATTTCTTTCACTTGCTTCCACGCCCTGTTTATTTTTTCCAGTATAACTTTGAGCCAAGGTCAGTCTCCTATTCCCACGCCCAATCCCATTCTAATATCAAAACGTTTAAATGTTTTATCACTTTCATAAATTCTCTATTCTTACTGTTTAATTTGATTTTTCTAAAATATCAAAAAGTTTGTTTCTTTCGATTCTATCGAATTTGACGAGCGTTTCTGAAAGCATTTAGTAGGAAATTGCTGATAAGGAGATCAGCAGGTATTTGTTAATGTCTGTTTTATCCCCCATACCTACCAATGATGAGGTAGCCGGATTAGAACATCATGTTAGTCTTCAGCGAGTATCGACTGTTCCAAATACACTCCTGGAAATGGAAAAAAGAACACATTGACACCGGTGTGTCAGACCCACCATACTTGCTCCGGACACTGCGAGAGGGCTGTACAAGCAATGATCACACGCACGGCACAGCGAACACACCAGGAACCGCGGTGTTGGCCGTCGAATGGCGCTAGCTGCGCAGCATTTGTGCACCGCCGCCGTCAGTGTCAGCCAGTTTGCCGTGGCATATGGAGCTCCATCGCAGTCTTTAACACTGGTAGCATGCCGCGACAGCGTGGACGTGAACCGTATGTGCAGTTGACGGACTTTGAGCGAGGGCGTATAGTGGGCATGCGGGAGGCCGGGTGGACGTACCGCCGAATTGCTCAACACGTGGGGCGTAAGGTCTCCACAGTACATCGATGTTGTCGCCAGTGGTCGGCGGAAGGTGCACGTGCCCGTCGACCTGGGACCGGACCGCAGCGACGCACGGATGCACGCCAAGACCGTAGGATCCTACGCAGTGCCGTAGGGGACCGCACCGCCACTTCCCAGCAAATTAGGGACACTGTTGCTCCTGGGGTATCGGCGAGGACCATTCGCAACCGTCTCCATGAAGCTGGGCTACGGTTCCGCACACCGTTAGGCCGTCTTCCGCTCACGCCCCAACATCGTGCAGCCCGCCTCCAGTGGTGTCGCGACAGGCGTGAATGGAGGGACGAATGGAGACGTGTCGTCTTCAGCGATGAGAGTCGCTTCTGCCTTGGTGCCGAAGATGGTCGTATGCGTGTTTGGCGCCGTGCAGGTGGGCGCCACAATCAGGACTGCATACGACCGAGGCACACAGGGCCAACACCCGGCATCATGGTGTGGGGAGTGATCTCCTACACTGGCCGTACACCTCTGGTGATCGTCGAGGGGACACTGAATAGTGCACGGTACATCCAAACCGTCATCGAACCCATCGTTCTACCATTCCTAGACCGGCAAGGGAACTTGCTGTTCCAACAGGACAATGCACGTCCGCATGTGTGCCACCCAACGTGCTCTAGAAGGTGTAAGTCAACTACCCTGACCAGCAAGATCTCCGGATCTGTTCCCCATTGAGCATGTTTGGGACTGGATGAAGCGTCGTCTCACGCGGTCTGCATGTCCAGCACGAACGCTGGTCCAACTGAGGCGCCAGGTGGAAATGGCATGGCAAGCCGTTCCACAGGACTACATCCAGCATCTCTACGATCGTCTCCATGGGAGAATAGCAGCCTGCATTGCTGCGAAAGGTGGATATACAGTGTACTAGTGTCGACATTGTGCATGCTCTGTTGACTGTGTCTATGTGCCTGTGGTTCTGTCAGGGTGATCATGTGATGTATCTCACCCCAGGAATGTGTCAATAAAGTTTCCCCTTCCTGGGACAATGAATTCACGGTGTTCTTATTTCACTTTCCAGGAGTGTATATTAACCCACAAATTGCTTGAAATTTCTTGGCGGAATTCCTGTTAAGTTTTTTCCCACATTTCGGTAGCAATGCCACACCATATGTGGTATTTTCTTATTTTGGAGTTTGCGGATTATTTTCTTTCTCCTACTTAAATGTATTCTGAGTCTGAATTCACTAAAATGTTTCTAATATCCGTTTATCTTTCGGCAAGTCGCAATCTGGAATGGTGCTGAAATAATTTTATAAAGTCTGTAATTTTTCTTACTATTTGCTACCGCTGTTGTACCTGGATGCTCATTTCTAGACAGCTCTTTTCAGTTGAGCGACCTTTTTCAAATGAACTTAAAATAATCGAAAAATTTTTATCAACTGGTGCTGTATGGTGTAACACAAGTCTTCAACAACAATTACTTGTTCTCTAACTTTCGTCATTATTCTGGAAAATGTGACTGAAGGGCATGGTCACTTTAATAAAATATAAGTTTTTAGTTCTTAAAGTCCGTCTTGTTGTCATCTTGACAGAAGTATTGCTATGGCCAGAGGACTAGACTGTGCGACGAATATGTACTGATTCCAGGATTGTGGACGCCCAGATGAATCACTGCGAAATGAAATCAAATGTCTACACTTTCAACTTTAGTATTTCGAGTCTTCATGTATCACGCTGACGGCATTTAACATCCATTTCTCCCCTGAGCCATAAATTCCAGCCAAACAAGTTTCCTTTCTATAGCATCATAAAACATGACTCTACCCCTGTACACCACAGGTTCCTGCCAAGTGCCAACAAGTAAAAAGATTACATTTGAGGCAAATAGGTTTAGATGATTTACATCGTTGTCAAAGACATTGTTTCTTTTAACTGATGCGTAGTTTAGCAAAACTTAGTAAAATTTAAATGTATAGATTTTCAACGCAAAGCTTCAAAATTATCATAACGTCATAGAATGTAAATAGCTATCCATTAATATTGAATTTTAGAGAACGAAGATTTATACTAACGTTTCAACCTTTAAATAAAATTATCGGTACTCATTAGTATCCATAGTTTCAGAAAGTATATCAGGTTTGACTGGATCACAGAATTAATTCTCTGTTATTCCATCAGCGTGAGATGATTCCTGTCTAACTACTGACAAGGACATAGGAATAAATAAACATACATAATCCTCGCCAGCACATCTGCGCTTGCACTAGATTTTGTTGCTCTGGATGACCATGATGAGTAAGGTTGTCATTGCAGAATATTAGTAACAAGCATGTTCTTGGAGTAAACAACGGTTCCTACTCGAAACAACTCAATAGACAGCTAGCGTAGCCAAGAGCCCAACAGTTGAAGAATGAAAGTTAGTAAAATTTCATAAAGTGTTAGCTCGTCTTAAAACTCTCACAATAATAACCATCAAATATATGACAATGCTGCCAAGCGGTTTATACAACCCTGTGTCCCGGTTGCTTTTCTCTCTGGGACTTTTGATTTCGCGCCGTAGCCACCAATTTAGAGTTCCTCTGCCTGTTTCGTCGTCCGTTCGACAGCGGTGTTTCACGCACTGCTGTGGACTGTCGCTGTCGACGAGCGGAGTGGCGATGGGGCGTGAAGTGGCACCTTGGACGCTGTCAGTGCCTTGCCGGTGGTGACTGCACTAACAGATGGGGATGGGGGTTATCAATGAAACTGCCGGTTTTCGGTTATGTCGATTTGTTCAACGCCATTTTAACCGGACTGTTAAAATCGCTCAAAATAACTAATTTCTGAAATAACCGATTTTCGGTTCTTTATTCGTATTCGTAGTGAAGGCAGCAGAGGATCAAGTAGGCAAAAAGACGAAGGCTAGTAGAAATCCTTGGGTAACAGAAGAAATATTGAATTTAATTGATGAAAGCAGAAAATATAAAAATGCAGTAAATGAAGCAGGCAAAAAGGAATACAGATGACTCAAAAATAAGATCGACAGCAAGTGCAAAATGGGTAAGCAGGCATGGCTAGAGGACAAATGTAAGGATGTAGAGGCTTATCTCACTAGGGGTAAGATAGATACTGCCTGCAGGAAAATTAAAGAGACCTTTGGAGATAAGAGAACCACTTGTATGAACATCAAGAGCTCAGATGGAAACCCAGTTCTAAGCAAAGAAGGGAAAGCAGAAAGGTGGAAGGAGTATATACAGGTCTATACAAGGGCGATGTACTTGAGGACAATATTATGGAAATGGAAGACGATGTAGATGAAATGGGAGATACGATACTGCGTGAAAAGTTTGACAGAGCACTGAAAGACCTGAGTCGAAACAAGGCCCCCGGAGTAGACAACATTCCATTGCAACTACTGACGGCCTTGGGAGAGCCAGTCCTGACAAAACTCTACCATCTGGTGAGCAAGATGTATGTATATAATAATTCCAATCCCAAAGAAAGCAGGTGTTGGCAGATGTGAAAATTACCAAACTATTAGTTTAATAAGTCACAGCTGCAAAATACTAACGCGAATTCTTTACAGACGAATGGAAAAACTAGTAGAAGCCGACCTCGGGGAAGATCAGTTTGGATTCCGTAGAAATATTGGAAAACATGGGGCAATACTGCCCTTACGGCTTATCTTAGAAGCTAGATTAAGGAAGGGCAAACCTACGTTTCTAGCATTTGTAGACTTAGAGAAAGCTTTTGACAATGTTGACTGGAATACTTTCAAATTCTGAAGGTGGCAGGGGTAAAATACAGGGAGCGAAAGGCTATTTACAATTTGTACAGAAACCAGATGTCAGTTATAAGAGTCGAGGGACATGAAAGGGAGGCAGTGGTTGGGAAAGGAGTGAGACAGGGTTGTAGTCTCTCCCCGATGTTATTCAATCTGTATATTGAGCAAGCAGTGAAGGAAACGAAAGAAAAATTCGGAGTAGGTATTAAAATCCATGGAGAAGAAATAAAAACCTTGAGGTTCGCCGATGACATAGTAATTCTGTCAGAGACAGCAAAGGACTTGGAAGAGCAGTTGAACGGAATGGGCAGTGTCTTGAAAGGAGGATAACTGATTATGGTCGAAGTAGAGAAGATATAAAATGTAGACTGGCAATGGCAAGTAAAGCGTTTCTGAAGAAGAGAAATTTGTTAACATCGAGTATAGATTTAAAGTGTCAGGAAGCCGTTTCTGAAAGTATTTGCATGGAGTGTAGCCATGTATGCAAGTGAAACACGGACGATAAATAGTTTAGACAAGAAGAGAATAGAAGCTTTCGAAATGTGGTGCTACAGAAGAATGCTGAAGATTAGATGGGTAGATCACATAACTAATGAGGAAGTATTGAATCGGATTGGGGAGAAGAGAAGTTTGTGGCACAACTTGACCAGAAGAAGGGATCGGTTGGTAGGACATGTTCTGACGCATCAAGGGATCACCAATTTAGTATCGGAGGGCAGCGTGGAGGGTAAAAATCATAGAAGGAGACCAAGAGATGAATACACTAAGCAGATTCAGAAGGATGTAGGTTGCAGTAGGTACTGGGAGATGAAGAAGCTTGCACAGGATAGAGTAGCATGGAGAGCTGCATCAAACCAGTCTCAGGACTGAAGACCACAACAACAACAACATTCGTATTATTTAGTGTATTAAAGGAAGAAATCGAAAAAAAAGACTGAAAAATTTTACTTCCTTAGTTTTAAGAAACATAGAACCAAAATATTAAATTAAATAGTCAAACAAGAAAAAAATTTACTTCCTTAGTTGTAAGAAACATAGAACCAAAATATTAAATTAAATAGTCAAACAAGAAAAAAATTTACTTCCTTAGTTTTAAGAAACATAGAACCAAAATATTAAATTAAATAGTCAAATAAAAGAAAGCCTGGTCCGTCCACCATTTGCTGCTTTTCTCTAAAAGATATAAGTGATTGACTATTACAAAAAAATCTCCAGTATTCTCCTATTGAATCTAATTTTTTGAAACTTTGCTACAAATCATTGCAATCGGGACCATACCACTATTTGGACGAATAGTCAGTGCTAAAGAGTGAAAACTGAGGTTGAAGAACTGTATCTTTCGCGTTAATTTGTCCGTTGTCAAGGGCTACAAGCACATAAATAAATACATATACCAAATAGATATTTTATCGCAAGCTATGAGTGAACCAGTAATATTTTAAAGCAAGTGGAGCATTCTACTTCATTAATACTGCACTTGCTAAAACTTTCGACACTAGGGTTGGTGCCATTCTGTAGTACAACTGATGTCCAAAGACATCAGTGAGAAACTACCGTATAGGCTAGATGGGATACGTCTTGCATGTACACACGTACCATCTAATAGGCCACACCACATCCTAACAGGTATATTATTGTCTCAGCATGCTATACGAATTCTTACACCATGTGTTTGTTGATCGTTCCTGTCAGCCGTGTTGTTAGAATAGCACTGACGACTTTTCCCATTTTCTATAATAATCCAACATTTCAGAACAGTGCAAATTTTATGAATACAAATTACTCATTCTTTAAAAACGGTTTATTAAAAAACTAAAAATTTTAACACCACTGCAATAACTAATTGATATTCATGTGTTTTTCCCCGGTTATTAGTCTTCTTTTTCTTAGGGCCTTTGTCCCTAAGAGGGTGGCCGTATGCCCTTCCTGCCGCCACCCTGCACCCCCCCCCCCTCCCCCACCCCCAGGACAGAATTAGTGTACGCCAGCTGTCTGCATCTAGTGTAAGCCATGAAATAGTGCGAACGCTTTCAAATGTCAGCGAGTGGTGTAACTGAATCAGGACATGGGGATCAACAAGGTATTCACCTAGTGGGTTGTGGAAAACCGCCTAAAAACCACATCCAGGCTGGCCGGCACACCTACCCTCGTCATTAACCGCCGGGCGGATTCCATCTAGGGCCGGCGCGCCTACCCCAGCCCAGGAAGCAGCGCATTAGCAGGTCACTTTTGCCCACTTATTAGTAAAAATATTTAAAAAAGCACCTGTTATAACAGAGCAGACAAATACTGAAAAATATCGGTTATTCAGAACTAACACACTGGTATCGGTTTTCCCCATCGGTAATAGCAGCGTTGTGAAGGGGAGCTATGGTGGCGATGCTAAGTTTGGCGTGTTCCGTAGACATGGTGGTTTTTTTGGTTCCCTAGGCGTGATAACTTCGGAAACTTGAAGATTTGTATTGTGTATTGCTTAAACGCCGCCGCTTGGTAGGCTAGTTGTCGGGCCACAGTGAAGCTACAGGCCAGTGTAAATCCGTCGTTGAACGGTGCTGCCATTGCGAGTGTTCGCTGGTGTGTTGGCGGCGCGCCTCACCGTTGCTTTTGAGTGGTTAATGGTGTTTGCAATTTACTGAGTTACGACTCACTCATTGTTCACATCCATTTACAAGAATATAAGCACCGGAGGGCGCCCCGCCACGAAGTAAAACTTTGCTCTGCGTTGCTGCTACGTGTTACAATAAATCTGATCGTAATAACAAGATTAGTTGGTATTTAATTAGTTTTGCTTGTGACCGAGTGTTGATTAACGCTCAGTTCACTTAGTTAAGCTTTGGGGCCGAGTATTAGGGCGTTATGAACAGCTACAAGCTAAAAAGCGTTTTCGCTTTTGACGCACTCGATCTAGTCATTTTCTGTAATTGTTTATTTGAGTAAATCTGGCAGAGCGTAATCACTTGATCTCGATTTGATTTGGGCCAGCGCACCTCTGAGCCTGAAATACGCGAATCGTCAGACGATTTCGGGAGTGGAATCGTGTTTTGTAAAGCTGCCGATGTACATTAGTCTCATCATATGTCCAAAGTAACAGTAAATTAGTGCGTCTATATATGGCGCAATATTGCGTGGAATATACGGAAACAGCATGGGGATTGTCGACGGGAATTAACGCGTGGTAGTGTAGCGTAATGACTGTTTCGGTCGACGTATGTAATATGGAAAGCAACAGTGAATTTACAGAGCAGTAGAAAGGTGTGATTACCTTCGTGTATTGCAAATCTTGTCCAGTGAAGTAATAAATGCTGTTGGTGTGTCATTGAATACTGTCCTTACTAATTATGCCATTGTTGTGGTCGTTAAGACGATCTAATTAAAGTGATTGAAAATGTTTGAAGTTCTCAGGAAAAATATATACGCTACAGGGCAACAGATAATAGAAAAAAATGTTCAAAAGTCGAGAGGAAGCAATGCGAATTGATGACCAAGTGATAAGTGATATGATTAAAAGGAGCTTCAGGCAAACATACGATCTTCCTCCTCTACAGCCGGCCGGGGTGGCCGAGTGGTTATAGGCGCTAAAGTCTGGAACCGCGCGACAGATAAAGCCAGGAGAAGAATAGAGATAGACTATCACAGACAAAGCACGCGTTCCTGGCCGAACTGTATCAAGGATAAGCCGTGACCTGAGAAAGAGATTTCTGAAAACGTGCGTCTGGAGGACAGCACTGTATGAAAGTGAATCACGGACTGTGAGAAAACCGGAAAACAAGAGAGGACGTGATTTTGATGTGGTATTATGGAAGGATGCGTAGGAATATGTGTACGTATAAGATATGTGGTCCTCAGCAGGATCAACTAGGAAAGGAACATGTGTGAAAACACTCACTAGAAAAAAGGACCGGATGAAAGGAAATGTAAAAAAACATCAGCGACTAACTTCCGTGGCACTAGAGGGAGAAGTAGAGGGCAAAATTTGTAGGGGAAGACAAAGATTGATATATAGAATAAATAATTAAGAACATTGGGTGTAGGTGCTGTCCAGCGATTTTCTCTTCTGTACCGGTTAGAAGACTGATGGCCCAATGGGATGTAAAACGAGATAGCGATCTACCATGACAGACTGCATCTTGCACCATTCGTAGCTAATGTTTTCTTCCCTGCGCCGTAGAAATTGTTGCAAAACGTCAACGCTCAGGCTCGAACGCTTTTCGAATGAACTGTTCGGAGAGAGCATGGATTTTCTTGCTTTAGCCGAATATACTCCGTGCTCATTCGTATGTGATAAATTAATTATTTGTGACCGACCGGGACTAGAACTCAAAGTCCTTGCTTTTCGCATAAAACTCACTACCATCAGCGCCATATGGGCACGCTTGAAAGACCGAGTGAAGGCCTAACGCCTTAGGGCCTCTCTCTCTCCTTCACTGTCAACAATAAACTTACGACTGCGGGTAAATCAAACGTTCATGTAGGTCCATTCGGTGTGAGCTGCTGACCTACAAACACGAAGAAGTAATTTGTTACATTCATATATTTCTATTTTATGACTGTGTCTTCGGTAATAAATTATCACCAGTTTGTACTTGTTAATTACTATTACACAGAGATGTATTTATTATCCTTAGAGCATTTAACTTTACACTGATGAACCAAAACATTATGACCACCTGCTTAATAGCTTGTCTGTTCGTCTTTGGGGCGAATTACATCACTGACACTGCGTATCAAGGATCCAACAGTTTGTTGATAGGTTTGTGGAGGTATGTGGCTTTAGATGTCTACGCACAGGTCGTGTAATTCGTGTAAATAACGGGCCGCTGATCCGCGTAGGCGGTGATCGCCTCCGACAGCGATCCAGATGAGTTCCACAGTAATTTCGCCACCGAGACATCAGCGCGAGTTCACTATAATGCTCCTCAAACCGCTGTAGCACGGTTCTGGCTCCGAGACACAGATACGTCTGAAAGATGGCATCGCGGTCGGGGAAGGTATCAAGCTTGAAGGGATGCAGGTGGTTCGCAGCTGTCAGTCTGTCTCCGATTACTACCACAGTTCCCATGCCAGCACAGGAGTCTGAGTTCGTGGCGCGCTGTTCATTTCGAGCCTCCGTTCTCCTCGATGTCGGTGTTTGTGGAGACGACCATCGACCTAGTGTAGCAAAAATGTGATTGTTTCCAGGGCTCTCAGGTGACCAGCCGGACGCGATCGCTGAAATCCCGCGATATTTAGGCGAATAACCTTTCCGCCATCATCAGGTGGTTCTAATGGAATGGTCTGTCTGCTTCTTCTCTCTCACCTTTTACTTTCCCCACCTTGGGGAAGTGTATGAAGGAGTTTATAGCTTTCTGGATTTTACTCCACAATGTGTGTTGTGTGTGTGCGTGTGTGTGTGTGTGTGTGTGTGTGTGATTATCTTTGATTGTTTTGACTGTCTGTGTATTGTGGTGGTGGTCTGGTGGTGTCTTGTACTTGCCTGAGGTTGGCGAGATGTTGAGTGTTTTAAGGATTAAGGATTGGTATTAGGACTTGGAGACTTTGGGATTTTTCTCTTCGACTTAGTCGTCGATGATCGTCATAGGACGTTGTGCTTATCACGGGACTTGTAATACCTACCTAAGGAGTGGATGAAGTTATTTCCAGATCTGGAAGAGCGCTAGTAGAAAGCCCTAGCCAGATGTTGGAATCTTTCTTTGAAGAAGGGGATTTCGGCAGCGGCGTGCAGATCGTCGGTGGGAAATCCCATGGATAGGTGCAGTGCCCTCCTGAGGGCGAGGTACTGCAGCCTCTGGAATTCGTCTAGATGCTGCTTTGATGAGTATCCCCAGACAGAGCACGCATACTGCATTACTGGCAGTATAAGGGCCTGATAGACATTTACTCGTACAAAGCAGGGAAGGGAGCTGGTTGTGTTGAGGACTGGGTATAGGATGGACACAGACCTTCCTGTGGACCTCGTCTATGTGGGGTTTCCACATTAGTCTCGAGATACTTAGCGGATCTGCGCCAGGGGAGTCGGGATCCATGTAGGTAGAGGTGAAGGGGGGGGGGGGGGCATTGAGGGGGCTCACATCTCCCGAGTCTCCGGGCCATCAGCATAGCCTGTGTCTTTTCACTTGTATTATAGCACTTTATGCCATACTGGGTAGAAGGCTTTGGCTACATCAAGTAGCGCTATCCCACAGTAGCCTCTGTGGTTGAAGCCCTCCGTGACTGCTTCCACCAGTCTCAGGATCTGTTGTGGGGTGGAGTGCTTCTGTCGGAATCCGAATTGGAAATCCGGCAGAAGTCGCTCGTTGGTGATGTGGTCCCGTTTGGGAATAAGCAGGCGCTCACAGATCTTGCTGAGAGTTGGCAAGAGGCTAATCGGCTTGCAGTGCTGAGGGAATAAAGGGTATTTCCCTGGTTTGTGTATCACGACCACTTCCGCGTTTTTCCAGTATGCTGGGAACTCACGGGTACCAGTAATCTCGTTGAAGGCGTTCGCGAGGTGTTCGACAGCCGAGGGCGGGAGGTTGGTAACTAGCTGGTTGGTGACACTGTCGTGTCCTGGCGCCTTTTTTGTAGGGAGGAACCTAATTACTTTTGCCATGTCTTCAGGGGTGAAAAGTGTGGGTTAGTCCTCTGGGTCTTCCTCAGCATTGAGGAAGACAGCATTGAGGATGGACTACCTCTTCGTGTTCGTTGCCCTGCGGTTCTGCCTCTTGACTCTCCCCGTCGATGCTCGTGACAGTAGCATGTGAACATTCGACCAGCTTCGCCGTAATAATAATCTGCCCGTTGTCAGAGTCACTTATTCCAACGGATTATCCCATTTGCAGACCATATGTTATTTAGGGTGATCCACTGTCGTATGCTCCGCTTACACACATTTGTTAACCGCGATACGTGCCTGCAACGCCACCAGGCGGCGTCGAACGGAACAGTGGACAGTGGTCATAATGTTTTATCAGTGTAGGTTACTTTTAACAGATTGACGTAAGTTATAACTCGGGATAATGTTCTCCATTTCGTTTCACCTTCTGAATTTTCTGACATCTTATCATGTCTTCTGCATTTTACTTTGTATTCAAGTGGTACGACCACTATGTGTGTGCACTTACCAGCATCTTTTTTTTCTTCTACATCCCTCGTATTTACGACGTAATGATCTGTGATGATGGAATACACAACAACAGCTATTATTTCTCTTCATGATTGAAATTATATCACTTTTCCTAAGAAGACATTTGAACAGTTTGATAGTAATGTTGATATGGGATAGGTACGTGATGGCACGTTAATTTGTTCTTCTAATTGCGAGTTACACTTTATGCACTGACTACAGCTCTTACTGCTATTGATATTCGAACGCTGATGGTTCATTACAAGAATTTTTTACCATATTTTATATATATGGCTTCTTTTTCTAAAGAAAATATAAAGAAAAAATTCCACATTGTAACATTCCACTTTTGCCACATTTTGACTTCTTCAGCGATAAGGTGAAATTGTTTTGAACTGTGCTCTGGTTCAAATGTCTTGTTAGTATCGATTTCTAAATTACACTGGTTGCTCTTTGTATTGTGTGTGCTTTGCTCACATTACTATGCAGCTGACATATTTATACCTCACCTGTAGGTATTAAGCTCTTCTTGTAGGTTTCTAATACACTGTATTGTTAACTTTCAATTGAACTTAATTGACATAATTTTGTCAATGATTGCGTCAACATGTTTCCATTTTCGTAGTATGTAATATGGTTTTGTAGGAGTTTCGTAAGTACTACAGTGTACTGCTCATGTCATTTACATTTTACCTTGATAATTGTAACTACATTTATGCTCCAATTACGAAGATAGAGGTACCAAATGTTGATTTCTAACTGAAACCGTTAATGTAATAGAACAACAAAATACAGCTTTGTGTTATGAATTTTATGGAACAGAGAAGAGCTGCTGCAGAATTTGGAAGAAGAGTCGAGGAGCGTGCGTCAAGTGGAAGCCATCGACTGGTCCGTGTTTTGCGTTCGGGTGGAGTAATTGATAGCTCACTTAAAACGTTACATGCTCTATACTAACAGCTTTTACTGTTATTTCTTTCAGGTAATACTTTGGTCATATCTTAGTCATGCCATACATCCGAACAAAGTGAGCTTCTAAAAAAATAAACCGGACATATAAAAACCATTTAGCATGTGTACCAGTCGGCCAACTGATCAGTTCTCAGGAGCGAACCTGTTCAGAAGCTTATCGTTTGGGCACTGTATTGCGTTGGAGAAAGACGTGTCTATGTGTCTTCGGACTGTAAGGTATGTGAAAGCCCCAGCCAGCTGTGTGTGAGATATTGGTGTATTTTGATGCCTGCCAATTTTTTTATGATCCAGTTCTGGTTGTGTTTCCTATCCGCAGACACATGACAATAAGCAGCGTTGGTTTTTAGGTGGCAGTTCTCACAAAAACGAGGATTTGCGTCAGTTTAATATGATGCAAATCTCACTCGCAATGTATTGAACCATTCGTTTGTTGTTAAAAAGACGACTGTTTTTTTCATATTATTGACCAGACGTGTTGTGGAAAGTGCAACGCATGGCGCGGGTCATAGGAGGCAGAGGAGTTACTTGAATCCTTGGGATGGAGGTGGGGAGGGGTTTGGCCTCGAGAGATTTGGGACAGTAACGTGCCTTTCTGGAGACTTGTATAAAGGGTTTCAAAAAAAGCGTTCAGTATTTTGAGAGGTGGAAATTTTGACAAAAACGAGACGTAAACGCCCACCAAACATCAGCTCTAAAATGCATACCTTATGGGTTATGAGCACTTGTTCTCCAGCAAGGGCGGATCCTGGCAGACTTCGCACCATTCGTACTCCTCTTGTGGAGGAGTAAGTATTTCAACGAATGGAAGGAGATGCTGGAACGAGTGTAAGTAGAACTGCAGAAACTACCTGGATTAGTCACAGTGTACTAGGGGCGTTTCAAAAGTCCGTGCAAAAATAAAAACTACTCACGTGTTTGGGGTAAACCTTTTTTATTTTTCGACATAGTGACCTTTTAGACTTATACACTTCATCCAACGCTGTTCTAATTTGTTGATCCCTTTCGAATAATAGGAATTGTCCAAGTCTGAAAAATAGCTACTAGTTGCTGCAGTCACCTCCTCGTTTGAATAAAATCTTTGTTCTGCCCGCCATTTCTTCAAATTAGGGAACAAATAGTTGTCTGAGTGTGCCAAGTCTAGAGAATAGGGGGAATGTGAAACGAGTTGGAATCCTATTTCCATTAATTTTGCGACCACAACTGCTGAGGTGTGTGCTGGTGCATTGTCGTGATGGAAAAGGACTTTTTTGCGATCCAATCGCCGACGTTTTTCTTGCAGCTCGGTTTTCAAACGGTCCAGTAACTATGAATAATATGCACCTGTAATGGTTTTACCCTTTTCCACATAGTCGATGCGGATCATCCCTTGCAGGTTCCAAAACACAGTCGCCATAACCTTTCCAGCCGAAGGAATGGCCCTCCCTTTTTTGGTGCAGATTCTACCTTGGTAACCCATTGTTTAGATTGTTGTTTGATCTCAGGAGTATAGTAATGTATCCATGTTTCATCCACAGTGACGAAAGGACGCTTAAAGTCCTGCGGAATCTTCCTGAACAGCTGCAAATCATCCTTTCAACACTTCAGACGATTCCGTTAATGGTCAAGGATAAGCAACAGCGGAACCAATCTTGCCGATAGCTTTCTCATGTCGAAATGTTTATGCAAAATATTACGTACCCGTTCATTCGAGATGCCCACAGCACTAGCAATCTCACGGACATTAACTCTACTGCCATCCATCACCATATCACTGATTTTATCAATGATTTCCGGAGTCGTAACCTCCAGAGGGCGTCCACTTGTGCCCAAACGGCCACTCCGAAAATTCCGAAATCACTTATAAACTGTTTTAATCGAAGGTGCAGAGTCACCGTAATGTTTATCAAGCTTCTCTTTAGTCTCCTAAGGCGTTTTGCCTTTCATAAAGTAATGTGAAATTCTTTTTCATCCATTTTTTAACAATCACTCGACTTTCTTGATTCATACTAATACCAAACACAAATAAATAGACCAATATGGCTGAACCTTGGTGTGTGTTCTTTCCAAAGATGCTACTAGCTAAATATGACCTCGACACGCGCCGATGGTGCCATCTCTCGGACTTTGCACGGACTTACTGTTTTAAATATTTAAAATTTTAAATATTTCCCAATCATGTTATCTGTTTAAATACAGTGGCGTGAAAAACTTGAAGACAAAAGTAACTTCCACTTGATGTGTCACTGCCTCGTAACATAGCTCGATGAAACTTGGAACGCACGCACAAATAAGTGCTACAGTATAGTACAGAAGGCAAATGAAAAAAAAGACACAATGAGACAAGGAGAAATTACACTTATATTCGAAGACAATAATTACACTGAAGACACTGCGCGACAAAAGCGCCGGTGGTGCCATCTCTCGGACTTTGCACGGATTTTTCAAACGCCCCTCGTAATCTGGGCTATCATGTGCTACGTATCAAAGCTCTTTGGCTCAGGATCTGCCTGGCCAATGGCTGTAACAAAGATGTGGTAAAGATCCACTTTTCACAACAAATATATTCTTTGCAGGTGGCCTTGTTTCAACACGAGATGGGATTGTCAGTTTTCATAACCAATATGTGTGGGCTGATGCAAATTCACACACAGCTGAAGAAGCAAGGCATCTGTGCCGATTTTTGAGTAACGCGTGGTCAGAAATTATGGACGATAGACTAACAGGACCGTACATACTACCAAACAGATTGGCTGGTGCGAGGTATGAACGACTTGCCTGTCCTCTTAGAGAAGGCCCCATTCCACAAAGTAGATCATGGATGATGAACCGCCAGTCCACTTTCTCCGAAATGTCCGAAACACCTCACACGGGCATTTAATGGGTAACGGATTGGTCAGGGAAGCCCAGTACGTTGGCCAACCCGTTCCCCTGATCTTAATCCGTTGAATTTGTCGTCATGGAGACACTTGAGATCTTCGGTGTTATTCAAATCCCACTATCGACTTACAAAAACTACAGGAACGCGTCATCAGAGCTTACCAACAAATCCCTAATCAACTTGTAGTTTTTCAGAGAGTGCGCTGTAACCTAAGATGTCGAACAGGAAGAATGGCTTGCTATTGAGCACCTGCTTTAGGGATGTCTCACGAGTGCAGACCTTATGTAATAGATATCAAAACATGCGCTGTTTCACAGTAATGGAATAACGTTCTCTCATTTGTTTACCGCATTCCGTAGATCGTCCGTAGTAGTAAAGAGCCTGCAGCAGATGCGCCTTTCACAGTAGCGAAGATGAACAATTGCTCTTTAGGCATGCACTCGTTAGAAGATATATTCATTGGATTGACTTTTTTTCTTTTTTTCGTCCATACTTAAGGTAGAGTTCGGAGTCTTCGGCCTTGGCGGTCCAAAATATAATATTTCATATCTTTCCGGGAGTGTAGACGGTAAGTAGATTACGATGGTGGTGGTGGTTAGTGTTTAACGTCCCGTCGACAACGAGGTCATTAGAGACGGAGCGCAAGCTCAGGTTAGGGAAGGATTGGGAAGGAAATCGGCCGTGCCCTTTCAAAGGAACCATCCCGGCATTTGCCTGAAACGATTTAGGGAAATCACGGAAAACCTACATCAGGATGGCTGGAGACGGGATTGAACCGTCGTCCTCCCGAATGCGAGTCCAGTGTTCTAACCACTGCGCCACCTCGCTCGGTAGTAGATTACGAGGGTAATCCCAAAAGTACGGCCTTCTATTTTTTTTATAAGTACAGAACTCTTTTTGTGTGGCAATTGGTCACACATTAAGAGTGTTCAGGCGCTGTGTGTAAACATGCGCACGCCGCGCTGAGGCGCCGTCTTGGCTTGGCAGCCGTTGAGAATGGAGCTCCCGTTGGATGTTACTGCCAAGTGCGAATTGCGCGCAGTTATTCGGTTTTTGAACGTAAAGGGCACTGCGCCGATTGAAATCCATCGCCAATTGACGGAAGTGTATGGTGAGTAAAGCATGGATGTCAAAAATGTTCGTAAGTGGTGTGGAGAGTTTGCAGCTGCTCGGACCGAAAAACGACGAACAAAGGAGTGGGAGACCGACAGTTTCTAAGGAGACAGTGTTGAAGGTTGAGCAAAGCGTGTCTGAAGATCGGTGGATCGCCATGGATGATCTCTGCACGTTAGTTCCTGAGGTTTCCCGAAGCACCACTCACAGAATTTTAACGGAAACCTTGAACTATCGGAAGATGTGCCCAAGATAGATGCCACGCATGCTAACTGAGGAGCACATGCGGCAACGAGTTGATGCTTCCCGCGCATTTCTTCACCGCCTTGCAACCGAACAGGACAACTTTCTGAACTCAATTGTCACGGGTGACGAGACCTGGGCATACCACTTTAAACCTGAGACCAAGCAACGATCACACCAATGGCGGCATCCTTCTTCGCCAAAGCCGCGGAAATTCAAACAAACACAGTCTGCCGGTAAAGTCATGACAACCGATTTTTGGAATTGGAAAGGGGTATTGTTGGTCGACTTTATGCCCACTGGGACCACAATTGACGCTGACAGGTACTGTCAGACTCTGGAAAAACTCAAACGGGCAATTCAGAACCGGAGAAGAGGAATGTTTAGCAAGGGCGTACACTTTCTCCATGGCAACGCTCGCCCACACATCGCTCTCCTGCAATAGTTTCAGTGGAACATAATCTCCCACCCACCCTATAGTCCTGACTTGGTGCCCAGTGACTGTCACCTGCTCCCTGGATTAAAAGAACATTTGGCCGGAAAGCGATTCAGCTCCGACGATGAACTGAAAAAGAGGTTCATAACTTTCTGAACAGCATGGCGAACAGCTGGTATGACATGGCCATACAAAAACTGCCACAGCGTCTACAAGAATGCATCGACAGAAATGGTGATCATGTCGAAAAATAGCTAAATGTTCAAGCTGTAAACTGATGTAAACCATTGTAGAAATAAACAGGTCTATGTACTTATAAAAGAATAGGAGCCCTTACTTTTGTGATTACCCTCGCACAAAACTGTGGCAATATCGCTACTAGCATCATTTAACAAAGAAAACTAGCTCAGTTATCGAAATCTCGTTAAGAATAATCCTTATTCTTCCCAGAAATATCAGTAAGGTCAGTCACACCCACCGCAGGTTCGATTGTGATACGCTTCATCTGTCGTGCATTTATCAGTCTACCTATGTCCAGGATCTTTCTCCTTCGTTCTGCTCAACAGTGCGTCATCGAGAAAGAACGGTGAAAAGCTCTAAAGCGAAGGTGACGCCGTTGTAAAAGCAGGGGGGAAAATAATGCGTGCACTCAGCGTAATCTATACCGAGCTCTGGTTCACAAAAGGAAGGCGCATTTGTTTACGAAGTAGAGCTAGCTTTCTGCAGCTTTTGGGGGGCTGCTTCATAAAGTATTACTGCCGCTAGGAGGGTAAGTGTCTAGCAGCGAAGTGGCACACCTTGCAAGACTTATATCTGCGCTGCAGCAGTTCAGAGGAGGGTGAACCAGAACCTGCCAAAGAAGAGGAAGAAGGGAGACGCTGCCGAGCTAAATGTCAGAGGGAAGAGTTTTCATAGGACGATTAGGAGCTTACAACGTGTTTGCTAACAAAAGTTGGAAAAAAACTTGGCGTGGGAAACCCTGTTGTCTCTGACATAATGACGCTGACTTTCGGATTACTCTTGTACTACAACGCATACAACGCATCTCAGTGTGTACTGGGCAGCAAGTAAAGCTGTGATAGTGATGTTAATGTAATAAAATTTTGGAACTTTACATATATCTAATAATGTGTGAATATCGCTGTGGGTGGTGGGAAGTTCCTATGGGAACAAACTGCTGAGGTCATCGGTCCCTAGGCTTACACACTACATAATCTAACCTACGCTAAGGACAACACAAACCCACGCCCGAGGGAGTACTCGAACCTTCGACGGGAGCAGCCACGCGAACTGTGGCAAGGCGCATTGGACCGAGTTGCTACCCCGCGCGGCGAATATCAAGCATAAATTTCCCGTATCTTAAAATCGCCAACCATCAACAGAAACATAAGTTCAGCACACACAGATGGATTAGAAAATTTAAAAAGGGAAATGGATAGGTTAAAATTAGATATAGTGGGAATTAGTGAAGTTCGGTGGCAGGAGGAACAAGACTTTTGGTAAGGTGAATACAGGGTTATAAACACAAAATCAAATAGGGGTAATGCAGGAGTAGGTTTAATAATGAATAGGAAAATAGGAATGCGGGTAAGCTACTACAAACAGCATAGTGAACGCATTATTGTGGCCAAGATAGATACGAAGCCCACACCTACTACAGTAGTACAAGTTTATATGCCAATTAGCTCTGCAGATGACGAAGAAATTGAAGAAATGTATGATGAAATAAAAGAAATTATTCAGATAGTAAAGGGTGATGAAAATTTAATATCCATGGGTGACTGTGTGTAGGAAAAGGGAGAGAAGCAAACGTAGTAGGTGAATATGGATTGGGGCTAAGAAATGAAAGAGGAACCCGCCTGGTATAATTTTGCACAGAGCACAACTTAATCATAGCTAATACTTGGTTTAAGAATCATGAAAGAAGGTTGTATACATGGAAGAACGTTGGAGATACTAAAAGGTATCAGATAGATTATATAATGGTAAGACAGAGATTTAGGAACCAGGTTTTAAATTGTAAGACATTTCCAGCGGCAGATGTGGACTCTGACCACAATCTAATGGTTATGACCTGTAGATTAAAACAGAAGAAACTGCAAAAAGGTGGGAATTTAAGGAGATGGGATCTGGATAAACTGAAAGAACCAGAGGTTGTACAGAGTTTCAGGGAGAGCATAAGGGAACAATTGACAGGTATGGGGAAAAGAAATACAGCAGAAGAAGAATGGGTAGCTCTGAGGGATGAAGTAGTGAAGGCAGCAGAGGATCAAGTAGGTAAAAAAACGAGGGCTAGTAGAAACCCTTGGGTAACAGAAGAAATATTGAATTTAATTGATGAAAGGAGAAAATATAAAAATGCAGTAAATGAAGCAGGCAAAAAGGAATACAGACGTCTCAAAAATTACATCGACAGGAAGTGCAAAATGGCTAAGCAGGGATGGCTAGAGGACAAATGTAAGGATGTAGAGGCTTATCTCACTAGGGGTAAGATAGATACTGCCTACAGGAAACTTAAAGAGACCTTTGGATATAAGAGAACCACTTGTATGAACATCAAGAGCTCAGATGGAAACCGAGTTCTGAGCAAAGAAGGGAAAGCAGAAAGAGGGTCTGTACAAGGGCGATATACATGAGGACAATATTATGTAAATGGAAGAGGATGTAGATAAGGATGAAATGGGAGATACGATACAGCGTGACGAGTTTGACAGAGCACTGAAAGACCTGAGTCGAAACAAGGCCTCGGGAGCAGACAACATTCCATTAGAACTACTGATGGCCTTGGGAGAGCCAGTCCTGACAAACCTCTACCATCTGGTGAGGACAATGTATGAGACAGGCGAAATATCCTCAGACTTCACGAAGAATATAATAATTCCAATCCCAAAGAAAGCAGGTGCTGACAGATGTGAAAATTACCGAACTATCAGTTTAATAAGTTACAGCTGCAAAATACTAACGCGAATTCTTTACAGACGAATGGGAAAACTGGTAGAATCTGTCCTCGGGGAAGATCAGTATGGATTCCGTAGGAATATTGGAAAACATGGGGCAATACTGCCCTTACGACTTATCTTAGAAGAAAGATTAAGGAAAGGCAAACCTACGTTTCTAACATTTGTAGACTTAGAGAAAGCTTTTGACAATGTTGACTGGAATGCTCTCTTTCGAATTCTAAAGGTATCAGGGGTAAAATACAGGGAGCGAAAGACTATTTACAATTTGTACAGAAACCAGATGGCAGTTATAAGACTCGAGGGACATGAAATGGAAGCAGTGGTTGGGAAGGGAGTGAGACAGGGTTGTAGCCTCTCCCCGATGTTATTCAATCTGTAAATTGAGCAAGTTGTAAGGGAATGATGATGATGATGATGAGTCCCATACTCCGTTTACCGAGCGTAGGGGAGCGACGCGGGAGACCCGCGCCGCCATACTAGGCAAGGTCCTAGTGGAGGTGGTTTGCCATTGCCTTCCTCCGACCGTAATGGGGATGATTGATGATGATGATGAAGACGACACAAACACCCAGTCATCACGAGGCAGGTGAAAAATCCCTGACCCCGCCGGGAATCGAACCCGGGACCCCGTGCTCGGGAAGCGAGAACGCTACCGCGAGACCACGAGCTGCGGACGAAACAAAAGAAAAATTCGGAGTAGGTATTAAAATCCATGGAGAAGAAATGAAAACTTTGAGGTTCGTAGATGACATTGTAATTCTATCAGAGACAGCAAAGGACTTGGAAGAGCAGTTGAACGGAATGGACAGTGTCTTGAGAGGAGTATATAAGATGAACATCAACAAAAGCAAAACGAGGATAATGGAATGTAGTCGAATTAAGTCGGGTGATGCTGAGGGAATTAGATTAGGAAATGAGACACTTAAATTAGTAAAGGAGTTCTGCTATTTGAGGAGCAAAATAACTGATGATGGTCGAAGTAGAGAAGACATAAAATGTAGACTGGCAACGGAAAGGAAAGCGTTCCTGAAGAAGAGAAATTTGATAACATCGAGTATAAATTGAAGTGTCAGAAAGTCGTATCTGAAAGTATTTGTCTGGAGTGTAGCCATGTATGGAAGTGAAACATGGACGATAAATAGTTTGGACAAGAAGAGAATAGAAGCTTTCGAAATGTGGTGCTATAGAAGAATGCTGAAGATTAGATGGGTAGATCACATAACTAATGAGGAAGTATTGAATAGAATTGGGGAGAAGAGGAGTATGTGGCACAACTTGACAAAAAGAAGGGACTGATTAGTAGGACATGTTCTGAGACATCAAGGGATCACAAATTCAGCATTCGAGGGCAGTGTGGAGAGTAAAAATCGTAGAGGGAGACCAAGAGATGAATACACTAAGCAGATTCAGAAGGATGTAGGTTGCAATAAGTACTGGGAGATGAAACAAGCTTGCACAGGATAGGGTAGCCTGGTGAGCTGCATCAAACCAGTCTCAGGACTGAAGACCACAACAACAACAACAACAACAACAACAATAACAACAACACAGAAAACACACATACACTGACATAAAACTGAACTACTCATCATGTCATCCCAGCACACAGAAACATGCTGCATTTAGGTCCATGCTACACAGAGTACACTTTCTTGTTCTAGAAGGAAGCACTCTCAAGAATGAGATAAATACAAATAAAAAGCATTGCAATAAGCAATGGCTACACAGCCAAAACAATTGACAATTTAGACAGACAACGAATGACAACACTATAAAAGAAAAAATATTCGTCAGTATCCTATACCTGGAGTCCATATCACAAAAAATAGCCAAACTTTTCAAAAAAAAAGTAACAGTTTTAGTCGCAACTAATAATAAATTAGGAAACTTATTCATCGATAACATAAAATCAAGTACTCAAACATACAACAACAGTGGAGTGTACAAAGTATCACGCCCCAGTTGTCCTGCCTACTATGTATGGAAAACCGGCAGAAACTTCAAAACCCGTTTTCAAGAACATGTAAATGCTTTCAGGCTCAACCACTTTGAAATATCAGTCATTGCACAACATATGTTGGAAACGAAACATGTCATCAACAATCTAGAAAACAATTTGGTAGAATTACATAATGAAGCCAATGGTAAGACCCTAAATCTGTTAGAACAACTGGAGATATACCTCCACAAAATCAAACAACTATTATCAATGTTAAATGAACAAACAGATTTCGCAAGCTACAGCTGTTTCAGTAATTTTACATATCTGTTCAAAGTTATTTCCTGCATATGTCAATTCTTTCCTGCATATGTCAAGTATTTAATAATTATATCTTTCGCACTATGAAACATTGATCTTTGACCACACCATATACAAAAACCATCTGTGAAGTGTTTATAAACATGTATTTGCGAATGTGCCACTTGGATAAAGTGCTATGCTTGAAAACGGCGGAGGAAAAAACTTACGCTGTTACTAAAACGTTAAAAACGCTTTTTTTGGATTATTTGGCAAGTTTACACTATTCATCTTTTCACTATTTCGCACATATTTTGCGCGCCTGACTTACGAAATTCGTAATCTAACATCAAATCTTTTAGTGACAGGAATATGCATTTCATCTCATTCAAAAGAACAATTAAAGCATGTATAAAGACGAATTACACCTGAAGATGGACCCATAGGTTCCGAAATGCATCGTGTGCTGGATAAAACACTCATACCTCGAGTGTAGAGATGATTGCGACAACATTTACAAATCTTATGGTGAATCTAGTTCTATTGCATCGGTTGTTACGACAACATACATATCAAGAGTTGATTTAGCGCAAGAAAATCTACACCTTATTGACAGAGATGTGATAATATTGTAATTTTCCTTTCATAAATTACATTCAGGAACATTGAAAAAAGCGCACCAAGCTATGACCATCGGATCGAAATGAAATTTATTAGACATAATGATACAGATGAGACATCACTTGACCCTATAATCAAGACAAGTAAACAAATACGGTTCAGTGAAACATAAATAACGCATTGGATCACCTTCTTCTGAAATATACACTCCTGGAAATTCAAATAAGAACACCGTGCATTCATTGTCCCAGGAAGGGGAAACTTTATTCACACATTCCTGGGGTCAGATACATCACATGATCACACTGACAGAACCACAGGCACATAGAAACAGGCAACAGAGCATGCACAATGTCGGCACTAGTACAGTGTATATCCACCTCTCGCAGCAATGCAGGCTGCTATTCTCCCATGGAGACGATCGTAGAGATGCTGGATGTAGTCCTGTGGAACGGCTTGCCATGCCATTTCCACCTGGCGCCTCAGTTGGACCAGCGTTCGTGCTGGACGTGCACACCGCGTGAGACGACGCTTCATCCAGTCCCAAACATGCTCAATGGGGGACAGATCCGGAGATCTTTCTGGCCACGGCAGTTGAGCACGTTGGGTGGCACGGGATACATGCGGACGTGCATTGTCCTGTTGGAACAGCAAGTTCCCTTGCCGGTCTAGGAATGGTAGAACGATGGGTTCGATGACGGTTTGGATGTACCGTGCACTATTCAGTGTCCCCTCGACGATCACCAGAGGTGTACGGCCAGTGTAGGAGATCGCTCCCCACACCATGATGCCGGGTGTTGGCCCTGTGTGCCTCGGTCGTATGCAGTCCTGATTGAGGCGCTCACCTGCACGGCGCCAAACACGCATACGACCATCATTGGCACCAAGGCAGAAGCGACTCTCATCGCTGAAGACGACACGTCTCCATTCGTCCCTCCATTCACGCCTGTCGCGACACCACTGGAGGCGGGCTGCACGATGTTGGGGCGTGAGCG
Source organism: Schistocerca gregaria (assembly GCF_023897955.1). Taxonomy (NCBI): domain Eukaryota; kingdom Metazoa; phylum Arthropoda; class Insecta; order Orthoptera; family Acrididae; genus Schistocerca; species Schistocerca gregaria. Next base: position 165,096,325 of record NC_064924.1, on the reverse strand, counting down.
GAAGACGGCCTACGGTGTGCGGGACCGTAGCCCAGTTTCATGGAGACGGTTGCGAATGGTCCTCGCCGATACCCCAGGAGCAACAGTGTCCCTAATTTGCTGGGAAGTGGCGGTGCGGTCCCCTACGGCACTGCGTAGGATCCTACGGTCTTGGCGTGCATCCGTGCGTTGCTGCGGTCCGGTCCCAGGTCGACGGGCACGTGCACCTTCCGCCGACCACTGGCAACAACATCGATGTACTGTGGACACCTCACGCCCCACGTGTTGAGCAATTCGGCGGTACGTCCACCCGGCCTCCCGCATGCCCACTATACGCCCTCGCTCAAAGTCCGTCAACTGCACATACGGTTCACGTCCACGCTGTCGCGGCATGCTACCAGTGTTAAAGACTGCGATGGAGCTCCGTATGCCACGGCAAACTGGCTGACACTGACGGCGGCGTTGCACAAATGCTGCGCAGCTAGCGCCATTCGACGGCCAACACCGCGGTTCCTGGTGTGTCCGCTGTGCCGTGCGTGTGATCATTGCTTGTACAGCCCTCTCGCAGTGTCCGGAGCAAGTATGGTGGGTCTGACACACCGGTGTCAATGTGTTCTTTTTTCCATTTCTAGGAGTGTATGTCGCAGCATTCTCCGGTGTAGAGTTGGTTAGACGTCTGATGTTGTCCTGAGGCAGACTCGCCCACAAACCTTGAACAGCCACGACCAAATCGCGAACGGATTGACACGGCAGCATCTGGCGTTCCAGCTGGTCTCCCACACGTGCTCTTTAGGGAACGGGTCAGAGGAGCAGGCCGCCCATGGAAGAGTCGAAACATGACGTAGGAAGTCGTGTGCAACTCGACCTGTAAGCGGGCGAGCATTAGCTTGTTGGAAAAGAGCCCCAGGTGGACCATGTAAGAAAGATTCCATATGTGGTCAAAGAACGCCAGCGTTATAACGGTGGCCTAATAAGGTTCCCCGTACCATAATTAAAGGGGACCAGCCGCCGTATATTAACCCCTTCCCCTCTCAGATCATCAACCCGGTTGTGCGGGCAGTGTAGCGCGAACTGCAGCTCTTACTCAGCTGCATTCACACCCGCGTGTGGTTTGTCATCTATCCCCAAAAGGAATCTGGACTCGTCACTAAACACCCCTTTCTGACAGTCTGTGGCAGTTCACACCGTCCTGGCCTAGTACCACTGTAGGCACAGTCGCCAACGTCTCGGTGTTGACAACAGTACACGACAAGGGCACCTGGATTGGAAATTGGCGTCCGCAAGGCATCTGGAAATGTTTTGCTAAAAAACTGGCATCCGCGCACCTGCTTGTATCGTGGAGCGAGTCACTGTAGGATGCCCGATCACTTGCGGCACGCCTCTTCAATCCCGTCGCGTCGTCGTCTTCCTGGTCGCTCCAGACCCTGTACGTCGCACGTGTGCGTCACCTCGTGTCCGCTGCTCCCAAATTGTCTGGTGAAACACTCCGAATGATCGACCTGGCGAACCACACGGAGTGTCTGCCAGTCCGTGGCTTTCGTGCCGATGATTAGGCCTCTCTCAAACTGGCTTCATTGTGAGAAATGCCGTGTAACACTTTTACCTGGCATTTCTACGCCTACTTACTTCCTCCGCGAGTCGGGATGTGGCCGTCACGTGCATGACCTGTTCACTGTACGCCGTTTAAATACGGTCCTCTCCCCGATCACAACGCCACTGCGGAATCCTTGGGCATGCACACTGGCATCGAAATTGGATCATTTACATATCAGACATCACGGTAATGTTGACAAAGTTTCGCGTTTGTACCTTTCTTCCTTCTGGGTGCGCTTATCTTCAGTGTTCCTGAGTGTGTATCAGGAGTTATCAGATTTAAGCACTGGTTTATTCTCTGGCGGAGAGGTCCACCGTTAATCGCACTTCAAGCTAACAATATCTGGTGCTATCTTCTAGCGAGGCGCTCAGCAACAACTGTGTCTCACCTGAAGATGTCGCACAGGTGGACAGTCGAAATACAGCGTCCACTTGATGTGGCTGCAAACCAGAGAAGAGTATCGCCAGTAGAAGTCAACATCTGATCCACCCTAAGCAAGTATGATCACTTAGTCTTTCTACCCTCTGTTGCTAGTATTATGGTATATGGCAACTTTAGCTTATTCCAGTGTGCAACTGCAGAAATGGAGGTTTCGTTTTGCCAGACGCTCTTCGCCTAAATGTAATGAGGTATCATAGGTGGCTGTATGAGCTGTGGAAAGATGAGAGTGCAGTTTGTGTGCTGTGTTGACAAGTATTTATTCCTAGTGGTGCAGCACGGCAAGCACACTCATGAATAAAGGAAAAATCATATTGCTACTGAAGGCGGCTCAACAAACGACGGAGAAACGTGTTTTTCAATACGAAATTGCATTCGGAGACAGACGTTGGCAAGAAAGTCATTAATAATAAAAATACGATCCTCGTTAAAATTGCAGAAGACATGGTGGAGGACTTGATGTGAGAAAAAGTTTGCACGCTATACTCATCATTTTGTTTTGCGGCTCCTTATATTGGCCGTGTTTGCAGTTAAAATTGTTGGATGTAAGGTCCGCCAGTTATGCAAACTGCCGTTTTTTCTCAGTACACAAACATGTTTCAAATGGTGCAAATGGCTCTGAGAACTATGGGACTTAACATCTGAGGTCATCAGTCCCCTAGAACTTAGAACTAGTTAAACCTAACTAACCTAAGGACGTCACACACATCCATGCCCGAGGCAGGATTCGAACCTGCGACCGTAGCAGTCACGCGGTTACGGACTGCAGCGCCTAGAACCGAGTGGCCACCGTGGTCGGCACAAACATTTTTTTACCACGACTGTGCCATCATCAGTGGGTTCTCGTTTTTATTTATTCTGCAATGTGAACATTTTTTTGAATGATTATAAAATCATGTGCATCTTTAGTTCAAACAACAGATCGTTTCTTTTTGTACATACCTTTACATTTTCTGTGCTTGAATTTTCTGGATCACTTGTGTGTTAATTACTACAGGTAGCTCGTCATCTGCAACCAAGCGATAATGATGAAAAGGTTTTTTGCTGGGAGTTAACCTATCTTCTAGAATGTAACTTAGTTTGTCGCGATGTTTGCATTAACACACAAATGATCCAGAAAATTACTGCGCACCAAATGTAAAGGTATTTACGAAAAGAAACGATCTGTTGTTTGAACTAAAGATGCAGATAATTTTATAATCATTTAACAAAACTGTTCACGTTGCAGGATAAACAAAAACGAAAACCCTCTGATGATGACACAGTGGTGCCGAAACATGTTTGTGTACTGTGAAAAAACGGTGTTTTACATAACTGGCGGACCACACATCCGACAAATTGTGCGATATTATTTCACAAATTTTAGTTATATTTTAAACTGAAGAGAAATATTTTTTAACAATCCTAAGCTACGCACGCTCCATCTGGAAATGACAATTCCGTCTTTCGCACAAATTACTTTGTTACTAGTGATATAAACTTAGATGTTGTGGCGGTGCCTTTGTATTCCCCGGGCGCTTACAATTGTTGGGAAGATGTGGTTTGTCGACCAGCTGGCCGATTGGAACCTAGGTACACCGAGTACAAGTTACCGGCCTTGGGAGACACCACACGAATATGGGGCCTTTTTCATTATCTCCGTAATATTTACTATCTCAAGATAATGATCCTGCCGTGAATTAGTAACTTTGTCCGCTCAGAAGTTGCCGAGGGGGTAGGTATTACTATCCCTGAGTGAAAAGAAAATCAATCACCACTTTGTAATAATAATTCACTTGCACTAAATAAATGAAATGTCAAGTGTGAAAAAATTACCCTATCCAGACTGACTCTAATTAACCAGAATTTCCACACCAGTCGTAGGACCTGACTACAGTTCAACAGAGTAAAACGTCAAGAGTCTAAGTACAATCACTTTCAGTAAAAATCAAAATCAGTGCCAGTGATTTCCTCGTAATTTATACAGTCAGGCGCCACTTAGAACCTATAACTAGCCTTTAGTCGTTACATTCAAGAATAAGTGCAATATTCTGCTCGACACGATATAGATCATTACAGAGTCACGCACAAACAGGAACAGCACTTTCTTCTTAAAATTTTTCGTAATTCCAATCTGCGCCGGTGATGTTACGAACATTTTGGCGGCTGCTTAATCTCGCTCGGCTGTCCGCTGTTATTGACCAGATGGTCGGTTCACCAATTGTTTTGCCAGCAGCAGCGCCCCATAACTTACACTGTGCTTTCTGATTCAGTTGTCAGTTTCTATTAACACAATGAAAATCTGCTTTGTTCAGACACTGATTGCCCCTATCAGCTGTCTATGGAACTTTCCATAATGACGTGCCTACACCGCTGGGGTATAGGTAATTTAAGACGGCCAATGTGAGCGATCCGTCACAATGTTCGTTACGACTACTTGGTATGAATTTTGGTCCTGCAAATAATTTGGACGCGAAGTTCAGTTACAAATGTTCAAACCATGTTCGGTACTCAAATTTATTGCCGTTACTGACACATGCCTGGACGAAATTTCTAGTAATTCCAAAGAAGGTAGCTCTCCAAAATAACTCAGAAAACTTCATGAACAAAAAAATACGATCTTTCTCAAAATTCAAAATTCTAAATAATACTCACCATTCTCATAATCATGAATCGCAGCAACTCGATTATTTTCATGAGTTAGTCTCTCCATTATCTTCGTGCTGCACTTCGCTCTGTATAATGCTGTTAATATTGATTCTGAAGTAACAGACATAACAATATCCGTGCTTCTGTAAGAAAAAGTATCTTTTTCTGAGTCGATTCATGGAAAGTTTTTATGCGTAACGGCAGGAGTAGTTTAGGAATTAATTTTAGATAAACATACAAGGAAGGTAACTGCGAATAAACCATGGGTAACAGAAGATATATTTCAGTTGATTGACGAAAGAAAGAAGTCCAGAAACGGCCAGGGAAATTCAGGAATACAGATGCATAAGTCACTTAGAAATGAAATAAACAGGAAGTGCCGGGAAGTTGTGGCAAAATGGCTACACTAAAAACGTGAAGAAATAGAAAAAGAAATTATTGTCGGAATGAATCACTCAGCATATAGAAACGTCAAAAAAACCTTTGGTGAAATTATGCAGAGGAGAGAGCGGACAGGTGGAAATAGTACATTGAAGGCCTCTATGCGGCAGTGGGAGAGGACTTTTCTGACAACGTGATATATGGAAAAACAGGAGTCGATAGGAAAGAGACAGGTGATCCAGCATAAGGATCGGAATTTATAAGGGCTTTGGAAGATTTAAACAAGTAAGGCGGACGAGATAGATAACGTTCCATCGGAATTTCTGAAATCATTGAGGGAATTGGCAAGTAAACGATTATTCACGTTGGTGTGTAGAATGAATACGACTGGCGATATACCACCAGACTTTCGGAGAAAAATCACCCGCAATTCTCAAGATTGCAAAAGGCGACAAGTGCGAGAAATATCGCACAACCAGCTTAACATCCCAGGCATCCAAGTTACTGACAACAGTAGTATACAGAAGAATGCAAAAGAAAATTGAGGATGTGTAACATGACGGACAGTTTTAAGCGGGTATTACACGATGCTCCGCCGCGTACGGTACTGGTCTACAGCGACAGCCATCTAGCGGTAGAAAGGGTGAAACGACGCAAATTAGCAGACACATCATCCGCGTCCCAGAATAGACAGCAGATCTAAACCGCCGTCAATCCGCGCATGCTCACTAGGAAGCGATAACGCGCGCATGCGCAGAAGTGGCTACCGCACTGTTTTCTGCTTGTTATTTTCTTTTGCTTCGTGGCTAGTAGCTCATTTCAGATTTTCGCGTTGGGGATGTTCTGCGTTTTTTTTTTTTTTCAGTAAGCAGGTTTTCATAAATGCAGAGAAAAACTTTGTTTTTGCCAGTAGACTTCCTTTTATACTAGCTGTTTGTGAAAGCATTATTTCCATTGATGACCTCGTATTATAGAAATGAAATGGAGCAAAGAGGCGTTAAGCCTCTTAATTCAGGCATACAGCGAGGGAAGGTGTACGTGTGACTCGCTGTATCATAATACGATACGTCGGCAATAGTTTCTTTCTGAGTAATGTGCATATAACGCCACACGGTGATTTTCGATTTGTATCGTAATGCCTTTGGTTACGAAAGTTCATGTTTGTTTTGATTGCATCTCTTCTTTATTTCAGCATGCCAGAAAAGAGAAACTGGCAGTGATAGGCGACGAAGTCCGTGCAGTTTCACCCAGTGCGATAGACGAGGACTCAAAAATCCTGGGTAGCACTTATATACCGTATATTCAAAACTTGGACAAATAACATACGTACACCTTTAAGTATTGGTCCTTTCAAGTGCTGCAAATTGCAGTTCATACATCCACAACAACTTTTGAAATAGTGAGCTGTGCAATTCTGTGGCCAAAAGCCAGACTCTTAAAGGTTTCCCATTCGCCAGGAAACGTAATGTTGACACCAGCCTGCAACATAACAGGGCGTTTACCGGTATTTTATCAGTGATCTGGGCTGGTATGATCACAAAACGTATAAACATATGATTTAATTCTTACTTTCGAGAGTGTGAGATAACCTCCCTCATGACTGTGTCACACTTGCTAAATCCGCCTTCTATCATAAACAGCAGCTTCTCGAAACAGGCCACGTCCATCCTAACGAAGATCCGAAACTTTTGCGGATCTTCAGGCCTCATTTCTTTCATTAACAATGAATATTTCCACTGCCTTTCTCCCTTCTTTTCAGCCAGGGTCGAACCCAACAACCTCTGACTTAGTTTTCGTCGCCGTTCTGCCCTAATCAGAAGATTTACTGTCACTGCCAGGGCAATAGCACCAAAAACAAGTGGATCTTCCATGTACAATACGCTGTATAAATGTAAATTTCGATATACATATACCTGTATAACCAAGTGTCATTATATAAAACTGCTGGGTTTCTTATTCAGAACAGTACTAACCTACATAAGAGAAAAACAATTACTTAATAAGTAATGGTAAATAAGAAACTCTTATTAAATAGTAAACTTGAGTTCAGAAATATTTTCAACGTATGACGCTCCAGTATATCATACAGTCGCCCTTGAGTTGCGCGCGGTAGAACAAATGACTTAAGTCAATTTTTTTTCGCGCTTGTCGTCTGTTGCTCGCGCGTATCGTCTGCTGCTACGCATGTGCGCCGGTATATTCCGCGTGATTGGTGTAATAGGTCGGAAGTGAAGCAGTCTCTAGCTACATGTATGCCTGTTACGGGCGCTGGTCCATAGGTGTATGGTTTAGGCGCATCGTGTAATACGGGCTTTGGGAGAGGTAAAGGCACCAGAGAGGCTGTTACGACATTGCGATTGATAATGAAAGCAACAATGAAGAAAAATCAAGACACGTTTATAGGATTTGCCGACCTGGAAAAAGTGGTGTTCAATGTCAATGGCGCAAAATGTTCTAAATCGTGAGGAAATTAGTGGTAGGCTATAGATAAAGACGGATGTTATACAATGTTTATATGAACCGAGAGGGGAACAATTAAGACTAGAAGGCCAAGAAAGAAGCGCTCGGATTATAAAGGACGTAAGACAGGGCTGAAATCTTTTACCCGTGCTGGTCAGTCTATACGTCGAAGAAGCAATGACGGATTAAAGGAAAGAGTCGAGAGTGGGATTAAAACTCAAGGTGAAAGTATATCAAAGTTAAGATTCGCTGATGACACTGCTTTTGTCAGAGAAAGTGAAGAATAATTACAGGAGCTGTTAAATGGAATAGACAGTCTAATGAATATAGGATACGGATTGACAGTAAATCAAAGAAAGATGAAAGTAATGAGAAGTAGCAGAAATGAGAACAGCGAGGAACTTAATGTCTTAATTGTTGATCACGAAGTTAAGGAATTGTGTTGATTAGGCAGAAAAATAACCCATGACGGACGGCGAAAGGAGGACATAGAAAGCAGACTAGCACTAGCAAAAAGGGCATTTGTGGCCAAAGCAAGACTACTAGTATCAAATGTAAGTCTTAATTTGAGACAAAAACGGAACAAGGGAATAGAAGCATTTGAGATGTGCTGCTACAGAAGAATGCTGAAAATCTGGAAGACTTGTAAGGTAAGAAATGAGGAAGTTCTTTGCAGGATCGGCAAGGAAAGGAATATGTGGGAAACACTGACCAGAAGAAGGTACAGGATGATAGCATATCTTTTAAGACATCAGGGAATAACATTCATGGTGCTAGAGTGAGCTGTAGAAGGTAAAACAGTAGAGAAAGACAGAGAGTGTAATACATCCATCAAATAATTAAGGGCGTAGGTTGCAAATGCTGCTATGAGATGAAAAGGTTGGCACAGGAGAGGAATTCGTGGCGGGCCGTATCCAACCAGTCAGAAGACTGATCACCCAAAAATAAATGAATAAATAAATAAAATAAATTTGCAAGGGGTGGTGTAGGAAGCGACTATTGTTTTCGTCAGTAGCAGTGCAACAGAATGCAGTCTGATGTGTATGGCGCGTCGTGACACGAGGAAGACACCTGCAGTCAGCACGTGATCAGAAAGTGGCCACGTGGAATAACTGTGGGAGCTTCGAGGATATTCTAGAATGGGCTGTTCCGGCACCCACGGGCACAGGGTTGGCAGGGGTGGGCTAAAAAATGACGCTTGGGCTCTGAGGAAGGCGGGCTGCAGCGTGGGGGATCGTACTAGACCGGCGGGCAGCTCCGGTGAAGATATGCCACGGGCAGACAACAGGCTACTATTATGTGCTTCCTGGACTTCAGCAATGCCTTCGATTCTGCTTGCTAAAATAACACGTCAAAATTTTTCTTCAAGCGCTGTACAGTGGTACCACTCATACCTTATATCTCGCTAGCAGCGTGTAACGGCAGGTACTAAAAGGTCTCAGTGGAAGGATGTTGTATCCCACAAGGATCAGTATTGGGCCCATTACTTTTCTCATTATATGTTAATGATGTGTCAACTATTATCTCCCACTGCAGGTAGCATTTATTCGTTGGTGACCTTCAGTTATATCTCGGTGAAAGTCCAGAAAACCTGCACACAGTCATCGATCATGTAAATGCTGACTTACATGCTTTATCAGAATGGTCGCAGAGCTTAGATCTGAAACTAAACCCTTCCAAAACGCAAGCAGTCTTAGTCGCCCACAAAAGACTTATTAAAACACAGCACAGAGAATCTCTTCCATGCTTAATTTTAAATGGCACCGAAATAACCTTTTCTCCTTCCTGCAAAGAACTTGAGGATAATCCTGGACCACCACTTATACTGGACTGAACACACTACTGCAGTCTGTAAGAAAGTTTCTGCATCCCTTCATTGTCTACAGAAATATAAAAAAGTATTTCCATTCGAGCTCTAGAAGAAGCACACACAATCTCTAACACTCTCTATTGTCGACTATAGCGGTGCTATTCTTCAAGGACTTTCATACGAAAACTCTCGCAGACTTCAACTGGCGATGGGCGATGAATGCTTGCGTACGATATATTTGAAACGTTCATTATTACGCTCATATCACTCCAGCCTATGAACAATTATCTTGGCTGCATGCTGGTAAACGTAGGGACTAATAAACTTTCCGTTTACTCCATCGTCTTCTCAATCATCAGACTCCCTCTTACTTATCTCCAGCCATTACATTACTATCTGAACAGGACAGCAGAATACTCGTTCTCAACAAACAAAGATCCTGTCAGTACAATCACACAACACCGTCGTGTTTTCTAATTCATTTTCTGTATCCGGTACCCGACTTTGGAACAATCTTCCTCAAAATATCAGAAATTAAATCACTTCCAGGCTCGAAAAAGCAGCTAATGGTTCACTTTCTCTCGCAATAGCTATCTCTCCAACATACTGGTCTGCAGCTCACACTCTTCAATCGCCCCTCCCCCTACAACTTTTCCCTTCTCCTCGCTTACAGAGTTATCTTCTTAAATCAAGTCCCTTCCTATTACTGTCATTCTAATTTTGATGTTCTTCATCCTTTCTTTTTCTGACAACCCTAAACATGATTTAAGTTGTTCTAAACTAGCCTATATTATTTTAATGCACTTTGTTTTATTATTACTGTTATTGTTGCCATTTACCCTTACTTTCATTATTGTCAACTATTATTATTATTACTACTCTAAGACTGTTATAATTTTCATGAATGTTTTGGTAATATATCTGTATGTGTCGTTCCTGGTCAGATTAAAGAGAGGGCCCTACGGCCCTAATCTGGTCAGGCTAAATAAGCAAATAAATAAAAATAAATAAATGAAGTGGCTACGCTGGCGCATGCGCAGAACACGGGCAGTAACGCCGCTTGGCGGGCAGCCTATCCAAGCTGCGCTCTCCCACGATTGAGTTGATGGATGCACGGCATTGAAGGTGTCTATTCTAGAATATTCCACGTAGCTGGACATCCAGTGTACAGAAGTATTAAGAGGTAGTAAACCTGTGGAGACACTCATCAGCCAGGAGGATGTGTTTGTCTATCTGCCTTGGATGAGGGCGCACTGAAAAATAATGGGTTGGATAATTAGAGTTTTATCGATAGCTGAAATAATATTAAACCCTGTGATAACTTCATGTGTAAGTTTTACGCTTGAGAGAGGTTAGAAACATATTAAGTTGTGTCAGACGCGACAATGCAGAGTGCTGAAATACGTGGCAGGAAACGGTCCAAGGTGACAGGGGGAGGGTTGATGACGTTTCTTTCTAGCGAGGATCCTGATCTTGATGACGGCCAAGGTAGACGTGATGGAGATCCGCCAAATGACTGCCAAAATTACGCAGTACTTGTTTTAGCGTGTGGGCGCTGTTATTGTTGAAGTTTAAGCGACAAATAGCCGTTAACATTCAACTTCATTTCAGTGAGTTTAGGTTTGTTTAAAGAATATTTTGAAATAGTAAATAATGTGGTTAGAAACAGAACTGTACATTGAAGGCTTCGTGTCCCTCCTGACCAAGCAAATACATCTATGCTAAGTACATGGCATGTCTCGTTTCGTTTCTCATTGTTGATGTTTTTTGCTGCTGTTTGCCAAATGGTATAGCGACCTCTTTCATAGTAGCTGTAGTGTTCAAATTAGAGATGGGCAAAGTCGTTCATCCTTGGGAACTAGTTCACTGGTGATCGCTCTTTTCTGGGAACCGGTCATTTTTACTCGTTGACTGTTCATTGTGCTTGGTATATGGTTCTTATGAAAAACTGCAAATTAGTAGCATAGGTGGCTGAAGATGGAAGGCGCCAAGAGGGAACACTTGCCTCCCCCCTGGAGTACAGAGTTTTTATTCATAACAGAATTCTCACACACTTGTAATTTTCGTGATTCTGTAAAACATCTCGTTCAGCCAACTGCAGCGATATGTGGCTGATCGCAGTGAAATAGTACAAGGTGGGGCACGAAATACCGGCCCTTAGTACGGACTGCTCGCCAATTACGCACGATTTGTTGGCCGCTACGAGCAGTAAAGAAATAACAAATAATCTAATGCAAACAACTTCGAAACTATAGATGACGATTGGTACGCGACAATGAGCAATCTAGTACTCGGGGCAGATTCTTCGTGCGGCGTTCTGTACCACTCAAATAATGTTGTTATCATATTCTCTTTCCAAAGTGTGACTCCATACACTCGTTTACGAAGCGCGGTATTCATTCGGTTGTAAGTAGGTCTGCCTTCCATAACAATAACCATGTTCTTTGGCATTGGATAAAAAAAAGACTGAAAATGGCCAGTCGTGAGGGCCGTGACGACGTACTTTGCATGTGTAATAACAAAGAATCCTGCCTTTTTAGAAATACACTCCTGGAAATGGAAAAAAGAACACATTGACACCGGTGTGTCAGACCCACCATACTTGCTCCGGACACTGCGAGAGGGCTGTACAAGCAATAATCACACGCACGGCACAGCGGACACACTAGAAACCGCGGTGTTGGCCGTCGAATGGCGCTAGCTGCGCAGCATTTGTGCACCGCCGCCGTCAGTGTCAGCCAGTTTGCCGTGGCATACGGAGCTCCTACGCAGTCTTTAACACGGGTAGCATGCCGCGACAGCGTGGACGTGAACCGTATGTGCAGTTGACGGACTTTGAGCGAGGGCGTATAGTGGGCATGCGGGAGGCCGGGTGGACGTACCGCCGAATTGCTCAAAACGTGGGGCGTGAGGTCTCCACAGTACATCGATGTTGTCGCCAGTGGTCGGCGGAAGGTGCACGTGCCCGTCGACTTGGGACCGGACCGCAGCGACGCACGGATGCACGCCAAGACCGTAGGATCCTACGCAGTGCCATAGGGGACCGCACCGCCACTTCCCAGCAAATTAGGGACACTGTTGCTCCTGGGGTATCGGCGAGGACCATTCGCAACCGTCTCCATGAAGCTGGGCTACGGTCCCGCACACCGTTAGGACGTCTTCCGCTCACGCCCCAACATCGTGCAGCCCGCCTCCAGTGGTGTCGCGACAGGCGTGAATGGAGGGACGAATGGAGACGTGTCGTCTTCAGCGATGAGAGTCGCTCCTGCCTTGGTGCCAATGATGGTCGTATGCGTGTTTGGCGCCGTGCAGGTGAGCGCCACAATCAGGACTGCGTACGACCGAGGCACACAGGGCCAACACCCGGCATCATGGTGTGGGGAGCGATTTCCTACACTGGCCGTACACCTCTGGTGATCGTCGAGGGGACACTGAATAGTGCATGGTACATCCAAACCGTCATCGAACCCATCGTTCTACCATTCCTAGACCAGCAAGGGAACTTGCTGTTCCAACAGGACAATGCACGTCCTCATGTATACCGTGCCACCCAACGTGCTCTAGAAGGTGTAAGTCAACTACCCTGGCCAGCAAGATATCCGGATCTGTCCCCCATTGAGCATGTTTGGGACTGGATGAAGCGTCGTCTCACGCGGTCTGCACGTCCAGCACGAACGCTGGTCCAACTGAGGCGCCAGGTGGAAATGGCATGGCAAGCCGTTCCACAGGACTACATCCAGCATCTCTACGATCGTCTCCATAGGAGAATAGCAGCCTGCATTGCTGCGAAAGGTGGATATACACAGTACTAGTGCCGACATTGTGCATGCTCTGTTGCCTGTGTCTATGTGCCTGTGGTTCTGTCAGTGTGATCATGTGATGTATCTGACCCCAGGAATGTGTCAATAAAGTTTCCCCTTCCTGGGACAATGAATTCACGGTGTTCTTATTTCAATTTCCAGGAGTGTATTTCTTCTGGTGTTTATCGAATTAGGGAAGTAAGCTGATACGCCGTTTTGTTACCTGAAAAGATGTCTGTATTACGTGCCACGTAATTGTTATGTAATTGACGTAATTATAAAATACATTTTAATTACCGGTTGTGGCCGCTGAATAGAATACGAAAAGAGCCAGGAGTTCAGAGTTCAAAAAAGATTTGAAATAGAACTAGAATGGACGTGCGAAGCAAACGAAACGAACAATTCATTATTGAACTATGAGCAGTCGCCAGTGGAACTGCGACGAATGACCACACGAAGATTGACGAGTCCGGCCGACCGGGACCGAGACAGACGGAACGGGACCGAGGCTGGAACGAGACCGGCCGACGTGCCGTTGCGGGAACGAGACTGACCGTTTCCCGTTCCAGGAAACTATAAGTAGGAAGCCGCGACCGACGTGAACTATGAAAGACCGTTCCTTAGAATCCGTTCCTCGGTCGTTCCGTTCATCTTGGTGAATGATATCGACAGGAAGTGCAAAATGGCTAATCAGGGATGGCTTGAGGACAAATGTAAGGATGTAGAGGCTTATCTCACTAGGGGTAAGATAGATACTGCCTACAGGAAAATTAGACCTTTGGAGAAAAGAGAGCCAGTTGTATGAATACCAAGAGCACAGATGGCAACCCAGTTCTAAGCAAAGAAGGGAAAGCAGAAAGGTGGAAGGGGTTTATAGAGGGTCTATACAAGGGCGATGTACTTGAGGTCAATATTATGGAAATGGAAGAGAATGTAGATGAAGATGAAATGGGAGATAAGATACTGCGTGAAGAGGTTGACACAACACTGAAAGACCTAAGTCGAAACAAGGCCCCGCGAGTAGACAACATTCCATTAGAACTACTGATGGTCTTGAAAAAGCCTGACAAAACTCTACCATCTGGTGAGCAATATGTATGAGACAGGCGAAATACCCTCAGACTTCACGAAGAATATAATAATTCCAATCCCAAAGAAAGCAGGTGTTGACAGATGTGAAAATTACCGAACTATCAGTTTAATAAGTCACGGCTGCAAAATACTAACACGAGTTCTTTACAGACGAATGAAAAACTGGTAGAAGCCGACCTTGGGGAAGATCAGTTTGGATTCCGTAGAAATGTTGGAACACGTGAGGCAATACTGACCCTACGACTTATCTTAGAAAATACATTAAGGAAAGGCAAACCTACGTTTCTAGAATTTGTAGACTTAGAGAAAGCTTTTGACAACGTTGACTGGAATACTCTTTTTCAAATTCTGTACGTGGCAGGGGTAAAATACAGGCAGCGAAAGGCTATTTACAATTTGTACAGAAACCAGATGGCAGTTATAAGAGTCGAGGAGCATGAAAGGGAAGCAGTGGTTGGGAAGGGAGTGAGACAGGTTTGTAGCCTCTCCCCGATGTTATTCAATCTGTATATTGAGCAGGCAGTAAAGGAAACAAATGAAAAGTTTGGAGAAGTAATTAACATCCATGGAGAAGAAATAAAAACTTTGAGGTTCGCCGATGACATTGTAATTCTGTCAGAGACAGCAAAGGACCTGGAAGAGCAGATGAATGGAAGAGACAGTGTCTTGAAAGGAGGATATAAGATGAACATCAACAAAACCAAAACGAATATAATGGAATATAGTCGAGTTAACTCGGGTGATGCTGAGGGAATTAGATTAGGAAACGAGACACTTAAAGTAGTAAATGAGTTTTGCTATTTAGGGAGCAAAATAACTAATCATGGTCGAAGCAGAGAGGACATAAAGTGTAGACGGCCAATGGCAAGGAAGGCGTTTCTGATGAAAAGAAATTTGTTAACACCGAGTATAGATTTAAGTGTCAAGAAGTCGTTTCTGAAAGTATTTGTATGGAGTGTAGCCGTGTATAGAAGTGTAATATGGACGATAAATAGTTTGGACAAGAAGAGAATATAGCTGGTGCTACGGAAGAATGCTGAAGATTAGATGGGTAGATCACATAACTAATGAGGAGGTATTGAATAGAATTGGGGAGAAGAGAAATTTGTGGCACAACTTGACCAGAAGAAGGGATCGGTTGGTAGGACATATTCTGAGGCATCAAGGGATCACCAACTTAGTATTGGAGGGCAGCGTGGAGGGTAGAAATTGTAGAGGGAGACCAAGAGATGAATACACTAAGCACATTCAGAAGGATGTAGGTTGCAGTAGGTACTTGGAGATGAAGAAGCTTACACAGGAGCAAGGAGAGCTGCACCAAACCAGTCTCTGGACCGAAGACCACAACAACAACAACAACAAAGTTTCCGTGGGTTGCACTCTGTCAAACACAGATTCTGTAGAGAAGCTTTGTTTTGATTTTATGATTTTCCGTATTCGCCCTTTGCGATATGGTCCAACGCACAAACTATGCTGAAGGGGCAGTATCATTTGTCAAGCAAGAATTTTAGAAGCCGCTGAGTTCTCATAATAAATTGTCTTATGACATATTTGGTTCTGTTCTTGGTGGTAGGCTTAACAATCGCCTTAAGGCCTAAAATCTCTTTAGCAGTACGATGTAACGTAACTGCGTCGAGCGATGACTGGGCTTTCTGAGACTGTTCTGTAACATTGTTAGCATGCAGTTCGGCAGGAAGCTAACAGACGGACTAGGGAATTACTGTTTCGTGCTTGCAATTAACACTACTGCACAAAAGGCTACGCTTGGAGTGGTGGTGTGACAGGGAAGCACGGACTGACGATGAATGGCGTCGCATAGTGTTCAGAAATGATGCACGGTCTGCGCTATCCCAGATGACCACCGTCGACGAATATCGCGGCGACCTGTGAAGATGTCCAATCGTTCCGAAGTTTTGAGAGGCACAACGGTGGTACTCATGACGTCATGGTGTGGGGAGCCGTCGGGTATGACTCCAGGTCGAGCCGTCGGGTATGACTCCAGGTCACGGCTGATAGTAACTGAAGTTCCGCTGACACCACATCTGTACGTCACGGACGTCCTCATGGGACAGTACTGTGGTGCCCTGTTTCAACAGGGCAGTGCTCGTCCACATATGGCCAGTATGTCTATGAACCGTCTGGTGATGCTGAGGTAATCTCGTGGCAAGACAGGCCTCCAGCTCCTACGTCAACTCGGTCCCAGTATCCGAGATAACAAAGACCAGTGGCGACAGTTGGCACTCAACATATCTCAAGTGAATACCTGGTTCTCATTGTTGTCACGCTCTCATCTGCGGTTTTTTTATGGTGATTTGATTTAGTCACTTGATTAAGTGGTCAGGGCGTGGATAAAATGATTCATTTTGAAATCTGGTTTCGCAATACAGAGTGCATCAGGTTGTGGGAAAGGGCCAAGGTCAGTTACTGTTACTTATACAAGAACACACACAACTTTATTGTTCAAACAAATGCACAGTTTTCTCTTTAAAACAGCAAAGATCAATTCACGGGTGAGGGCCTAAGTAATTTCTCCAGAACAAGTTTAAATGATTGCTTTTAAAACACCAGGATTTAGAATAACGGCTGAAGGGCTTACTTAAGTAAAGTTGCAATATCTTCTCGGCTAAAGGCCGAAATAATACTTCAGATCAGCTAAGGAAATTCTTTAAAATCCAAGCATTTACAAATTCCGGCTAAAGGCCATATTAAGGAAAATTCAAGTCAATTCTTCGGTTGAAAGCCCAGCTTAAAAAAAAAATTCTTCACATAATAAAATAGAGACTTTAAAGGAAAGCCTTTACACAGTACAACAGGAAAACATCCTAAGAAAACTTGGAGTATCTTGTCGGCTGAAGGCACAAGCAATTACTCAAAACACATTAAATACAGCCTTAAGTAAATATTTACAGAACACTATTGAAGGCCGTTTCAAGAATTCAAAATAATTAAAGTGAAACCTCACAGACAAGGATTTACATATCAAAGCCACACATTCTGAAACAAACGCGGCTGAAGGCCTAAATACAGAGCAACAAGAATTGTACATGAAACATGGCTGAAGATCTTATCTTAAAGTTGTTATTGAAGGCCATATACTAAATATAAAACAGACAATATTAATAAACGGCTGAAGGCCTCGCACATTACCTGAGACCAAATAAAATGACAATCGCAAATAACAAACAGTGGTGCTCTGAAGTGTTCCAAGGGTCGGCCGGGAGAGGAAACTCTAACCACAGCTTAGGTCAGACAGGCAGCCAAGTGTAACACTAAACAATCGGGTTGCAGGAAGACCTACGGACGGCTGAAGAACCAACCAACCACCTAACCAATTCCCTTCCACCCAACCAACATCACAACAACCAAAGGAACAGCGAAGACGAGGATCACAGCAGGATTATGTCTTAATAATTGGTGAATAAACACAGTCAAGGCAGAATAAACACTCAAAGGGAAAAAGAGAACAACACCAAGCTCTCGAACTACATGCTGTGCCAGACGACATAAACAAGGAGAGGAAAACAGAATGCTGCAAAACTACGCTAACGACCAGGGCTGGTAACCGGAACGTTAACGGCCACAAGGGAGAAGATCCTTTCAAAGGTTTAACACCATACAGGGAGATGGCTGCAAAATTTTGCTGACTCCAACATACCATCACGTTGCTGCTTGCGGGGACAGCCCAGGATGCAACAACCGTCAATCAACGAAGAGATGTCACAATGGTTGAGCTTTCATGACAGGTTCTCCGATTACTCAACTCCAGTATGCAGGTGCGATGGGCGACGAACTTAGCAGTTCTCGCAGCTAGTGTCGCACCGCTGCGACCGCGTGTGCACGCCACCAGCGAATCCAGCCTGACCACACGCCGCAGAGACTTCCTCTCTGCTCCGCCGCAACCGACCAACTGCTACACACCCCATGACACGAAAATTTAACTGCCACGCCAAACAAGTTGCAGCAGTACCACTATCGATAAATGCTGCTGCTGCCAGTGACGGATGCAAGTGAGCAAGTCGTTCAGATAGTAACTGAGGTAGGAATAAGATTGCACTCGATGCTCTTCAAGAAAGCAGAACTTTTTCCACTTTTAGCTGGATCACCTGGAAGTGTCAGAACAGTAATAAACTGTACCGTGAGTTTTCGAAACGAACTTTTTAATTTTAGGGGGGGGGGGGGGGGAGGATTCACACATTAGGAGCCAATGAAGATGAAATGGTCGCCTGTCACTGTACCGTATCTCCTATGTGCAGTTCTCAGAGAACAGCACTGCACTAACCGCTCATGATCACCTTCAAGTATGTGATAAGTAGTTTAAAAATATTTTGGGGCTGCGTGGCAATCGTGTTAACAGTCAGGTAAAGAAAAACCAGAGGGGAGATTTCATTTGTCAAGTGCACATATGTTACAAATTAAAATTACTCACATACAGTGAGTTGTTGATTTAATCGAAGCTCACTTTTTCTCTTCCCCCAAAGTAGTCGGTGCACACGATACAAGGCAACTAAACTATTCTTATATCCAGATTTAAAAATCTGGAGAATGTCTCGCGAATGTACCATCAATCAGCAAGAAGATTATGACGCACCAGTTCTATAAAACAAGAAAACACAAAACATTAATTTCCATTATTACACATGTTAGCATCACGTAATAGACTGTATCTACATAACAATTTATTATTACGTGCCTTACAATTAATATCCCATTAGGCACAGTTAAAAATAAAGAGCAAGTAATAAACATACAACAACATGATGGAAAGTAATGTTTTCGACCTTTTTATCTGACTACACTTAAGGTTTTTTTAAATAAAACAAACTTTGCTAACGTTCTACATCTTTGTTCTCCCTGTCTACATTTTTATTTGTCAACATATTCATCCTGGCGACCAACACATTTGTCCCAACGAGAGACCAGTTTGTTGACACCAACACTGTATAATCTTTGACTTTGTTGACACAGCCTTAACTTCATCTCCGCTTGTGCGGTATGATCACTATCAAAGCGAGTCCTCGTTGATGCTCGCAAACAGAAAGAAAGTGTGGTAAGTGTTTGGCAAAAAAGAACTATGTCAAGAGAATAGCAGAGAAACTACGGAATCCTTAAATATGACAACGGTAAATTTCAAATTCCATAAAGTATCTTAGGCCGTCATTGTATAGCAATGCAGCAAGTGATATTCACGACAGTGTTGATCTGTTCTAATATAGTAGACACTAGACCAATAGAAAGCTGCCCCTTCTTATTCACTATACTGAACAAAATTGTTTGTATCACATGATTGGACTTGACAAGAATTTCGTATCTTTCGCATCAGGTTCATGCAACTGAAGCTTCTCTCTGACACTGCCAAAAAAGTTTTCCACTTCTACTGTAAAACCTAGCTTTTATTACTTTAAACCTTCCCACGTCAACCCCTCGGATATACCACT
Organism: Schistocerca gregaria; assembly: GCF_023897955.1. Lineage (NCBI taxonomy): Eukaryota > Metazoa > Arthropoda > Insecta > Orthoptera > Acrididae > Schistocerca > Schistocerca gregaria. The sequence continues at coordinate 165,076,708 of NC_064924.1, read as the reverse complement.
AACTGGAATTCTATCTTGACAGGCTTGGACAAGAACTGTTTCCTGTTATGATCCGCCTGCGACGTATTCAAATGCAACCTCTCGTGGCACAGAGTTGGTGTGGTTGCCTGCTCGCTAGGCAGTGGCTGTGGCTTGAGTGTACCGAGCAGGCCTCTACGACGAGGTGACAAAAGTCATGGCTTACCGATATGCATACATACAGATGGCGCTTGTGCCGCGTACACAAGGTGTATTGGCGCAGCTACCATTTGTACTCAGGTAATTCACTTGAAAATACACACATCAAAAACGTTTTGCATCACTCCAGGTCCCAGAACTCCTGAAGATAGACGTTGACTGTGGATATTGTATCACAGACACAGTCCGTTTGACTGTTCAGAGATGTCACTAAACCCGCCCAAAGATGTAAACAACCACGCATGAGCAGCGCCTATTAGACGGAGGGGGTCCGACAGCCGGTCAGTTCCAGTCATTCCAACAGGAAGGAGCTACACGGCTCGTCTTGTCTGTAGTTCAACCATGTCTAGACGCTCAATACCGCGGTTAGATGCGCCCGCATTGTTGGTTTGTGCCAGGAAGGGCTCTCAAAAAGGGAAGTGTCTAGGCGCCTCGGAGTGAACCAGAGCAATGACGTTCGGACATGGATGAGATACAAAGAGACAGGAACTGTCGATGACATGCCTCGCTCAGGTCGCCCAAGGGATACTACTGAATTGGATGACCGATACCTACGGATTATGTCTCGGAGAAACCCTGACAGCAACGTCACGATGTTGGATAATGCTTTTCGTGCAGTCACAGGACATCGTGTTACGAGTCAAACTGTGCGCAATAGGCTGCGTGATGGGCAACTTCACTCCCGACGTCCATGGCGAGGTCCGTCTTTGCAATCACTACACCATGCGGCGCTGTACAGATGGGCCCAGCAACACGGTCAGGATTGGCATCACGTTCTCTTCTCTGATGAGTGTTGCATATTCCTTCAACCAGACAATCTTCGGAGACATATTTGGAGGCAACCCGGTCAGGCTGATTGCATTAGACACACTGTCCAGCAAGTGCAGTAAGGTGGAGGTTCCCTGCTGTTTTGGGTGGCGTTATGTGGGGCCGATGTACGCCGCTGGTGGTCACGGAAGGCACCGCAACGGCTGTACGATACGTGAATGCCATCCTCCGACCGAGAGTGCAACATATCAGCAGCATATTGGTGAGGCATTCGTCTTCATGGACGACAATTCACGCCCCCATCGTGCATATCTTGTGAATGGCTTCCTTCAGGATAAAGACATCGTTCGACTAGAGTGGCCAGCACGTTCTCCAGACATGTACCCTATCGAACATGCCTGGGATAGATTGAAAAGGGCTGTTTATGGACGACGTGACCCACTAACCACTCTGATGGATCTATACCGAATCGCTGTTGAGGAGTGGGACAATCTGGACCAACATTGCCGTGATAAACTTTTGGATAGTATGCGATGACGAATAGAGCCATGCATCAATTCGAGAGGACGTGCTACTGGGTATTAGAGGTACCGGTGTGTACAGAAATCTGGACCACCACCTCTGAAGGTCTCGCTGTATGGTGGTACAACACGCAATGTGTGGTTTTCATGAACAATAAAAAGGGCGGGAATGATGTTTATGTTGATCTCCATTTCAATTTTCTGTACATGTTTCGGAACTCTCGGAACCGATGTGGTGCAAACCTTTTTTTTATATGTGTGTTTTCGACGTGTTTATGGCCGCTCAACGGGAATTAACAGACTCTGTACGCGAAATGGTACTTGAAGCTAGACGCATGGCACATTCCAACTCGGAAATAGTTAGGTAATTCGATATTTTGAGACTCACAGTGTCAAGAATGTGCCGAGAATACCAAATTTCATGCATTACCTCTTACCACAACCGATGCAGTGGCCGACGGCCTTCACTTAACGAACGAGAGCATCGGCGTTTGCGTAGAGTTGTCAGTGCTAACAGACAAGGAAATCTGCGCGAAATAACCACAGAAATCAGTGTGGGATGTACGACTAGGGTATCCGTTAGGACAGTACGGGGAAATTTGACGTTAATGGGCTATGGCAGCAGACGACCGACACGAGTGCCTTTGCTAACAGCACATCACCTGCAGCGCCTCTCGTTGGCTCGTGATGATATCCGTTGGACCCTAGACAACTGTAAAACTGTGGCCTGGTCAGATGAGTCTCGATTTCAGTTGGTAAGAGCTGATACTTGAGTTCGAGTGTGGCGCAGACCCCACGAAGCCATGGACCCAAGTTGTCAACAAGTAGTTGTTTAAGCTATTGCTGACTCCATAATGGAGAGGGCAGTTTCTTCATGGAATGGACTGGGTCCTCGGATCCGACTGAACGGATCATTGACTGTAAATGTTTATGTTTGGTTACGTGGAGACCATTTGCAACTATTCATGTACTTGATGTTCGCAAACAACGATGTCTTGTCACCTGGCCGCTATTGCTCGCGATTGGTTTGCAGAACATTCTGGACAACTGAGTGAATGATTTGGTCACCCACTTCGCCCGACATGAATTCGATCGAACATTTATGGGACATAACGCGGAAGTCAGTTCGTGGATAAAATGTTGCACAGGCAGCACCTTCGCAATTGTGGACACCTGTAGAGGCAGCACGGCTCAGTATTTCTGCAGGGGCCTTCCAACAAGTAGTTGAGTCCATGCAATGTCGATTTGTTGCGCTAAGCCGGACAGAAGGATGTCCGATACAATATTAAGAAGTGTCCCATAACTTTTGTCACGTATTATGCAGTCACATAATCGACTGGTACCAAAATTTGCTATTCAAGGCGATTACAACTTCCTTTCCTTGTGGTCTTGTCGCAGATCCGCAGAGGGTCGGTGTGGTTATTAACGGATTTTGAGTGGTTAGTGTAAGGAATGGCCGAATGAACTTCTGCTCGCCACCTCGTTAGCCAAAGGCACAGAATATGCGCACCCCAACACTCTGCGTGCAGTGAACGGAACTTTTCTAAATGTTTGCGAACCTTGTAACCGAGGTGGGACTTGGGTACCAGCCAGGGTATCACCTGGTGTGATATGGAAAACCACCTAAAAACCAAATCCAGGCTGTTCGGCACGCCGACCCTCATCGTTTTTCCTCTCGGCGGATTCAACTCTTCCTCAGCACAGTCAGACTGTAATACTGGAGCCCACATGTGGTTCAGACTGACATCAATTTCTTGTATCTTTTCACTAGTATTAGGAAGAATCAAAACACCCTATAGGGGATGCTCTAGTACCTTTAGCACGAAGCAGATGGAAAGCACACAGACCAAGAAAGTGATGAGCATGCAAGTAGCTTGTTTAGGTTGGGTGGCGGCATCTGCTTCTACTTTATGTGTCTCTGTTTCTCGCACGTATTTATGTATTAGGTTCAATTTACAGAAGTTAATCCGAAGCTCTGTGTCTATGGGCTGAGACTAGATTAAGTAGGCAGCTGCTTAAATAGCAAGCAACGATCCGCTATTTCCAGGAAAACTTTTTGAATATCAGAAGAAATCTCATCTACCTTCTTAAAGACCTGTCTCACTTCAAATAAACTTCGTGGAAGATTTTTAAGAGAAATTTTAGCTCACCAAAAGACGTGTCACTTCATTTTAATACGGCGTAAAGGTGAATGAATGTATGCAAAAATATTATTTTAGTGTCCGTAGAGGGATAGAGAAGTCGAAAGTTGATATTGCCTCCCTCCCGCAAAGCAAATTTTATCTGAGGTTAGAAACTCAGTTTTAAAGCGGCAGCGAGGCCATATATTTCTCTTTTAATTGGATTTCGACGAGATGACCCAAAGTCTGGTGTGAATTATGTTGCGAAGAGTTGAGGTTGGAATATACGGTATCCTTAGGATGGTGGATTCACTCGCGTGTAAATCAGACGCCTCCGAACCCAAGTAAGACGACTAGTTTGTCTCTAGATAACGTAATTTAACTTCACAAAGAGTTTTTCCTCCATATACTCCAGTGTGCAACCGACATGTTAGTTGGCACATTGAAGTCAAAAGAATAATTCATCTCGGACGACGCCTCGTTATCGTGGAAATTTATTAATTGTGTAATAGTGTTGTATGTGTTATCATCTGTGTAATGTTTCATTTCGTTTCATAATCTGTACGAGAATGACTTAGTGAGATTGGTTAATTAATGCGAAGTTGAAAAAAATTATGTTAAAAAACATGACCGTTAGTAACTGCTATTCGTGTAACCCTTTTGTTCAAACTTCCGAAAATAGCAGTGGTGGTTTGTTGACAACTATTTTAAGTAGCCGATATCTCACTTTTCGGACACAAGGATAAAACCGAATATCATATTTTCATAGCAAATTTAAAAAGCATATATAAACTGAGATGAGAGAATGTCTTTAATGTTGATCTGTTAATAATAATAAATGAAAAGCACCAGTTTGCTTTTGTTCTACAATATTACTTTTACTGCTAACCGGTTTTCGACATACAAGGCCATCTTCAGACATTTACATATGGCAATCACATCTAAGTTACACCCGTGTGAGTTCGATGTTTTCGATCGAGAAGTTCGTCAAAGTGTAAGTGATCTTATTCACGACGTATTTTTGCGGAAGATCAAGAAATTATTTATGATTAGGAAGGTGAGTGAACCTCTAACCTCAAACTGTAAATAAAATTTTTCGCAACATGTAATTAACTTATGGAACTTGGTTCTGTCTCAAAAGGAACAAAAGTGCTTGAGAAAGGTTTTAAATATGCTCCTCCCCACCCTCCATCAGAAAAACAACTGGATGTTATGAAAGTTGATATTGAATGTGCCTTAACGAAAGAAACCACTGCGAAATATATAGTTGCCAATGCACTAACGAACGAAACCAAATTCGTGTGTAACATCCCACGGTCTATTGACTTTCGCACCCTCAAGTCCTTAAAACAGAAATTACAACACCAAGGTATCGTTGCCACAAAATCTGATAAAGGCAACAATATAGTGCTTTTGAACAAATGTGATTATGTGGATAAAGTTAATGATTTTCTAAATACCGCAGGCTTCCAAGTCCTTCCTAAAGACCCTACTAAATTGTTCAAAGAGGATGTTAAATGTGCAATCATTTCATGCAAAAGCATATTCTCTGAATTTGAAGCAAAACTGTTAACTAATATGAACCGAGTGCCTCCTAGAATGTATGGGCTTCCTAAACTGCATAAACAAGATGTTCCTATTCGTCCAGTTGTATCATCATTCATTGCTCCATCTTACAAAATAGCGAGTTAACTTGATGTCCTAATTAAGAGCAAGACTAAATTCAAACCAAACCATGGTATTTCAAACTCTGTGGACCTAGTAAACAAGTTAAAAGGTATATCTGTCTCACACAGTGATAAATTAGTATCCTTGGATGTCAGCAGTTTGTTTTCTTATATACCATTAGTAGAATGTATTGATATTCTGACAGAGCTGATGCACAAGTCTAATGTCAATCTTGTGGAATTGAATGACTTGAGACTGGCACCGCAGACATGCCTGGCACAGAACTATTTCCAGTTCCAAGGCACTCTTTATAAACAATTAGATGGCTTAGCTATGGGTTCCCCTCTTAGTCCACTGTTGGCTGAAATATTTAGGGACCATTTTGAACAAAATTTTCTAAAAACAGAACCTTTGAGTGCAAACATCAAATACTGGTTTAGATATGTAGATGATGTCCTGTGTATGTGGGCTGGTACTACAAGACAACTCAACACATTCTTGACAAACCTAAACAGTCAACTTAAAAATATCCAGTTCACTATGGAAATTGGCAACAAATCCATAAACTTCTTAGATCTCACCATTGACATCAGTACACACACACATTGTTTCAAAATTTACAGAAAAATAACAACTACAGACACAGTAATACCTTCTTGCTCACAACACCGCATAGCTCACAAACATGCAGCTTTCCACTCAATGGTACACGGTCTCATATCTATCACCATGTCCAGAGATGATTTTAAAGCAGATTTAGATACAATAAAATTTATTGCCACAGCCAATGGCTAAAATCCAGTTCTTATCGACCACATCTTGCACAGGTGACAAAAACGGAAAATTATACCCCTCCTCTGTCACCCACCTGCTTCCCCATCCACTGTCTGCAAGAAATGGTGTACACTACCATTTTTAGGTCAGGTATCACAGAGTGTAGCCAGAGTACTGAAATCCTGCAAGTATAGGGTTTCCTACTATGTCAGGAACACTACAGCCCAGTGTGTTTTTTAATAGCAAAGACAAGATTCAGTTATTAGCCAACAGTGGGGTATACAAAATCACCTGTTCTGACTGTGACAAATTTTACATTGGTCCGTCAGGCAGAGATATGTCAACTAGGCTGGCTCAACATGAACGCAGCTGGAGGTTGCAGAATTCAGACTCTGCATTTGCTGAGCATGTACTGAGTGAGGGTCTCAACTACCAGCCAGTGTCCCATGTACTTCACTTAGCAAACAAAGGCCATAAACTCAACCTGCTGGAACCTCTGGAAATTAACAAACATCTTGCTCACAGTCCAGATCTCATCCTAAATGACCAGACACAACTCAACACTTCTCCTCTCCTAAACTTCATACAATCATCTTTGTTGTTCATTACTTCCCACATTCTCTGTTCCTACATATTCCCATTATCCTGTATTCATTAAGTTGTTTCATTTGTTGCAATTGTCTTTGTATTCCACATAGGCTGTAGTTTCAATAGTTAAGGGTTTCCTTTAACTTGTACTTGTATTACTGTCCATGTTTAACTCCCCTTGTAGTTGTCTCATCAAATACTGTTCATATTTTACTTTGCTCATTTATTTAATGAAAACTGGTACACAGCCACTGCTTTGCTTATAATGTAAATGTTAAAATGCAGTACCACCACACTCTCAAACTGTAGGTTCCCTCAAACACCTCAATTTTCCTGCATTTATTAATTTCTGTTTATCTTATTGATATTGTTTAAGTTCCTTATGTATTCTGTATTTACATTGACAACTGTCTATTCTTTTTTAATTGGTTGTGTATCACTCTCCATGTTTTATACCTTTTGATGCAGCCTTGTCTAGTATTAATTTTATCTTATTTTATTAGTTTTGTTTATTAATAGAAACTGTTATGTAGGCATGCTATTCCTATTTTGTACTAAAGGTTTTCCTGTCAACTCCATTGTAATTTGTGTACTGTTCAGTTTTTACTATTTCATTGCAAAGATGTTACTTACTGTATGTTTCTACTACACTCTAGATGTGTTACTCCTCTTCCAATGTTGTCTGCTAACATTTAACTTCTTTGGTGATAATACTCAGTAAATGTCTGAAGATGACCTTGTAAGCCAAAAACCGGTTAGCAATAAAAGTAATATTGTAGAACAAAAGCAAACTGGTGCTTTTCATTTATTATTATAATGTTGTTCTACCAAGAATCGACGAAAGATTCCGTTAATTTGATCTATTAATCCTTATTTGGTATTAATATGACATAATTTTTAGTTTAGGATCTTCTGTCTCCTACTTCTGGAAGGCAATATTCACTTCATCTCAGTTTATTAAGGCATCATCAGTGTACCGAAATGCATATACAAATTCATTCAAACGCGGCACTTTCAATTTACATGTATTGATATTGTATATACACTCTTGGACATGGAAAAAAGAACACATTGACACCGATGTGTCAGACCCACCATACTTGCTCCGGACACTGCGAGAGGGCTGTACAAGCAATGATCACACGCACGGCACAGCGGACACACCAGGAACCGCGGTGTTGGCCGTCGAATGGCGCTAGCTGCGCAACATTTGTGCACCGCCGCCGTCAGTGTCAGCCAGTTTGCCGTGGCATACGGAGCTCCATCGCAGTCTTTAACACTGGTAGCATGCCGCGACAGCGTGGATGTGAACCGTATGTGCAGTTGACGGACTTTGAGCGAGGGCGTATAGTGGGCATGCGGGAAGCCGGGTGGACGTACCGCCGAATTGCTCAACACGTGGGGCGTGCGGTCTCCACAGTACATCTATGTTGTCGCCAGTGGTCGGCGGAAGGTGCACGTGCCCTTCGACCTGGGACCGGACCGCAGCGACGCACGGATGCACGCCAAGACCGTAGGATCCTACGCCGTGCCGTAGGGGACCGCACCGCCACTTCCCAGCAAATTAGGGACACTGTTGCTAATGGGGTATCGGCGAGGACCATTCGCAACCGTCTCCATGAAGCTGGGCTACGGTCCCGCACACCGTTAGGCCGTCTTCCGCTCACGCCCCAACATCGTGCAGCCCGCCTCCAGTGGTGTCGCGACAGGCGTGAATGGAGGGACGAATGGAGACGTGTCGTCTTCAGCGATGAGAGTCGCTTCTGCCCTGGTGCCAAAGATGGTCGTATGCGAGTTTGGCGCCGTGCAGGTGAGCGCCACAATCAGGAATGCATACGACCGAGGCACACAGGGCCAACACCCGGCATCATGGTGTGGGGAGCGATCTCCTACACTGGCCGTACACCTCTGGTGATCGTCGAGGGGACACTGAATAGTGCACGGTACATCCAAACCGTCATCGAACCCATCGTTCTACCATTCCTAGACCGGCAAGGGAACTTGCTGTTCCAACAGGACAATGCACGTCCACATGTATCCCGTGCCACCCAACGTGCTCTAGAAGGTGTAAGTCAACTACCCTGGCCAGCTAGATCTCCAGATCTGTCCCCCATTGAGCATGTTTGGGACTGGATGAAGCGTCGTCTCACGCGGTCTGCACGTCCAGCACGAACGCTGGTCCAACTGAGGCGCCAGGTGGAAATGGCATGGAAAGCCGTTCCACAGGACTACATCCAGCATCTCTACGATCGTCTCCATGGGAGAATAGCAGCCTGCATTGCTGCGAGAGGTGGATATACACTGTACTAGTGCCGACATTGTACATGCTCTGTTGCCTGTGTATATGTGCCTGTGGTTCTGTCAGTGTGATCCTGTGATGTATCTGACCCCAGGAATGTGTCAATAAAGTTTCCCCTTCCTGGGACAATGAATTCACGGTGTTCTTATTTCAATTTCCAGGAGTGTATAAGTCACAAATAGTTCTGACCTAATATCTTTTGCTCAATATATGTTGTAGTACTTTCTGTGTGTGTTGATAATACTCTACAGGTGCCCTTGCTGTGCTGCTGGCGAGGCTGTTGTTCTACGTAGCACTAAAAACAATTTTCAGATTAGGACACAACCCATACACCCACACTTCCACCATGCTAACTTGCTTAATGTTATGTAGTGCTGCTAACTGTGATATTTCTTTTGTGACGTCCGTGGTCGAAGGACATATTTGTGTGTCGGGCTAATACTAAACCTCTGTCTGGAATCGAATCTCTTAAATTTTATCTTCATGGTCTTCTCGCGAAACAGGTGACAAACGTCATGGGATAGCAATATGTACGAGGGACGTTTATAAAGTCCGAGGAAAAATAAAAACTACTTACGTGTTTGGGGTAAACTTTTTTTTTATTTTTCGACATAGTCTCCTTTCAGTTTTATACACTTCGTCCAACGCTGTTCCAATTTGTTGACCCCTTCCGAATAATAGGAATTCTCCAAGTCTGCAAAATAGCTATTAGTTGCTGCAATCATCTCCTTGTTTGAATAAAATCTTTGTCCCACCTGCCATTTCTTCAAATTTGGGAACAAGTAGTAGTCTGAGCGAGCCAAGTCAGGAGAATAGGGGGCTGTGAAACGAATTGGAATCCTATTTCCATTAATTTTGCGACCACAACTGCTGAGGAGTGTGTTGGTGCATTGTCGTGATGGAAAATGACCTTTTTGCGGTCCAATCGCCAACGTTTTTCTTGCAAAATGGTTCAAATGGCTCTGAGCACTATGGGACTTAACATCTATGGTCATCAGTCCCCTAGAACTTAGAACTACTTAAACCTAACTAACCTAAGGACATCACACAACACCCAGACATCACGAGGCAGAGAAAACTCCTGACCCCACCGGGAATCGAACCCGGGCGTGGGAAGCGAGAACGCTGTCGCACGACCACGAGATGTGGGTGTTTTTCTTGCAGCTCGGTTTTCAAACTGTCCAGTAACGATGAATAGTATGCACCTGTAATAGTTTTACTCTCTTCCAGAGTGTAGATGAGGATTATCCCTTGCGAATCCCAAAAGACAGTCACCATAACCTTTCGCCTTTTTTGGTGCAGCTTCTTCCTTGGTAAGCCTTTGTTTAGATTGTTATTTGGTCTCAGGAGTATAGTAATGTAGCAATGTTTCATCCACAGTGACGAAAATACGCTTGAAGTCCTGCGGATTCTTCCTCAACAGCTGCAAACCATCCTTGCAACACTTCAAGCGATTCCGTCTTTGATCAAGCATGAGCAATCGCGGAACCCATTTTGCGGATATCTTTATCGTGTTCAAATGTTTGTGCAAAATATTGTGCACCCGTTCATTCGAGATGCCCACAGCACTAGCAATCTCACGCACCTTAATTCATCTGTCATCCATCAGTATATCATGGATTTTATCAATGGTTTCTTGAGTCGTAACCTCCACAGGGCGACCAGAACGTTCAGTATCACTTGTGCCCATATGGCCACTTCGAAAATTTTGAATCTACTAATCGAAGGTGCAGAGTCACCGAATTGTTTATCATGCTTCACTTTAGTCTCCTGAGGTGTTTTGCCTTTCCTAAAGTAATTTTCAATCACCACACGATATTGTTTTTCGTTCATGTTTTGACAGTCACTCGACTTCTCTGATTCACACGAATGCCAAACACAAAGAAATAGACCAATATGGCTGAAATTTGGTGTGCGTTCTTTCCAAGATACTACCAACTAAACATGACCTCGATACGTGACGATGGTGCCATCTCTCGGACTTTGCACGGACTTCTCAAACGCCCCTCGTACATATGCAGAATGCGTTAGTATCACGTATACAAGGTACAAAAGAGCAGTGCATTGGCCCTGTCATTTGTACTCAGGTCCTTCGTGGTAATGGCCTCACGACTGAAGTTAACAGAGTTCGAAAGCGGAACGTTAGTTCGAGATAGACGTAAGCAACATTTCATTTCCGAAATCGTTAGGTAGTTCCGAGGGCCACAGTTTCAAGAGTGTGCCGGGAATACCAAATTTCAGGCATTACCTCTCACCACGGACGACGTAGTGGCCGATGGCCTTCACTTAACGACCGAGAGCAGCGGCGTTAGCGTTGAGTTGTTAGTGCAAACAGACAAGCAACGTTGCGTAAAATAACCTCGGAAATCAAAGTGGAACGTACGACGAATGTATCCGTTAGGAAAGTGCGGCGAAATCTGGCGTGAATGGGCCATGCCTTTGCTAACAGCACGTTATCATCTGCAGCGACTTCCCTGCGCTCGTGACCAGATCGAATGACCCATTAATGATTGGAAAAACCGTGGCCTGGTCAGCTGAGTCCCGATTTCAGTTGGTAAGAGCTGATGGAAGGGTTCGAGTGTGATGCAGACTCCACAAAGCCATGGATCCAAGTTGTCAACAAAGCACTGTGCAAGCTGGGATGGTCCATAATGGTGTGGGCTGTACTTACATTGAAAGGACTGGGTACTCTGGTTCAACTGCACCGATCATTGACTGGAAATGATCAAGTTCGTCTACTTGGAAATCATTTGCAGCCATTCATGGGCTTTAAGTTAAGGACGACAATGCGCATACCATCGGGCCACAATAGTATGTGTTTGGTTGGAAAAGCATTCTGGACAAGAGAGAACGAGTTGGCCACTCAGATAGCCTGACATGAACCCCATCAAACATGCATGGGACGTAATCGACAGGTCAGTTCACGCACAAAATCCTGTATCGGCAACACTTTCGTAATTATGGACTGCTATAGAGGCAGTGTGGCATAGTGTTTCTGCTGAGGACTTCCAAATACTTGCTGAGTCGATACTATGTCGAGTAACGCGCTACACCGGACAAAAGAAGATCGAACGCGATATTAGGAGGTATTCCATGACTTTTGCCACCTCAGTGTACGAGGGCTATTCGGAAAGTACGGAACGATAGGTCGCGAAATGGAAACCACAATGAAAATCAAAACTGTTACATTTGCAACGGTTAGCTACAACTTCCAGCAGCTACTTCTCTACACAGTCACCACTCAGACATCTGTCATATCGTTGTACCAACTTTTCAATTCCCTCGTTATAGAAGACAGCCGCCAGGGCTGTTCGACATTTTTCTACTCAGGACTGCACCTCGTTGTCTATGTGAGATTTTTGTCTTCATAGCCAGTTGACACTACACTGACCGACTTGCGTGTTGATGATAATAATGAAGTGATGATGAGGACAAGATGACACCCAGAACTACAGCGGAGAAACTCTCCGGCCCTGTCGGGAATCGAACCCGGTGCACCACATGGCAAGTCAGAAGCGTTGACCACTCAGCTAAGGGGTCGGACCGCATATCATCTAGGAACCGTACATACTTGTGGCTGTTTAGATTTTCATGTATAAATAAAACAGAGACCAATGGCGCGGCGCTTGAAAATTCCGCATCTCGTGCTGGCAAAAGAACGTCATTGTTTACGCACTTCTCTCGGCCAGTGCGGATTCTCAGCTAACCAGTAGTGCGTTTTCCAGAGCTGATTGGCCTATAATGTGACATCTATCCTCCAAGCGCTAATAAATATTTTTTGCGATGATTCGTAAAAACTATTCGGAGAATTGTAACTGGTTTTGACAGCAAGTTCCATGAAGCTGCTGATGGCGTGAAATGTGGAGGCGTGTTCGAATGTAATATTCGCAGAACACTCCTTTGCTGATTCCATTGGCAAATTCAAGCTTCCTCGTAGTGGCTCGAGGATCGCGTTTCACCGTTGCCAAAATACTAGCTGCAATATCATCAGTTGCTGTTCTGTTCAGTTGCGGTATTTTATTATAATAACGTCCTGTTTTCTGAATTTCTTTTTATGTTTGCATAGGCATCGCGAACTCTTCGTGCAATCGGGAGATCTGTGAACACGGAGGCGCAACGCTGCTGTAACAGTTTGTCGTAAGTCGCCACAAATGAAACCCATATACACATTTTCGACTGTCGTATACGTTGTGAAAGTGTGAGCAGCTTCACGAACAAGTTGCCCGATCGCTACACTAGCAGAGCACAAACTGGTGGGCGCACAGGTAAACACACGAAGCTTACCCGAGTTAAGTGTTTGTTTCCATTGTGTTCAATGGACGCGGCGGGGGGGGAGGGGGGGGATGGGGGGGGGGGGCGAGGGGACGTTCGTGAAACTTCTCCTGACGGTGGGACAGTGGTTTGCGGTGCTGTTATCTTGTTGTTACTATTCGATCAACTATCACTCACGTTGTGCCATAACCCGTTTCGAAAGCTTTTCCAGTGCAAGAGCAAGACGTCTATAGTTTCCTTTAAGAAACACTGTTAGTGTTAATTTCGGTAGCTATTAACTTTAAAAATTGCTTTTAAGTGGCCTGCTTCTGTGTTGGCAGCGCTGTGTAGCGCTTTGCATTGGATCTCTGACTGGGCTTTCTTTGTAAGAGACTCTGTGGCTGGTCGGACTCGTTGGAAGTTAATCACCAGTACTGTTGGGCAGTTGGAAGTTAGTCGCCAGCAGTAATGGCAGTACTGTTGGGCAGTTGGAGGTGAACAGGCAGTAGTGATGGATGTTAGATGTGAGAAGTTAGCATTGATGGAGGGTAGAGGTAGAGGTCTGAAGTGTTAGCATGGGGTAACGATCTGGAAGTATCCGACTTGGAGATTGAAAATTATTCAAGATTATATAACTTTGTAATGGATATCAATGACGATTTACACGCGTGCCTGGACTGGATGTCACATTATTCACGTTAAAAAAAATACATTATTTGGTTTACAACAAAATCTTTCCTTTGCTAACCGAATGCCTATTGGTAGTTAGTGACTTTAGTAGTTAGAATCTTTTATTTAGCTGGCAGTATTGACGCTTGCTGTATTGCACTAGTTCGCATAATGAAGGCTTTTGTGAGGAAAGTGCTTAATGAAATGTATAGATTATTGTTTCTTTTTAGTCAGGGCCATTCTTTTGAATTATTTTTTTTGAGCATTCAGACTGCGTTGCGCTAGAATATTGTGGGTCAGTGTTGACATGATAAGAAAAAGCAAAGAGAAAGAAGGCTCAGTAAGTTCAGTTTTACTCAGCTGTTTCAGAATCAAATAACGTAGAAGTTTCATTTCCTCACCCATTCTGCAATTTAAGTACAGACACACTCATTTAAATAAAGAAGTTTCATACTTACATACGGCAGAAAAAGTGCAGGATTTTCCTCTATAGCTTAGCAAAAATCGAATATTTTCTTCATATACTCTGTGTAACCATTCTTAGCAGCCCCTCTCAGCATTAATTTCGTATATGGTTTTCAATGAACTTAAGTCCGCAGCTGCGAAACTTGTCCAAAAGTCTGTATGCCGTCCTCAACTGCCAGTTTCCTGTATTTGTTGTTCTATTGTGCAATTTCGGTCTTGGTCACTTAAGATTCTCTAGCTATTTGTAGACAATACATCCGTCAATACACAGCGATGGCATACGAGTTTCTTGATCATCTTACATTTGAGGAATGTCCACACTCACTGGACGTGTGGGTGCAAATATTGTGGTTGTAATAACAAGCTCGGTACGAAGGGGTATCAGTTTAGGTAGGCATGGCACTATGGAAAATAGTCTGCAGTATCATGCCCACATTAACTAACGTCAGTTTATACTGTGCGGAGGTACAGTTGCTGACTGCTGCGTAGTCACCCAAGGGCAGCAAGACGATTGCCTGTCCGCCAGGATGTCGAGTATGGGTGACCTCAGGGCATGCTTGGACCGTGGGGATAGGTCTCAGAAGATAACCAGCTATTACTGACTGTGGGTTCCATACATTAAAGTCGTACAGACCGCGCGGCCGCGAGGCGGTGGGGTGGCGGAATGAGACGACTGCGGCAACCGGCAGGGTGGCCCTATGTATGTTCCGATACCGCCATAGTATTCGTACCTACCCAAATGAGTTGTACTCCAAAAGCATCGATGCCTACTAACATCGATACCATACAGGGTGTCTTTCCCTGATTACATAAAATGATAACTCAGGCTAGAAGTAAGACACAAATATGAAACTTGCGTCGAATTGTTTACAACTATCAAAGCTTTTTTTCTGTTTTAGGTTGTCAGTACGTAAGTAGGGGATGAGGTGTAGTGCCCAAAGAGCCATGTTAACCAATCAGGAGAAGGTGTCCTGTGGTGCCATGAAACACGATCACCAACCACAGTGCAGACACACTTCCAGACAACATTTGGAAGGAATCCACATGATGTCAAGAGCATTAAAGCCTGGTATGAGAAGTTCAAGAACACAGGATCGGTAGCTGACCTCCCGAAGCCTGGTCGACCAACAACCTCAGCAGACAGGGTGAAAGCTGTAGGGCAGTCTTTTCTGCGAAGTCCGAAGAAATCGGTGCACAGGGCCTCACGTGAATTACAGATGCCAAAAAGCTGTCTCCATGACATTTTACACAAACGTTTATTGTTTCATGCATACAAAGTGCAAATCGTTCAGGCCTTGTTGCAGTACACGTCGATATGACTTTGCGGTCGAAATGCTATCACGTATTGAGGACGATGATAGTTTTCTCAGACGAATTGCCTTTTCCGACGAAGCGACCTTTTTTTCAGTGGAGTAGTCAATCGCCATAATGCGCGCATTTGGGGTTTACAACCCCCTGGTGAGGTGATGGAGTGCACCAGAGGCAGTCCAAAGGTGAACGTTTGGTGTGCGCTATTGCACAATCGAATTATCGGGCCATTCCTCTTCGCTGAGGCTACCATCACATCTGCAGTGTATCTGGACATGTTGCAACTGTATGCTGTTCCTCAGCTGCTTCAGTATCACCCCAATGTCTTTTTTCAGCAAGACGGTGCATCGCCTCATTGGGGTTTGGACGTATGTGCCTATCTCGATATGACCTTTCCTGACGATGGATTGGTTGTAATGGGCCAACGGTTTGGCCTCCACGCGCTCCTGACGTAACCCCCTTAGACTTCTTTTCATTAGGTTATGTCAAGGACGAGGTCTACCGAACACGTGTACCAGATCTTGAAACACTGCAGCAACGGATAACCACAGTCGTTGAATCGATCCCGCCAGTGATGTTGGCTAATGTGTGGACGGAAACTGAATATCGCCTAGATGTGCTACGTGCTACCAAGCGTGCTCATGTGGAAGTTTACTGATGTGTGAAAAAAACTTTGATAGTTTGTAAACAATTAGACACCAGTTTTTTATTTGTATCTTACTTCTAGCCTGAGTTATCAATTTATGTAATCAGGAAAAGACTTTTCGGACACCCTGTATTTTAAACAAATGAATAATGCTGAGCATATATGATATTTTACTTGCAGTCTAATAAAACACATTAAATACTTTTATTTGTTTATTAATGGCTATCTTAAACAAAGAACTCACAGCTTCGAAAGGTTCCTGAAGGGAACATATGCTGTCGATAATTTAAAAAAACTCCATCCGAGC